>NC_142121.1:29655000-29985000 GCF_056152115.1 Neolamprologus brichardi
TTCTGCTAATTTACAGTATAAAATTATAGCACCGAGTGCTACAAAAGTCATCTTACAAGTCAACAGCACATGCTATGCAACCATTCGATGGCTCAGTGATCAAAGACACAGCAAGCTTCTAAGATAATATTGAAATTAGGCTTAATGCTATTGCAATTGTGTTTGCATAAAAAACTATCTGATAACAAAATTTGTATTGGTAACTTTGCCAACACGTAACACTATAATAAAACAGGATACCGCAGTCAAATCCAGACCTCAAAGTATCATATTATCGCTGTTCTCACACTGCAGGTTTACTTGTGGTTCCTACAGGTTTGATGTAATGAGCGTTTCTTCTTCACTCACCTCTTTCCTCACCCTGAGATGAGTGCATTTAATCTAAAATTAACACATTCAAATAATTCAAATATTATTAAACTCGGGCACTTTCCACCATAGTCTGTCTCTTGCGCTCTCTTTTCTCTTTCCCCTCATCCAGTTGTTCCAGATGGCTGCCCTTCATTGCCGGAGGTTTCTTCCTGTCAAAAGGGAGTTTTTTGTTTCCTGTGTTGCCAATTGCTTGCTACTAGGGGGTTGTGTGATTGTTGGGATTTCTTTCTAATGCTGTAGGGTCCTTAAATTACAGGACAGAGTGCCTTGAGGTGACTGTTGTTGTAATTTGGTCCTATATGAATAAACTTGGATTGAATTGAACTGAAATGAACTCAGGAACAGTCATTAAAAATCCACAACATACCATGTATGATTTACTGTAGGAAAAACACAGTGCTAAAAGTTTTTTACAATTCACAGAGTGATACTGGTGATATTAATTTTTTGTTACTAAACTGCTGGTTCCAGCCCTAACATCAAGTGATGCACATTACATATGAACAAAAAATGACTACTTTTCCTTGCTGACTTCTTCTTGAACTTCTCTTGGTTTTGGGAGTAAACTATCCCCCAGTTCGCTAATGTCCCACCTAAATTATTGAGTGCCAAGTGGCTGCAAACATCACAGGAAATCGAAAATGAGAGGACCACTGCTGGCAAAGACATGCTGGCAGTGGTTTGGCGCAGGAACTCAGGAAGCGGTGCCTCCTAACTGAGCTGTGCTTCCTGCGTGATAACTGACCCAAACATATTTTGCCTCTATCTCTCACACGCATACACCAAGACAAAGAAAACCCACACGTTCTCCATCTATTTAAAAAGGAAAAAGAAAAAAAAGGAGGTGCGATACTATTTAGGTTACAGAGGATTTACAGGGTTATAATGTTTAGAATGGATTATCTTTGAAGCCATTTGGTCACAGTGCCACAAAACCTAAATGTTGGGATGATCTTCAGAACAATGATGCTGAAGGTAAGTGACGGAGTGGCAACAGTGTTCGGAGCCCACGGTAGATTTTTGCAGGAGGAGGAGGCAGCTGTACTGCTAAATTCACTTAAACGTTAACCGAAACTTGGGAATTATTAAACAGCGAGGACTGAAGAGAAGGGGTGGCTTTAGAAGCAAAGGGAAGACAAAGGAATTCAAGGGAATTAACAATGTTGTGATGGCCAGATACAAGAGGAGGGACAGAAAAACAAGCAACCAGGAGAGAATGAGAGGGAGTAATGCAAAGGAGTTGAGTGGGGGGTTGCAATTTTGTGCTAAACGTCCGCTTCACGGTCATGTCGTGATGAATGTGCACAAAATGGCCCTGAAAACCAAAAGCTGAACATTGTGCAAAGACATGATGTTGTCACCCACCCAACCAACCCCCTCGACTCACACCGCACACACAGCGCAGACACACATTTCACTGCAAACACTTCCTTCCTGTTGCTGGTTTAGCCCAGTTTAGAAGACAGATAAGAGCAAAAGAATGAGACGTGACAGAGGGGGGAAGCAAATTACGATGTTCATTTCTCTGCATCTGAGACCAGAGACATTTCAAACACATAAATAAATAAATGTTCGGCAATGCGCAAAAAAGTAAAATTGTTCAAAGCCTAATTTTAGCGTCTGCAGGTGTGGTCATGGTGTTTGTTTTTGACTCCAACAGCTCTTCAACTCCCCCACCTCACCCATATATTTTTTTGTGTGTGTGCCTCTCTGTTCTTCTCTGGCAGGTTGTCAGACCACAGGACAGTTTAGCACTTCCTCATTGAGAGCCGGTGCAGAGTGAGCGGGTGAGCGCTTCCTGTGACGCCTCTGCATCTCTGGTCAATAATTACACTCACATCACTCTACCACTACCAAGCCTCGCTGCATGGAAGGACGCAGGCTTCATCCCATCCAGGGGGAAGTTCTCTGACAAGTTATCTGCGTGTTCATCGGAAGGATTGTCTCCAGAAACGGGACCTGCCTTGATTCGACAACACATCAAACCTCTTCACTTCTTACCAGACTTCAAGGGGACGCTGTGATGCTATCCTCGCCCAGTTAAGAGTTTGTACGCGTGCTTTGGGACATTCAGCCATGCTGCAACAGTCAGAGCTCATCTTTGACTTTGCCAGTGACCACTTTAACATGTCACAGGTGAGTCAGAGCTAGACAGCGATGAACTTCTTTGTGTGGAATTGCTGGCAAACTTCTGATGTCGTCTAATTTCATGCCGTTTTTGTGTCCTGCAGCTGGGGAGTCTCACAGATTGCCCTGCGGTGATTGTAGAGCAGGTTCCACATTCACACCTGTTTTCATATACAGGTCTAGCGTGTGAACAGTCACAGGATCACCAGCAGCTGGTCAAAGGTCAGCACACACACACAAGCACACTAACACATACGCACTCACTTCAGCCTTTCTGTACCTGTCAGGCTCACATTTCATGATAGAAGATCCCCTGTCGTCTGCGACACGGTGCAATTCTTTTTTTTTTCTTTACAAAAAGAAAACGAAAGTTTCTATACAAATTTTATTTAAAAAAATATAAAAGTAATTCGCGGTTTCGAAAAAAAAAAAAAAACAGCCTTGCTGTGCACATGCGTGTTCTGCCCCTCGCGCACATGGACCACCCTCTGCTGAAATTCAGGAAGTAAAAAAAGAAAACATTCCTGGCTTGTTCCTGGGGGGGAAACAACAGTTAAATGAATCATATTAGGATGTAGACGTGGTCAAAGCGAGCTACAGCACACATGCTATAGCTTGTTCCTCACACGAACATTTGAAAAGTAAGTGATATCGCCGTGTCGGGTTATATTTCCGTCAGTGTTCAGGTTGGAGGGAGCAGCTGAATCGGCGCATGGCGAGGAGGAGGCTCGGTTAACTTTAGCTCACAGTAACAGCAGCACTTGTGGATAATTTACAGACACTTTACTTGAACGTTACAACCGTTTTGGGACAGCAGCCCATCTCGTATGTTTCTCTAAACGTGGCGGTTTGTTGTGACAGGCTGTGGGTTTGCTTCTCCCGACGGCAGAAAGTGTTTTCGAGTCCACGACAAAACAGCTGTTAGCTAGCAGATGTTTTCTAGCTCACTGCTTCTTCACGGGCAGCTCATCACACACACAAACACACACAAACAAGATGCGCATAAAAAAACACACACACGCAGATTCCCTTTTGATCATGTTTAGCCTCGAGGACATGCACGTGGGGAGATGTAAGCTGTTAGACAGCACAGCGTCTTTGTGAAGCTAACAAGCAGCCGAATATGAGTCTGTCAGTGTTATTTACCTGGACGGAAAGCACTTGAGGTCTAACTGCTTGGAGTCAGTGACCGTGACTCGGTGTCATTGAGTTTACTCAAGAGCTGCACATCACTAAGCTCTTTGTTGTCTGTAAGAATTCCAGCTTACTCTGTGCTCTTCCATCCGGCTGTGTTTTGGAGGCAAATATTCTTTGGACTTCTATTCTAGTTTTTTTTTTTTTATTAATTATAGAATTGGCTTCATTTGCTACTGATGTGTACATTAATGAAAGTGAACTAATGCTGGAAGAGTTTGTAGCATCTGCATAATAATTAAATGTATTTGTGTGTTTTTCTTCTTCTTTTTTCATTCCCAAAAGAAGGGAAGTGTAAAACAGAGTGCAATTATTTGCTGTCACGTAAGCCTTTTTCTATTTAACTGAAATCAGCATAGCAAAAACAAGCCAGATGTTTGTTTTTATCCAGCCATCACACATAAACAGCACATATAAACTATAAACTTTGTGTACTAAGTCATGACTTGGCTTGAGCATAAGCAGTACTTATATGTACCCACGCTACATTTTGCTCATTAAATATATTTTACCCTGCAAAAGGAAGCAAATGAATAAATACATATAAACATCATCAAAATTATTCACATCAGTACAGCTCAAAAAATAGCTTTGGATAACCAAATGCGAATTACACAGTTCGAAATGTTGTCTTTCATAATTTACCCTCAAAAATAGATATACATCTATTATATATAGTATATATAAGCATCACTCATGCATTAAAAACCTCTGTAAACATTCTGGGAGTGTTTAGAATTCACTCTAAATATTATTGTCGTTTTTTTATTTGTTTGGAAAATGAAATTTGATAAAGGATTTCAGCAGTTTGATGCCTCTGTTGTATTTTAAAATGTATTCAGATGTTTTAATGGATGGTGGGTCTGGACTGCAGACGGGCCTGTTTAACAGCCACCCTCTTTTACTAGTGATCCACGCTGTTGTAACATGTGAAGAACATTGTCTGGATTGTCTCGGTGAAACAAAAATTGTTAGTCATCATGTTGTCCTTCAAAACCTGTTTATCTGACTCAGCGTTAGTGATGTCCTTGCAGATGTGCTGGTTTTTGTTGTCATGTCACAGAGGTGACTGTAGCGCAGAAGGTAGTTTTCCACTAATCGGAAGGTTGACAGTTTGATTCCTGGCTGCTCCAGTCTGGTTGCCAAAGTACCCTTGTGCAAGATACTGAACCTGAAGTTGTTGTCTGTCCAGCTAAGTATGAATGCGTGTGAATGTTAGACAGAATGCACTTCGCCATAGAAAAAATACTTGTGTGAATGAGGCATGTATGTATAAAGTTCTCTACTAGAGTAAAAAAGCCCAATATAAGAGTAAGCTCGAACCAGAGAGCGGAAGCCTTTCTAAAATTTGCTAATATGTTGAGGGTTTTTATATATAAATATATATATATGCATGGTGGTTTTAACCTTTGTAGCTAGAAAGGAGTTGAGTTCACTGACAACAGTTTCAAGTGTCCAAAAGCACATGTATCGACTTCTACCACAGGACTGTCCAGTCTGTTTTTAATGCCGTGATGTTCATATTCATTTATGCCCACTTTCTAAACATTATAATTGTTGCTAAACTTTGCCTGTTTAGTTTTACCTCAATAATGTTTTTGATGTCTCTCCCAACAATAAGAAAAAAAACCCCTAATAGTTTGTAAATAGAAACTACATCTGCAGTTACTAAGGAGAACCTGGAAACGCTGTTTAGTAGCTCACTGTTATATAGTTGTAACTATTTGCATTGGACACACTCCAAATTTACATCAACAAAAACAAGTTTTACTCTTTGATCATTTTTTTGTGGTTGTTATTTTTTGTAGTGGAGCCATGTGAAAGTGGGGAGGAAGAGACCATGGAGACGCTTGTCTCTCCTGACTCGTTACTCAACATGGAGTGCGCTGACACCCTCTCCCTGGAACACTACTGTAAGCACAGCTGTGTTCACCTCGAGCATGCTGTTTCCTGATTATTTTGGTGCAAGATTTTATTTTTAGGCATTACAGTGCTGCTGGTTTTTTTAGCAAATCTGTTTCTGAACCCCTGCAGCGCAGACCTTCTTACCATCGCTTGGCGATGTCATCACTACTCCTGTTGTGGGGGAGGGGCTTGTGGGAACCGTCAATCAGTCAGAGTGGTCGTTGTTGCACAGAAACAAGCCTGCGTCGCAGCTGCGGTCCAAAAAGAAAAGTCAGTAACTTTCCTGCTCAGCTTCTTGTACGGGTAGAATTTCGAGGGTAAAATGTTTGTGACTGACTTTGTGCCTGTGTGTGCAGGCAGGAAACCTCGACATCGAAGAGCAGAGTCTCCCACGCCAGAAATTACAGTAAAGAAGGACAAATACAACAAAGGTATTGTCAAACAGAACAAGACCCTGTTCCCTATAAAGGCACAGCACAGCACAAGTCACCTGACTGCACCTGAAATGATATAAATGTGTGTGCACCTCACCCCTACCAAGTTCTGCACAAGTAAATTATGCAACTGTGCTTGTTTTGGGGAAGCGTGCTGTGAAAGTAGGTCTTCACCAAAGTGATTTAACCCAAATCTTATCTGTTGTTTTTCTTTTTCGTTCACGCGCTTCAGGCGGAAACACCCTTTACCTGTGGCAGTTCCTGATGGAGTTGCTGCAAGATAGACAAGTCTGCCCTCGTTACATCAAATGGACTAATCCTCAAGCGGGGATCTTCAAGCTGGTCAACTCAAAAGCAGTGGCCAGGCTGTGGGGCAAACACAAAAACAAACCAGATATGAATTATGAGACAATGGGCAGAGCACTCAGGTACAACACGGCAGCTCCCAGATAGAATTGTAATGTTCTTTGAAATTTCTCTCTCTGTTATTTGAAATAATAATAATAATAATAATAATGAACAATCATAGATGTCAAAAGTGCCTTTTAAGGTCATTTATGCTAATTTTCCTATATTTTAACTCGGAGGTTTTATTAAGCACAACTTGAAAGCAAAGACATAAACAGTCATTAACACGTTTCCTAGCTTTGGCTTTGTACAAGTAATGGCACATTTAAGAGTGTGAAGTAATCATTCAGTTTACAATGTTTAACAAATTTATTAGAATGCCACTAAATTAGCAGTATTGTTAATTAACAAAATTATTTTTTAATGTTTGTGTTTTAATGTTAGTCTGTGAGCACACACAAGCATTAAAGCATTAAAAATGATATTTTTAATGCTAGAATACAATAATTGTTGTTAGTTGTGAATTTTCAACAGAGCACAATGTTGTTACTTTTTGATTAAGATGCCAAATAACGCTTATTTACTTACATTCCTGAACATAAAAAAATAGTTTTAATGCTTGAGCGGTATGCCTGATTCGTTCCCGGCTTCTCAGAAAAGTCCGGTGTGTTGCCCCAAATTTGGGTATAAAAAGGTGAATTGAGTTTGCTGTTTGTCTAACACGTAACAATATCATTTGTAGTTTTAAACAAACTTTTGGCAGATTTCAAAATATTTGCATTTTCTTGTTTTTATGATAGGTCTAATAAATAGTAGAGCTTAATAAAATCAAATGGAAGCTTAATGTACAGTACTAATTTGACCTTTTTTAATTTTTAAACCAGTTTAACTCATTTAACTTTTAATTTATGTATGTAAATGCAACTGTTTATCCAATCTAGGCTAGTAAGAAAGGGGCAGGTATGGAACCTAATCACAGTACACCAAGAAAACGGTATTCTGTATTCAGTAAGACAGGATTAAAATGCATCGATAAAGAGTCAAAAATATATTTTTGACAAAAAACAATTTTTTTTGTCATTTTAATTTGAGATTTTACAAATGAGACGTGAATAATTAAAAACTGTAGCAGATTTGAAAGCTGTCGGTTTCTGCTTTTTCCATGCAGGTACTACTACCAGAGAGGCATACTGAATAAGGTCGAAGGCCAGCGCCTCGTTTACCAGTTCACCTCTCTCCCCAAAGACATGATTTACATCACCGATGGAGATGGCATCAAAGAGGAAGACGACGAGGACCACGATGACAACAGCGTCAACGACGAAGGCTTGAGCGACGACTCTGACAGCACCGTATCGTCTAATGACCATTCAGCGGAGGAGCAGGAAGATTCTCAGCCACCGCCAAAGAAATCGTCCCCCGTCTCCGGCCGCGCTCCCGCTTCACAGCGCACCAGGCCCGCTCCCAGGCCCTCAGCTCAGCGCGACACCGTCCTGCGTCCCACCAGCTCCAGTTTGATCCAGGAACAGCATCTGCCTATCGTGTCGGCTGAGATGCTACGCACGCTCCAGAACCTGCAAAAGGTCCAGTCTCTCAAACCCGCCGGTCACGCGTCAGTCTTCAAAACGGCTCAGCTGCTGGGGAGTCTGTGCGAGCGGCAGGCCGCTGCCGAGGTGGCCATAGGGAGAAAAGGTGCGCCGGAGATGCCCGAGAAAAAGTCGCACCCAGGACCAAAAACTCCACAGCTTATGCCTCTGATTAGCTCTGACCAATACAAATAACAGGTGCCCACTTTCTATCGAACACACAGATGCCTGTACACTCCACTGACTCAGGACCACTTACAGGGCTGCACTTTGCTATGACAATGCTGATTTAAAAACAAAGGGACTTTTGATGTAGAATATTATTTTAGATCATAAGTACAGATCAGTGCTTTCTCACAGCGCTGACAGGAAACAGCAGTTTACCTTCTCAGCTTTGAAATCTGATCATTTCGCCTTATTGTCATTCTGTGTAGCCCTTTGTTAAACCAACACCAAAGACAGACATGCACTGGAATCTCTGGCCTCTCTGCACTGCCTGCAGACACTTTCTCTGCTTGCACTTCAGCTCCAGTGTCCTGGAAGCGATTATCTTATCACCACACTGTGCCCTTCGTCTCTGCCTTTTGCTCTCACTTTCTCCTACGTTTTTTAGTTTTGTGTCTTTATGCAATCACGTGCTGAAGCATTCCTTTGCCTTAAAAGTGGCTTTGCACTAATGTTTACCTCTGCTGTATATTTCTTCTGAAGTGCCTGAAGATGTCAGTCCATCCTATTCCTGGTAATCATGAGGGAAAACATTCCATATTGTTATTGTTATTATTATTGTTGTTGTTGTTGTTTTTTAAGATTGCTGCATTTTTTTGTCTGCATTGTGAAATGTTGAAAACAAGGGATCACTGTTATTTTTTTCAAAGTAGTACTTTAGCACTTGCGCTGTTTATTATTTGTGTATCTACACCATGGGACTCTTTTTTTCTATCTTCTTCTTGACAATCACCAGTGAAGTGGCCTTGTAGCCACCCTGCCTCCTGTAAAATGATAGTGCTACTATTTAGCTTTTCTCTTGTGCACTAGCTATCCATATATGAGTGCATATATTAAACTCAGAATCCTCTATCTGTATGCGTCTATTACGCACCGTAGGGCCTCAACATTAAAACCACTGTGCTGGCTGAAGTGAACATTTCGTTACAGTGCAATGTTTGGCTGGCATTCACGTGGGTTTAGCATCGAGCTCAGCGTTGCAGAAGGCGCCAGCAGCGGCTTCTCTGCACAAAGCAGACCTACATATTACCAGGCTGGTGGTTTTAATGTTTTGGCTGATCTTTGTGTACTGTATACCTGTGAAAGCGCCTGACTTGTTCTTTTGATGCCATTTTTTTTTCCTTCCCTCAGGTTTATAAAGCATTTTTGTGCTGCACATATTATGTACTCTATGCAAGAAGTAAAAGTAAAATTGTAAGTTTAATATTTTCTCTTTGCCCGGTCTTAGCGTAGGCTCACGAAGCTGGCTTACAAGCTTCACCTCACTCCAAATTTAAAAAAAAACGACTGAAACTTAGGCTGGCTTTTTGAGAGGCTAAACTTGGCAAAGAGATGCTTATAAAGTAACTGTGCCTGCAGGGAACTCTTATGCAGAACTATTTTCACTTTGTTAAACCATGTTTGTTTGTTTTGGGGTTTTTTTGCCCCTTGCTTTTCAGTGTGTGTCCTGGTAATGTCTTACCTTAATAGATTTGTAAGCTTGTAGCAGAGGGAGAGGTGGAGCTTGTTTTTTGTTTTTTTTATGCTGTATTGTGTTTGCTTTCATGCTGTCCAGTGATGTTAAAGCTAATCGTCTATTATATAAAATAAATTTACATTTGTCATTGTGTGAAATCCATCATTGTTCCTTTGAAAGACTCGGAGCATCAGTAGACATAGCTTGGTGAGTGTATATGTCACATTTGAGCAGTGCGTTCGACTGCTGCTTTATTAGTAAAGGCCTAATGCAATGATACAGATCTGCCAGAACTACTTCTACAGAATTCTGACACGATCAGTTTGTTTTTCTTTTTTTTTTTTTGCTGTTGTCAGAAAGGTGTTAATTCTATTTTTGATTTGGCGAAGTTGTTTTTTGGCTTAACACATTAACACTGAACAAGCTGATGTAGGTTTTTCCAACTGATACCATAGTTTGCATCTCTGTTACCTTGTCAGAGGTCAAGCTCTGTGAAAATCTTGTGAACATATTAACTGAAGAAAAGTGTCACATAGGCTTTTCAAATTGATACCATTGAGGAGCTTGGCTTGGGGGTAGCAATGGCGACCACCAGTCTTTTTAACATACCAATGGTGCTAATCTGAGGTTGCAGAAGTGCAAATACCTCTGTTAAAAAGTGCTCTGGTAAAAGTTAAAGTACTGATTTGACTTCTTTACTCAAGTAGAAGTGAAAAGTACAGGCTCTGAAATGTACTCAAAGTAAAGTAGCTCTTTGGAGGACATTTCTATACCAGCTATTTTTGTGCAAAGCTAACTGAGCTATCGTAATATAGTAAAATGACAGTAGTACATGGCAATGCAGTCTTTATTATATAATTCCTGATCTAAAATTTATTTCTAATGAATGTATTCAACTTGAATCAAGTATGCAGAACATGAACATAGAAAAAGAAGAAGTTTATTTTGTGTTGCCTGCAGTGTAGAGGGTGACTTTTCCTCTAAACAAGAAAATGTGTCAGGGGTTAAAGTGGATTCTGCACATGGGGAAACCCCAAAATCCACTGTAGCGGTTTAGTGTGGAGAAAAGAATGAGAACTCACAATAATTTCTTCTGTGAGCTCCAGCAGATTTTCTTAGTGTACCGGCTGTGATCAGCTGACCTGCTGATCTTTGTGGACATACGCAACTGAATTCAACAGGATGTTACATGTTACACATACATAAAGCATGTACAAGGATAGATAACACTAAATACTTAAAATGTCCCAAGGAAGAGGAGTATTCTTCAGTCCAAATGTTTTCCTCCTCTTGAGATCAGCAACAATATTTTTAAACACATGCAGTGTCACTGGTAGTTATCTTTTGATCAAATAGCTACTTTACCCCTTGTTTTCCAGATGTGAACGTTAATAATGCACACGACTACCTAGAATGGATGTCTTTTAAAGTCTCGCATTATTTCCTTAAAGAGACGTGCAACACAAATTTGTCAACATCACAACCCACAGCCGAATCGCTGTCTTATTTCCGTTGTTCTCTGTCTGATTACAGATCCAGCTGATGTTGGAGCATTTCATCCTCCCAATGAATCACTGGACATTTTTGTGCTAACATAATAGGTTCATTGTACCACAGCTCTCACAGGAAGTCTGACTCAAGTCTGACTGAGATAAGCCATGTCTCCGTAATTCTCTGATATATTGTATCATTTATGTTTCCTGACAGTCTGAGGGAGTCCAAATCTTTTGTGTTTATATTACAGTGGGGCAAAAAAGTATTTAGTCAGCCACCGATTGTGCAAGTTCCCCCACTTAAAATGATGACAGAGGTCAGTAATTTGCACCAGAGGTACACTTCAACTGTGAGAGACAGAATGTGAAAAAAAAATCCATGAATTCACATGGTAGGATTTGTAAAGAATTTATTCGTAAATCAGGGTGGAAAATAAGTATTTGGTCAATAACAAAAATACAACTCAATACTTTGTAACATAACCTTTGTTGGCAATAACAGAGGTCAAACGTTTACTATAGGTCTTTACCAGGTTTGCACACACAGTAGCTGGTATTTTGGCCCATTCCTCCATGCAGATCTTCTCAAGAGCAGTGATGTTTTGGGGCTGTCGCCGAGCAACACGGACTTTCAACTCCCGCCACAGATTTTCTATGGGGTTGAGGTCTGGAGACTGGCTAGGCCACTCCAGGACTTTCAAATGCTTCTTACGGAGCCACTCCTTTGTTGCCCGGGCGGTGTGTTTTGGATCATTGTCATGTTGGAAGACCCAGCCTCGTTTCATCTTCAAAGTTCTCACTGATGGAAGGAGGTTTTGGCTCAAAATCTCACGATACTTGGCCCCATCCATTCTGTCCTTAACACGGATCAGTCGTCCTGTCCCCTTGGCAGAAAAACAGCCCCATAGCATGATGTTTCCACCCCCATGCTTCACAGTAGGTATGGTGTTCTTGGGATGCAACTCAGTATTCTTCTTCCTCCAAACACGACGAGTTGAGTTTATACCAAAAAGTTCTACTTTGGTTTCATCTGACCACATGACATTCTCCCAATCCTCTGCTGTATCATCCATGTGCTCTCTGGCAAACTTCAGACGGGCCTGGACATGCACTGGCTTCAGCAGCGGAACACGTCTGGCACTGCGGGATTTGATTCCCTGCCGTTGTAGTGTGTTACTGATGGTGACCTTTGTTACTTTGGTCCCAGCTCTCTGCAGGTCATTCACCAGGTCCCCCCGTGTGGTTCTGGGATCTTTGCTCACCGTTCTCATGATCATTTTGACCCCACGGGATGAGATCTTGCGTGGAGCCCCAGATCGAGGGAGATTATCAGTGGTCTTGTATGTCTTCCATTTTCTGATGATTGCTCCCACAGTTGATTTTTTCACACCAAGCTGCTTGCCTATTGTAGGTTCACTCTTCCCAGTCTGGTGCAGGTCTACAATTCTTTTCCTGGTGTCCTTCGAAAGCTCTTTGGTCTTGGCCATGACGGAGTTTGGAGTCTGACTGGTTGAGGCTGTGGACAGGTGTCTTTTATACAGATGATGAGGTCAAACAGGTGCCATTCATACAGGTAACAAGTGGGGGACAAAAAAGCTTCTTACAGAAGACGTTACAGGTCTGTGAGAGCCAGGGATTTTCCTTGTTTGAGGTGACCAAATACTTATTTCCCACCCTGATTTACGAATAAATTCTTTACAAATCCTACCATGTGAATTCATGGATTTTTTTTTCACATTCTGTCTCTCACAGTTGAAGTGTACCTCTGGTGCAAATTACTGACCTCTGTCATCATTTTAAGTGGGGGAACTTGCACAATCGGTGGCTGACTAAATACTTTTTTGCCCCACTGTATATTAACCCCATTTTTATTTTCATTAATGGCATTATACATTTGTTGGTGGCTGACCGTACCCAGTTTCAATTTAAACGTTTATAACGACAGATCTGCCGCCTAATTCGCTGTCCAGAAAATCGTCTCCTTAAAAAAGCAAAAAACAAAAAAACAAACAAAAAAAAGTTATCGCTGTTTTGCAATAACTCCTCCGGGCCGTTAGGGGGAGTAGAGGCAGTATGAGCTGTGCGCAGCCGGATGTTGACAGGCTCTCTGCTGTGTTTGAGCTGTAACTGTTACCGCTATCACGTTTCTCGTAGTCTCCACATCTAGAACTTTCCTGTCACTCCAGAAACAGTGCACATCCACAGAAGCAGATGGCAACCGAACGGTAAGTTCATCTAAATCTATTAATGAACTGTTCTTATAGCAGCAGACATTTCTTTTCTTTCAGTTATTTAACGCTAACTTGCTTTTTTGTTGCTTTTAGCAGCTTCCCCGATAGCTTCATTGACGAAGATCCACAGAAAGCTCTGCAGGTAAAACATTAGCCTCAGTTAGCCACAAACAAGTTTGTGTGATGTACGGTGGCTCTTGCAAGATGTCCATTTAACGTTAAATTCAGTCGACTTACTCTAGAAAGGAAATTGAGTAATACCCGTGGTGTTTGTGTTAATGATATTACCAACAAGCTAGCGAAGTTAGCCAACATGTTTGCTAGCCCTATTTAGTTATGAATAAAAGTAATCCCAGAATCGCTTCGTTATCATATCAAACGGTCACCTGTTTCTTTAATACCATTAAGAATTAAATATGTCTCATGCGTGAGGAGGTATTACTACATAACGTTAGCTCGAAATAGTCTGCTTGCTGGATACTAGCCCTGTCATCCTGACATGAAGTTGGTGTCAATTGTGAACAGACTAAACCAGTGAAGTTTATTTCTGCTGTTTTAAAAGCCACTAGTGAATCTGCGGTTATTTATGTGACTGACCGGGACAGTATTATGAAAATCATTACAGTTTGGTTTGCAGGAATAACACAGATTCAAATAGATTTACGGAGAACTGCTTGTTCTATAACGATATCCGACTGCGAAAGTGAAAGTTGCAGATGCATAACAGCGCTACTTTCGATTTAAGCATTTTCTAGAAGTTTCTTTCCTGCCACATTTCTTGAAGTTGAAAACACGATTTTAAGCCCTTTATACAATAATAGCAACCTCGTTATTATTTTCAGGAGCTTAACGAGGCCTTACAAGGAGACTCAGACAAAGCTGAGTGGTTTTGTCAGCGTGCCTATGCCCACATACTGCTCAAGAACTACAGCTGTAAGTCTGCACAGCACATGTGGAAACACACCACACTAATAGCATTTTTGATGCATTATGAAGTGCATGAACATTATGTGAGCATTACAAATACCTGTTGTTTAGCTTTTGAGCTTTTACATTGCATGTGACTCAGCCTGGATATATGCACTGCATAAAGAAACATAGTAATTTTTTTATTTTTGTTTTGTGTCCACAGGTGCTGCTGATGACGCCAAGAAAGCACAACAGCTAAAACCCAGCCTGTCCCTTGCTTTCATGCGCACAGGGTATGGACTGTGAAATGCACGCCTTTACATAGCAGTTTTCTAGCCTGACTGACCACTCATAGGGTCAAATTTACTAAAAGGGGCAAAATGGCAAGTGAGGACAATCCCCAAATAGTGCTCGCAGGTGTGGTTAGTAGGGATGCACCGATACCACTTTTTTGGAAACGAGTACGAGTACTTGCATTTCAGTACTCGCCGATACCGAGTACTTAATAAAAACATGATTTAAATTTGCAGGTAACAGCTTTAGTCCTATAATTTAACAAAAAAAAGGGACTGGTTTGGAATTAAGAACATTTATTTAAAATGAAAAGCATGTTGTATGCAACATATTACAGAATAAATAATTAAAAAAAAAAAAAAAATTTAATTTTAAATTTGTTCGTCTGTTTCTCTGTTTAGAAGTCTCACTAGCAGAGTCACAGCTGGGATGACATCAGAGGCTAGTGCGTCGTAGCTGCTCAATTTTTTAGTTAGTTCCTCAAAGGGGGCGAGGATGGCAACAGCCATCTCCATAAGAGCCCATTGGTGAGCGGTGAGATAGTCAGGGAGTTCATGCTCGGACACGCCCAGCACTTGCTTTTGCTCAATGAGGGACTGGAGCATGTTGTTAGGTTTTGCTACAAACCTATCACATGTAATACATGCTGTTCCAGCGCGTCTGTACGTCCTGCTGCAGTCTCTTTATTGGCTGGTTGAGCTGTCCCTGAATGTCCTCGAGGCGGGAGTAGGCTAAGGCGGAATGTTTAAAATGTCCAACTATTTTCCGTCCCACTGCTATAGCATCGGCTATGCTCCTCTGTGCTAATAAGCATGGGTAAATAAGCGTGGGTAAACTCTTTGTACTCGTTGTCGTGTTGGGATTTTAGGTGCTTGTGTTAAATGCGCTACCTTTTGAGCCTCCTCTGGACAATTTCGCTGAGCACAATTTGCAGTCCGCCTTTGTTTTCGCGTCTTGTTCACTTTGAAATAGTTCCACAGGGCTGATATGTCTCGCCTCGCCTTCTCCCCGTTCTGAGCTGCAGCCGGGGCCTAGGGGCGGGCACTCGGTGCCTGTGATTAACCCCTTACATGCTGCTCAAACATAGACAGGTCTCAGACCGTGGTATCGGTCCTCGGTATCGGGGGACTTTTAACGAGTACGAGTACTTTAGAAAATGTGGTATCGAGGCCGATATCGGTATCGGTGCATCCCTAGTGGTTAGTTTTATAAGCAATGTACAAATATACTTTACACTACAAGAAAAGCTTAAAAAACACTGTGGGCCTTCCTCACATCCATGGCCTATTCAGAATAATCAACCTAACCCACAGGGGTCCACCCTGGCATGCAGATGTTTAGCTCAGTTTAGACTGCACTTCATTCACCGTTTGATATGTTCATCTCACCACTTAAAAAAAAAAAAGGTAAATTAACAAAAATAATAATTAAAACATATAGTTTAATTGATTAAAAAATTATCCCTTCTGACACAAACGCACAGCCAACTTTATTGACAAGATGGTTCATCTCATCTTGTCAATGCTGTGTATGGCTCATGTTTCTGATGTTATCTGACGGATGTCACAAAACGTCTTTCAGCTCAGTGATTTCAATTCTGAAGGCCTTTTGTTCAGTGCTCCCCCCACACCCCAAACCTGACCTCTAACTTAAAGGAAAATTTTGAAAACCTGTCCTCGTCCATCAAACAAACTTCGGTTAAAGCTTTGTTTTGACACACAAATCACCAAGGTCGTACTGTCATGCTTTTTCACATTTTTTATGTCAAGCGGGCCTCGGAGGAGTCATCCTGGCCTTCGTCTCATCACGTTTGAACTATTGTAATCCACTCTACTCGGGTCTCCGACAAAATTCAGTCACCCGCCTTCATCTCATTCAAAACAAATTCACAGAGACAAGACAAAGTGATTCAAAGTTGAGCTGATGTGAAGCTTTTATTAAAGTTGTATTTGTTGTTACTTTAAAACCTTGCATGGGCTCATCCTACCTGCACTGTAGATTTAGTTGGTTGGTATTAATTGAGCGACTGGCTGCGTTTGTCGGGTCAGACCATTCTAACTGTTCCCACAATACCCTCATTACATAGGTGTTTGAGTGTTTTCTGTTACCATAGCAATCTCAGTACTTTGAAATCACTGCTCCATACTTTTCTCAGTAAATCTATTTTTACTGCCCCTTTATTATTTCTTTTTGTTGTGTTTATTCACCTGTTATTCACACAGCATGTTCAGATTTTATGCCTTGTTTTGATTTGTTACCTCTTTGTTTTTATATATTTATCATGTTTTGTAAGCAATTTGTAACTATATATATTTTTTTCTTTATAGTTCTTATTATGTGGTCACAATATAAATTTGGTGTGGTTGCATTATGTAAAACTTAACGTTTTACGCCTTGCAATGTAAGAATTGTCGGAAACACACAAAACCTACCAAAACATTTTGCTTTAACACGGTAAATCATACAGATGTTGTTTGTCAGATAAAGCTGCGTTTATTTTTCCAAGATTGTCTGATCTAAGTTCATGTGGCATGTTTTTCTTGCCCAACTGCAGAATAGCCGAATATCACCTGAACAACTATGAGTCAGCGCATGCAGCCTTCACTCAGGGACACCAACTGGACGGTGAGTGCAGCTCATTTTGGCCTCAAGTGCAGGTTCCTTAATTCCACTGTGTACCAACCACTGTTCGCAGCAGTGTCCTGTCCACTTTGCTCTCCTCATTGTTTTCATGGCTAAGTTTTGGGCCTTATCTTTAGGGCTTTTTTTTTTTTTATGACTTACACAGTGATGACCATCTTAGCCAAAGGCATTATGTTTTTGGACATCTTACATCCATGCGTCACATTCTGGAGAACAAACCTTTTTTTTTTTTCTGTCCTTGTATTTGGCACAGATGTTCACTTGGTCTTATGGATGAACTGCATAGTTTTTGTTCATCTGAGGTCAAGGTTACTGTAATCTTACCATAACAGCAGAATTATTTTGCGGTTTGTGACAGACAGTTATGAAACTGTGACAGTTTCATACAGATAAAATAACAAAGTGATGACATTCTGTATTCAAATGGTCAAGTCTGAGTAGACTTGGATGTAGACTGTAATTCACTGATGTGGTCAAACTCCCCGTTCTCCATTCAGTTCTTACATTAGAACAGCCTGTGTGTTCTTCACATGTGTGTAGTTGGTGCTTGGGTAGTTCAACATATTTGCAGATGCATTGCTCCAAATCTTTGCATGTCGTTACTAGAGATGGGAATCACCATACAACTCACGATACGATATTATTGCAATTTTTAAAAATATTTTGCGATATTCAGATTCTGTACATAAAGGTAAACTTTATCAATATTCATTTTTATCTAATATCAAAGTCTCACACTCAGTCTTTCTCTCATTTCAGTTTTATTGTTGACAAACTGAACGGTTTGTATTACAGTCTAGTCCAACTTAACTGAATGCAACCATCTGGTACAATTATAGCTATTCTGAACTATGCAATTTATGAAAACTATGCAGCCCCTTCAGCAAGTGAAGAATTTGAAAGTAAATTAAAACAAAATATAATTGTACATCAAATAAAAAAGTTTTAAACTTAATTAAAATAAAACATGTCTTAAATTAAAATAAGTAAACTGTCATGTTTATTGCTGCCAAAAAAAAAGTTAAACACATTTGGACAGTGAAGGAATGTCAGGATTCTTGCTCAGAAAAAGGATCAACATGCTCTGAAGTCAGAGCATGTTCCAGTCCACAAAAAAATTGTTTGTAACAAAATATCGATTTCTGCTGTCCCTGTATCGATACATTATTAGCAAACAAAATATCACGATACTACACAGTATCGATTTTTTCCCCCACCTCTAGTCGTTACCACATGGAGAGCAGTGGAATAGTTGGAAACCATTAGCATTAACAGGCATTGCAGTCGTATCACCTGTGCTTGCCCAACACAGTAAATCAAATGAAAACCCACCATGAGAACTGTATTCGTGCTGTGAATGGCATCTGATGGTTGTCCTTAACACACAGTACTGGGCTTTTTTTTTCTTCTTCTTTTTTTATTTTTTCAGTCTCAGGGGCTTCTAGACCAATACACCATCTTAAAGAGGTGTACATACAGGAGGTGACTACACAGACCACAGACTGTCAGTGACATTCAGTAACTTAAAGCCATGGCTGGTGAAATAACTGCTGGCAACATGAGGTGGCTTGTCCTGTGTTAAACTATTCTCAACTTTAAGGCAACAGACTGAATAACAAAGGATACCGTTGATGGACATATGACAGATTAGTAATATATTTAGGGGTTACCTTGACGACCAGTACCTGGAATGACTGCTAGTGACCAAACGTCAGCTACAAGGCATACTTCGCAGGCCAAACATTTTCTGTTTGGATGCTCCTTTAGAAGTCTTAAAGCAAGTGTACTTCAATGTCACGTTGTGGCCTTCTCAGGTTTGTCTTTTTTAAATCTAAATCTAACATGTCCTCAGAGTTGTGGTGTATTTTTTTTTTTTTTCCAAATTCCAGTATTGCAATAATCCCACTAACACTGTTCCAAAAGAGTGCTTGAACATTTTGGGAATTGGATCGGCTGCACATTATTTTACAAGTATTTTCCCAGTACTTGGTGACAAATGTATAACAGGACTATATATTTAGCTGTCTCTCATTTTATGAATGAACTCGATGCCTTCAGTTGGACTTCATATGAAAAAAAAATTAAATTATGCTAAACTCAGTCGCCAGTTGGCCACTATTGATTTAGCTGGTCACCCCACGCAAGTAAAGTCTTTACATGGGAAGGAATGTTCCAGAAAAATTAAACTTCTCCAGCATACAGTCAGTTAACTATAGCTGGCCTGCATAGTGTGTATAAAATGATACTAAAGCATTAATGTTAGTTAGGCTTCAGTAGTGTTTGATAAGCACATTGTACACAAATATTTCCTTGCAGTACAAGTTGTCATTGTGCTTCTCACAGGTGAAATTATGGAGCATTGACTGATTAGGGCTTTAGTGGCAGTTTGGCAAGTTGCCCAAGTGTCTTCAAGGAGCAGTTAGTGAATTTGTTTTTAGAAGTAAATCACTGGGAGATGAAGAAAGACTTAAAATAATGCACAGTTAAAAACAAACAAAAAACAAACAAACATTGCTGTGATGCAAGAACTTTATTTTCCCCACACCTTCTTCGGGCATGTACAGTGTTTTTGGACATCTGCTTACCAAGTCAGATTATGAGTGATTTCCTGATTTAGATGAAATGCCTTGAAATGAATACCTTCAACCTTGACTGGCCTTTACTTCAAGGGGACATGAAATGCTACACATATAAAGGCTACTTTAACTCACGGAGCCCTGCCCTCAAAAACGGACATAGATGTAACTCTGTCTGTGAAGCTGGATTTAAGAAATAAGTGCTTAAAGTTTTGAGAACACGTGTAGCGCCATCTTCAGTCAGTACGAAACGTTACGTCACGTGGTTGGTTTGGTGCGGCTAATAGACTTAGTTTATGTTAACTAACAGGTGACGGAATTGATGGCTCAGAGGAAAATAAGGACACTAACAATAAAAATCATTTTAAGGGATTACATACCAGGGTTTTAATAGTTTTGCAATTTTCATTAGTTTTTATTTTTATTTAGTTTTGACTTCAGATTTTCAATTTTATATCAGTTTTAATTAGTTTTTACCAATTGTTTGCTAGTTTAGTTTAGTTTTTATTTTTTTTGAAAATCCTTAGTTTCAGTTTAGTTTTGATTAGTTTCAGTTATAGTTTTAGTTGTGTTTGCAACAATTAAGTGTAACAAAAATCCCAGTTTCATCATATCAGTCATTCTGCTCATCCTTGGGTATGTTGCTATTCCAGCTACCATACTGCACCCTGGACAGCTCGCCTGTCTGTCGCAGGGCTAACACGCAGAGACAGACAACTCACATTCCCACCTATGGGTTCTTTAAATAAATAAATAAATAAAGGCAGATGAACAACCATTGATACCAGGCAACTATAAAATGTATATCTTGGCCCCAATGAGACTATTAACTCTCGCAGCACTGGGTGTTTGTAATTTTGGTTCAAGTGAATTGATAAACTTTTTGAAGGTAATTGACTCACACAGTTGTGTAGATATCCCCGTCCTGTTGTCTCGGGATGCATCACGCTGCCTTGCCTGGGGTTAGCTTCTGTTTTCTGGGGATGAGGGTTGAGTGTGCTCCCTTACCTTCTCAAGGTAAGCTAGGTTAGCCTTCTTGTGAGCTTTTCAAGTGCACTTTAAGGTTTGTGGGATTTTTTTCCCTTTAGAAATGTCCCTCATAATTTGTCTCTTTCCACTACATATTCAAAGTAATCCCAAATTGGACTCTGGCTCCCGACTTTTCCTGACATGATTCTGCGCGTGGACGGAGTAGCAACACAGACGACTCGACTAACGTACTGCCACCTGCTGGCATAATTAGACAGCAAGAAAAAAAATCTGTAAACTAAACTTCATTTTCACCCTTGACTCTTGTATGACACGCACACATCAATGAAAACTAAACACATTTTTGCTATAAATTCAGTTAATTTTAGTTAGTTTTGTGAACACTCATTATAGCTTTAGTTAGTTTTCCCTTTTTTGTTTTTATTTTTATTTCCGTTAACAAAAATGTTTTTTCACTTCTAGTTTTCGTTATTTCGTTAGTTTTCGTTAACGATAATAACCTTGTTACATACAGCACCAAGGGCGGATAGCACAAAAGTGATCGGGAAAGTTCACCTGTTAGCTGTAATGTTCAGTTTTGTAAAGCACTTTATGAATGAGGACTGTGATATAAATTAGCCTTTGTATGTGTTGTTTCATGTCCTCTTTAAAGCACTTGAGACTTGAGTAACCAGCTACTGATGCAGTTATGTGTTTTTGTAATGACTTTTTGTGTTGCAGTGTTTACTTAGTGTTAAACATGTAAGAGTGTTTATTCTTTTTTTTGCAGATTCTGACAAAACCTTTGAGGTCTGGATCAAGCGGTGTGAGGAGATGATGGAAAGTAAGTAGCTTCCTCTGTACTGTGCAAAAGTCTTGATCCAGCCATTGTTTGCAATAGCTCATCAGGCTTTATGAAAGTCTTTCAAAGTTTCTCTTTGGACATTGGCTACTTTTCACTCATTTTCAGTCCACTCCTTGTACCTAACAATTTTCAGAAGAATCAGGTTTTATTCTTTCAAGCTAACACTTGACCAGTGAAGCTTTTACACATGCAAAATGCATCTAAATCAAGGGATGAAGCAGTGACATATCTACACATAACAGACAACTTGGCAAAGAGCAATTTTAACCCCACAGCCAAAAAAGGCTGATGGTGTTTGTCGTCACCCCGGTGGGCGGGTGGCATGAGCACCCAAGATTGTGAACACGATAACTCGAGAACGAGGCAATATAGGATTTTCAAATTGATATTATAGGTGCATCTTCTAAGAGGCCGAGGGGTAGCACTGGTCACTGCAAGTTTTTTTAATTGTCTGTAGGCACCAGAGATGGGCAGTAAAGCGTTACTTGTAACGCGTTACTGTAATCTGATTATAGGTTTAAAATAGGTTTAAATGTTAAACTAATTTCTTCAAGTCAGAGAATGGTGCATATAATTTAATTTTTGCTTGATGCATAAAGTTAAAAGATTAAAACTGATAAAACAAGTTTAAAAAAAAAGACTTTTCCATTTGATTACATTGTGTATGATGGATTATGCAGAAAAGGTAGACTTGGGCTGAAAGATCTATCGCTTTATCACCTATTCAGGTTGTAAATCGTGTTTTTAAAAAGTAACTAAGTAATTAATTACTTTTGAAAATAAGTAATCAGTAAAGTAACGGGATTACTTTTTTGGGGACGTAATCAGTAATTAGTTACTGATTACTGTTTTTCAAGTAACTTGACCAACACTGGTAGGCACTTTGCCATTAGGACTCACATTTAATTTCCATTTTTTTAGTTGAATCTTCAGAAAATGCCAATGATAACACAGTCTGACATTTTCACACTAACAAGGTGAATCCTGAAGAGCTGTTGTCAGAAAACTTGTCATCGTGTGCACAGTGTGTTTTGTGTGTTTGACCAAAAACAGATAAGATAAAAAGTATTAAAATGTGCTGTTCCGAAGAAATAGGAAAGGACCTGACACAGGACCTGAGAGATGTGGAAATCGGTGCTCTGGGGGACTGATTAGAATTTTTGATTCAAATCATTGTCGGTATGTACAGCAGTCAGTGCTGCGCAACTGCAGTCATGTTGAATATCTGGAAATCTGCTTAATATTCATAGAATTATGAACACAGAAAATTACTATTGGATGTTGAGCCCTCATGCGGTAACATCTGGAAAGCATTTGATTGACAACAGCTTCATTGTATAGCATGACACACTGTCAATGCAGTAAAAGCATGGCTGGATAGAAAAACACACAGTGGAGCACTGTCAGTCATGGATTGGCCTCCGCAGAGCCCAAACCTCAACATTACTGACTTACAGAAATGCCAAACAAAACAAAACAAAAAAAACGAGTTCAGGCTGCGCTGAAGAATAAAGCTGCCTTTTTCAGTGAAGGTTTCCACGTTTCAGTGAATGACTGGACCTATTTGTAGCAAAATATAAAGAAATTATAGGGGGCTTAAGACTTTTGCACAACACTGTAGTTTTATGGAACTTTGACCAGTAATAATGCATCTGAAGATGTGTGTATGTGTGTGGGGGGGGATCTGTGTTGTAACACCCTAAATGTAAGTAAACAAAATTGCCTGGGGTACTTTTAGTTCAAACAAGCTTCAGACTTGCAAACTTTAACTTGTGCAGTATATCCTATTTACTGCCTGCCATCAAACGCGCAGCTAAATGGCACAGTCAGGGAGCAGATCAGCCCATCTGATCAAACAAATGAGCACGCACACGTCCATGGATCTACAGTATGCGCTCACAGTGGTGGAGGCTGAGCTGCTTAGTCCAATAAAAGATGCATGCCATGTCTGCGTGGTGTGTTTCTGTTTGCTGCTGATGCCTGGGCCCTCTGGATCATCTCAAGTAAACAAGAGCATGAGTTTTGACAAACACGCTTCACACCCGCGTGCATACGTACTCCCAGGAGCGCATGATTCATCAGAGTTAACGTTACTGATGTTTGAAAGCCCCCGATGAGACCCAGCCTCCTTGATAAGCCGGCTTGCAGACAGCATACACACACACACACTCTTACTGCTCACACCGGGAACAGCCTCTTTTTTTATCTCCCTAGTTTTTCCTGGTGACTGTGTTTACTGCGAGCAAACACACACACACAGCACCTGGTTGTTCCATCACATGTGGCACCCCGCATGCATCAGAACACACAGTCGCACACAAGCAGCCCCCCCTCCCTTGTCACTTCAAGCTCGACCTCATTAAGACAACATTAACACGCCTCCTATCATCTCATCTATCTATGTAATGAAGTCTGTGAATAATGTATGACAGCATGCTGGTAAACGGTGTTTGGGCTCGCTCAGGCTCACAGGGCTTTTAATGGGCGTGGCTGGACCAGTAAACAAACTGGTGGAGAGGCTCAGAGAGTGTATTTGTGTGTCTGTTTATGTTGTGTTGTGCCTATTGTCCGTTATTCCCCTATAGATACATTTAAAATTGGCGCTGGAACCTCTGCTCTTATCCAGTAATCTAATAGTCATGTTTTAACAGAGATCAGTGAAGCCAGTTATGGGTGTATTAAATGTTTCGAGCTGAAAGCCCACCTTTTTCCTTTTTTTCCCCTACAGATAAGACACAAAACAACAACGTCAACACGGTGAGTTTCTCTTTGAGGCCACCTGGGGGCATTGTTGCTCTCAGCATCAGCACGGCTTTGTCCACGCTTTGGCTTCAAACAAGGACACCATACTAAGCTTTTTTTGTTGTTGTTATGGCTTTTTTTTCACCCCCCTCCTCATTCCTGTGCTTTTCTGTCTCATCCATTTGCTTTCCCACCACGTCCTCCTCTCTAATTGTCATCTCGTGTCGTGGGCTGAATGACCCAGCAGACACCAGCGGCTCCACCTGTGAAGTAAGTGCACAAATGTAAATACGCCCTATCTGGTATTGCTGTTTATTTATTATACAGAGTTAATATTCAACTGAGCCTCAGTGCTTCAAAGCAGCCCCTTTCTTTATAAAAATGTAAATCCCATGTACACAGAAAATATATGTTAATGAGGATGGCTGCTTTTTAAAATTATTATTATGCATGAAATCTCCATTTTTGTCGCAATAAGTGGATTAAGGGGTCAAATTCAAATAAGTCTTCCTGTGCCGTTAATTCTTGTGTTTTTAATCGTTTGTCTTTCAGGCACGACTGGTACCAAACAGAATCGCAAGTCATTGTCACAGTGATGGTGAAAAATGTGCCCAAGGATGGCGTGCATGTCAGCTTCATGGAAAAGGAGGTATAAACACACACTTGAATGCTGTGTTGAGTCTCTGTTTGCTCGGTGTGTGGAGCAGAGATGGGTTAGCTCTTGGGTGTTTCCTCAGGGGGGCCCATTAGATGGGTCTCACACACACACACACACACTCCCCATGGACCCAACTATGCCTCCAGTGGTGCCTTGTTAACATTGCCCCCAAAGTACAGATCTAAGAACAATTTACCCTCCCCAGCTTCTCCAACCTCCTAATTGTCTATAGATGGAAGGCATAACTGATCTAGGATCAGCTGCAGAACCCTCTAGGGACAACCTCCCTTTCTTACTCTTTCTTACTCTTTTCTTTTCTGCCTTTTGCCTTCTTTCCCTCTCTCCGAGGGGTAACTGTGGGGCACCCCAGGGAACAGCTTTGTCTTTCCTAATAGAATAACAAACTGAATTTACCCCATTTCAAAAGAAATTGTTCACTCGCTTCGAATCACACAGTCACTTGTTAAGCTCCTACCGTGGTGCAAACTACAGATAAGTTCATATATTTTTTACTAGGTCAGTATATACAAAAGAAATTAAAGATGAAAGGCGGCGGTTCCATTTATTTTCCCTGGTGACTGCGTTTGCAGAAGCTGTATACTTACAGACAGCGCAGGAATTCAACTTGAAATGAATATTAAGGCTTTGATAGTTTTGTGGAATTCCCCAAAAGCAACTTGAGCTAACTTTCGAAGCTTTTATCCCCAGTGAACTATTTTTTTTTCTTTTTTTCCTCATTCATTATGGGTCCAAAATCAGAAAAGTCCACTTTTAGTGAAGCGTTAGGTTGCAGATTAGAGTTGAATACACTGCTGGGGCAGTGTGCTGTTGATTCGAAAGTACAAGACTGCATGAGTGTCACATTTGCCAAGTGATGAGCATGTTAGAAGTGTGAGGGTTTGGGCCGTAGCTGAAGCCCTGTCCCTCTAAAACAACAAGCCGCCCACCTACCCTGCCCGAGTGAGTGACAGGCCGTTAGGAGCTGTCTGATGCCCCCTCGTCACTGGTCACTGTGTGGCTCAGGGGGACAGGTTGAGGATACTACTGGCCGTCACACCAGCCACATCAGATGATCATTCTCATGGACACTCTGACACCTTCGACCCCCCCCCCCCCCCCCCCCCCCTCCCTCCTTATCTCTTTTTTCTAAGGATCACTGTGCCATAAAATCTGTATACTGATGCAACAATTCCAACTTGCAGATGGTTCCATATTTATTTATTATTTATACTTCGTGGACATGGTCCTACCTTTAAAACCATATCATATTTGTATATTTCACAAATTGTTTACTACCAAAGCTAATGCCAGTATATAAGGGGAAATAACTTATATCTTTTGTGTGTGATGCCTTCAGATGTCTGCCACAATACAGCTGCCATCAGGGGATAACTACAACCTCAACCTCCACCTCCTGCACCCTGTTGTCCCCCAACAGAGCAGCTTCAAGATCCTCACCACTAAGGTATCATTTTAACTTTAGCTAGCGGAGTTAATGTGCTGTAAAAAAATCTTTAACTGTTTCCCCCTTGGACACCTACTAAGTTTGGAAAATACAAACAGATTTACCCCCTGAGTGGTTTCTGCCACATTTCAAGCCTGACTTCAGAACATAATGATTGCGTGTGATCAGAATTTGGTGAGGGTGATCTCTAACTAGGGCTACCCTTGGGAAAACCCGATGGTCAACAAACCACGTCTTTGTTGAAATTTAATGAGGTGGCAAAACCCGTCATTAAGGGTTCGAGAACAGTCGTCAAGGGTCAAATATCATCTTTGTGGGGGAAACACTTAAAATTCCCACCATTGTTTTTAACAGTAGCAGCTGTGCATAGTTACATCGAGCATGATTTTAGTGTTTTGACAGGTTTAAAAGACTTTTTAAATGTTCTTTTTTTTAAATCAAGACCGATTCATGAAGCAGAACCAGACCACACGAATCAGACCTGCAGTTGTGTTAACGGTCCATTGTTCTGTAAAATGTACTTTGAAATATTGAGACGTGTGTATTCTGCTCGCTTTTTGTCCAGTCTGGGGTCACACTGACCCCGTCTGACCAACGCTCAAACAGCTGAGATGATAAATGGCCTCATACGGGGTGATGATGTGCTTGCCAGAATACAGTTTATCATTGCCAGGTCATTTCTGGAATCTTTTTGAAGTTTTAAAAAGGTGTATTCAAGCCACGGAGAATTCAGGAAATACTTTGAGATGCTTTCTGTACACAGCAGACTCGGCTTTGGCAGAAAACAAGTCTGTGTGCCACTTTACAATTTTATTTAGTAGCAAAAACACAAACAAACGAGGAAGAAATAACATATTTAGGTCATAGAAACACTTCCGTTGAGTTTTTGAAAGTCAACGAAAAGTCATTGAATTTTACTCGGAATCATTGGGAGCACTGTGTTTATCCCTGCCACGCCAATAGTTCCTCTCAACAATAAAGCAGCAGACTATCAAACATGTCGGGGGATGCGTTTTATGCCGCTGTAAAGGGAATAGGACGTAGTAATGCTGCACGCTGTAGAAATGTTGTTACTGCTCTGAAGTGCAGATGCATCGGATGGCGTGTTGGTTTCTGTGGATTCAGACTTTTCTTTATTAAAAAGAAAAGATAATGAGGCGGGTGTCAGATGGCAGTAAAAAGGCAACGTGGAAAAGCGTGCTAATGCGAGTTTAAGCAGCTTAGTGAAATTGTGACCGATCATTACTTTGGTTACCACTCTGAGATCAACATCTTAATCTCTCTAGTGATTTAAAGCAGTATAAAGTAGACTGTCGCTACCTATAATTCCTTAATGCTGGTAAAGCTCACTGCAGCTGGAGCAGAAATGAGAAAATCCACTCTGGCTGTATACAGTGCGGCTCCTGCAGTTCATCTGTGCAGCTAACAGGAGATTCACACATATGCACAAATCCTCACTCCTACACACACGGCTGTACGCGCAGAGTTCCTCAACCCTTTTTAAGGTGATTATGGACCTAATGAGTAGGAAGGGCACTTTTTACTATAGACTAATTAGTGTATATTATAGAAGATGTGGGTTAATGAGTGTGCTGGCTGAGTGTGTGCTGATTCAGGGTTTAGACCCCTGTCAGGCTTTAGCCTGCAGATCAAAAGACAGCCTTCTGTGTGACTTGTTTTGATTGGTTGGTTGTGTTTTTTTTTTCTTCATCATTAAGGAGGGGATTTGTTTTGTTTTTTTTGTTTTGTTTTTTTTAGGGCATTGATCATTCCGGTCTTGTCAATACAGAACTCCATCAAGCTTTGCTCTTTTCTCTTGACTCTTGTTTAAGAAGCATCTGTAGATGCTGCCTGTTTCAAGTCATTTGGTTTAAAGAAATCAGCTTCTCAGAATAGGGCTGTGCGATATGACCAAAATCTTATATCCCAATATAAGAATTCTATCGTCCGAAAACGATATAAATCACAAAAATGTAACATTTTTGTAAATTCCGTGAATCTCGGGCAGCTCAACTTGCGGGAAGTGTTTCCAGCTGCGCGTCATGTAGCTGGAGTCGAGTGTTTTAACCGATGCATGAAACTATACATTTTTAGACATAAGTTGTAACAGCTGCCGTTTTCTTTGTGAGTATTTATTACACGGCATTAACGTTTGAGTCTAAGGTTTATTTTTTAGCACCTGACGGCTGTTTTTTACTTCTCATCCGTAAATAAGCTGCTCTTTCATGTGATTCAGTTTATTTTGAAAAGTCTCAACAGGATCTTGAGCTTTATTGTGAAAGGTTTATGTGGAACATAAACAAGCAGACACGCAATGGTGTTACCGTCGTTGTTGCTAACGATGACGCATAAAAACAGGCGCTTGTCCGTCTGTAGTGTGGTTATATTAAATATAAGAGAAAGAGAGAACTTTAAGAAATTAATATAGCCACTACAGTGACCATCAAAACCATGAAAAAATATTGCCGTAAACAGTTTATTTTGCGACACCACGAAACAAACGATAGCGTAAAATGAAACGATAGACGTTTTTATATTGTCATCCGATATGTATCGTTATATCGAACAGCCCTACCTCAGAATGTAATTTATACTAAAGAAATTATAGAACTATACAAGTTTCTGGGCTGAATATTGAACCTTAACAGTTTGTTTTTTTTACCCAGCCAGAGTTGAGTTTCTCAAACTCAGAGATCAGTTTTCCTGACTTTTAGATTTAACGTGTGAGTCTTACATATTTGAAAAGTGGGTAAATACTTGATATTGAAAGGACTCTCATCGTTTACTTACCAAAGTTAGACTCGACATGGAGAAAAAGTTTATCGCTTATAGTTGGTAAAATTATAATCTTCCGAAGTATTCCATCTGCAGGTAGCTGACCTTTATGGGAAATGAAAAAGAGATGAACAAAATGTACCGAAGCCACCTACAGAAGCAGAGAGCGATGGAATGAAAATGGTATTTATGCAGATGATTAGAATACTAAAGATGAGTCTACTCATCGGCGTTATATAAATGTCTTATCAGCAGACAGAACAGCACTGATGAAGCGTGTTGTGATTTATTGTTTTTTTCTTCCCCCAAATACAATTATCATTAAGTTTGCATTCAGGCTTGATGAACATACTCCACAACAACCCCGCCTCTTGTTTGTTTGATGCAAATTACTGGGCTTTGCTCAGGTCTTGCAGTCTTGCCTCTGTGCTATGTTTAGCTGCGTCAGCTAACTTTGAGGATTTTGCACGCAAACATGTCTGTTGCAAATTGCATGACCTGAACAAAGTGAACGCTAAGAGACGTGTAAACCTGCGTTAAGATGTCTTTCATTTAACAGCCTTTTCTTAAATGGAGTTTGCGTTCTTAAAAAGCCTGCTTTTTAAGACCTTCTCTAATGAAAATCAAGTCTGTGACCTTGGTGATGCGTCTATACTTTTAGTGAGTCATTTATGGGTGTGCTAGACTCACTTTCCTGCTCTCACATACACTCGTGCAGTGAAGCCCACAACAGAAAGGTAAAATGAAATATTAATCAAGTTGATGAAAACACATCGACAATAAACAAGATGAAAAATAAATAAGAAGAAAATAAACATTTTTTTGTCCTGTTCAAAGAGAAAAGGAAAACAAAGAAACTATTTGCATTGCAGGCGCGAAATGCATCCACACTTTTAAACCCTGTGCTGTTAGCTTCCTCGATGCTGTGTTAGCTCGGCTGTTTAAAAACCGGCGCACTGAACACATCAGCTTGTTCTTAGAATATCTGATATTGCTTTTTGGTCCAGCGTCGGACAGATAGCCGATCCAAGTGTAGGATTGGAACGTCTGTGATCTATGTACACCCAAGAAGGTAAAAGTCGGACTTTACCTGGTATAGGGATGCAACGATACCAATTTTTTCAAACCGATACGATACCGATACTTGGATCTGAGTACTTGCCGATACAGAGTACAAAAAACTATACTTCTACCACACACACACACACACACACACAAATACAATTAATTGGAAGACAGGTTTTATTATATTCCCTGCCAATAAAAAATAAAATCTTAATAAAAATGACTACAAAAAAAATTTCAAGTGAAAAATAAGCACTTCTGTTAAATTATTGCAGAGTCTCCACATTGTAATTTTACAAAATATCACTGAACTATTGGCACTGTCTCGAGCTTTCAGAATAATAAATAAACACTTCTGTTTGGAATAAAATAAATACAAATTAGGTTTGCGAATAAAATAAACTTTTAAATGATTGCAGAGTGTCTATATTGTAAACAAACAAACAAAATAATTATTATTAAATAAATAATAAAATATAAAAAATTATAAAATAAATAAAATAATAATTGGCCCCCTAGTGGCCAATCTAAAAAAAACTACAACAGAAATGACAAGCCACCCTCTGACTAATGAAATAAGTTGGTATCGGTTTATGGTATCAGTTAAATTTTACGAGTATGAGTACACACACATTTTACAGTATCGGCCCCGATACCAGTATCGGTATCGGTGCATCCCTAACCTGGTAAAAAGGTGTCACCTGTTGAGATGAACCTACCTCACTCCCATGATGTATAATCCAGTTCTCTGTGAACAGGAGTAAGCTGCAAAGCAATTCTGGTATAAGTGGCACAACTACAGTGACAAATTTTCCATTTTAGAAGCCCAGCAAAAGAAAAACAAAAAATAAATCCCAGCAAACAAACTGAAACAAAATCACTGGAAAAGGAGCAACTCAGAATTAGATCGGCAATGTTATAAGTAATGTTCGGAAAGTGTGAAATATTCAAGAGACGCTCTGACCCAGGCGTCTGACCAGCGTCAGTTTGTCTCAAACTCTGTCAAATCCTCACCCTCACCCATTTTTCCTAACACATCAACTCTGACTATTAAATGCTCACTTACTCCCTAATATAGCCCATAACTAGCAGGTGCCACGATGAAGAGATAATCTGTGTTATTCACTTGAGCTGTCAGTGGTCATAATGTTATGCCTGATCAGCGTATAGCACAGAGTGCTGTGAGCATCCAGGTATCTTGTGGAGGAGGCTTGGAGACGTTCTCCAGCATATACGGCGTCTTCTAATGTGTTCAAGTGAATCTTTTAAACAGATCAACTTGATGCACACATCTCATTTCTTCAGCCCCCAGTTGATTGATCGAATTAAGCCTGTTTTGTCTGTTAGATCAATACTTGTATATAAATATATATATATCTCACTAGCAAAAACGAATCAAAAAAAGGTTTGTCTCACAAGATATAGTATTATATAAACATCTCAAAAATCTTTAAGCAAGCTGAGCCACAGCGCACCTGAAAGCAATGAGGGGAGTTATTTAAGTTTACTTTGCAGCAAGGCCACAGGGGGAATGAAAGGGCAGTAGACGACAGTGGGTGCTGGAATTACATACTGTATGGTGTCAAAGAAGGAAAAAGCATAGAAATGGAGCACCGCATAACCTGTATGTCTCTCTATATATGTGATGTCTGTATTGTGAGCATTATATCCACTGGCTCCACTGTGTCGAATAGAAGCTGACCTGCACAGAAACTGCCCCCTTTCAAAAAAAAAAAAGCCACATTTCCTCTTACTTGCTTTCTCACTTTTCCATGGCAACAGCAGACACTGCATACCAGAGGTGCACGTGGGTTGCAGCTTAAACAAGGGCTCAGTCTTAGAGACACCGCAGCTGAAGATGGTCTTAGTAACAGTGGGTGGAGAGGGAGTCTGTCTTTTTTTTTTACTTTTAGGCCTTTTTTCCCTTTATCCTCATTTACCTCCTTTTTCTTTTGCTAATTTCTTTATGGCTCTCTCACAGACAAACACACCTTCTGTCGTTCTCTCCGTGTGTGTGTGTGTGTGTGCGTGCGGATAGAAACACAAACACCGCCCTTCAGGATAACAAGAGAGGGTGTTCTCAAACCTTCCTCCTGTCCCACAAAGACCCAACTGTTCCCTGGTCCAGTAGGCTCCTCGGGCACACACGGCCCCCTTCCCCATGCACACATCACTCCAACAGTATAAGCCCTCATTGGCGATTCAAACGTTTAAAATGGCATACGAACTCCTAACTCTTTATAAACTGGATGTGTGCGAGCCCATGCGCATGACAGCGTGAGAAACCCCCTGAAATACTGAGCAGCTTTCTCGATGCATGTCTCATTTAAATATTTTGGAGCCGTTTCGTCTTTTGAAGCCAGGAAGCCACTGGGGGGATAAAAACATTCAAATGAACAACGGCATCAGCAAATCAAGTTTCTCCAGATTGGCATGCATCCCTAATGAGCGTTTAAAAAAAGAAGAAAAAAAACCTCAGAGCTGTTGACTCACAACCAATGTTGGTCGGTCTGTGTCTGTAACAGGCTGCCCTGCACTCTGTGCTCCACAGTGTTTACGCTTCATCTCCCCGCTGTCTTTAAAGACAACTTAGCAGGGGGAAGCTAAGCTGGGTGTGCACGCGTACACACACACACACACACACACACACTCTCACTCACTCTGGTACAGTGACAGAGGCTGAACAGTAATCTTTCAACACACTTGTGCCATTTAAAGGAACTATTTGAAGTGTGCACGTGTGCACGCGTGTCATCTCTAGCACATTATCGTCAGTGCGACCTCGTCCTGTCCTCCATCACGGCAAACATTCCAACCGCAGGGGTCACCGCGACAACGGGGAGCCAATTACACACCAGTGTGTTTGATCAGAACAGACGGCTGACGCGCACACGTGGGCGTGCACGCAAACACGCCGAGCGGTATCGGAACGAGCGCTCGCTCCTTCGTTCAGCTCGAAACTCATCTCTTTTGGGCGAACGGCTAAAGTGGCGTCTCCCCTCTTTAATTTGCACGCCTGTCAACGTCGAAGAACGTTTATGTGTATTTCATTTGTGTCCTTTTTAGCCGAGCTTGTTTCAAAATCCGCAGGCATCTGGGGGGAAAAGAGGGAGAAGATGCCGGCCCCCTGGCAGGAAGGGGGGGGAGCGACGATGGCTACAAACACATGTGACAAGCGACATGGGACCTCAGTGCCCCTCTGTAAATAGCATGTGTGCGTCTGTGTAGCACAGGATTGTATAGTCCAGCCTCTGGGGTCCTGTGGGTGGTGGCCCCTGATTGTGGCTCTGCTGTCACATCCCTTTACGAGCCTGTCATACACACAGAAACACACACAGAGAAACACACACACTGCGCCTGGCCTGCCATGTCCCTTAAAAGCTAGGAAACGCAGATGTGGCAGCAGATTAATGTTGTATGTCCTAGGAGCACACACAGAAACACACACAGTGTCAATTCGATGCACATCGCTACAAAAATATTATGTCTGGTAATTCCAAGTTAATACATTTAATTCTCTCAGCCTTTGATGCTTCGCTTTCACTGTTGTTTAGGAAAACTTAGAACTTTATAGGTTTCTAATTTAATGACAGATAGAATTTGATTACTTTATTTTTGACACCGCTCCTTCATTGGATTGCACAAAAAACATCACATGATTTTTAAAAAAAATGAAGACGTCTCTAAATAGACTACAAGTTGTTTTGAGTCACTAGTGCTGCTACAAAAGCGGTGTCGGGCTGAACACCAGTTATTGGTGATTTGAACTAACGGTCTGATGTGCGCGAGTCTTCAAAGCATCACGAGACCACGAACGGAGCTCAAAAGGCATCTACGCCCCAGACTGCAGGTGGATCTGTCAGAAACAAGTGTTTAATATGCCGTGGGGAGCTTTTGCAAAACCTAACTGATCGGCAAGCTTCAACAAATAACCGTAGAAACGTCTCCGGGATCATTTAAAAATTCTTTACGTTGCAATTTGGCCATCTGTTCGTGTTTTTGAGGAAATTATGTATGACTGGTAGATCTTAAATTACTGCATTTCCAGTGAACTGGAGCTGATGTGTGTGTGTGTGTGTGTGTGTGTGTGTGTGTGTGTGTGCGCGTGTGTGTGTGTGTGTGTGTGTGCGCAGCCTTTTGCAGACGAAAAGCTGTAGCACTCAGCATGCTTTAGTGTTGCAGTGTGGAGGGAAAGTTCACGGTTCTCCACCCGAGAATGATCTAGAACACAAGCTAATTTGATGAGTACATCATCCAGCTTTTACAGTGCGTGAAGTTTCCGCTCGGTGTTGGAAGTGAAGCTCGCTAAATTGAAGTTTTTAAACAAAAATGCACACTGGATAACTGTAGCTATGCTTTCTAAAAGCAAACCTTTTTGGATGCTCAGAAAATTGATGACAGTCCCTTTATTTGTTAAAGCTGAAAGTCTGTGATTGGTGCACAGAAGCAAAAATTCAAAAACTGCGTGTTGGCTCAAACGTGTGGAGCCACGTTGAAAGTCCTTTTCTGTGGAGGTCTTGCTTATTTAAGCAATGCAATGACAAAATACATTTTACATGTATTATTAAGGCAGCAGACAATTCAAAATATGACACAGTTTCTCATTTTTGATCTTTTAAGATGTTTTCTGTGTGCGGTTTTTAATTAAACTCTGGCTTTTAAATAATTACCAAATGCCTTCATTCTGTCTTTATTTTCTATTTCACACAGCATCACAGCGGCTGTGATTTTTGTGAGAATCAGATATCTCCCAGCACAGCTCTTCATGTTCCTACTGATAAGTTGATTAAGAGTTACATGCCAACCCGAGGATTAAGCTGCTCCACAGATGGTTGCGTAACATGCGCGAGATGAGGGGCGAGACACAATGAGGAATTTGCATATGCCGAAAACAATGCACGTTCTCAGGCTGCCTCACTTCGCTTGGAAGATGTTCAAACTGTTGCAATTCTTTGCAGTGACAAAAAGTGAAGAAAGCAACAAAACAGAATCGGCGCTTGAATTGTGCGTCAATATTAAATTGACATTTTTTCCCAAAAGAAATTGTGGGATGCGAGCCTCTTTTTAATTCTTAGAAACTTTCTGACAGGCACTTCTTTTGAAGCATGCCAGCTTTTGTGTGTGTGCGAGTACCTGGGGGTGAGTAGACGGTGTACTAGAAATTAAGAATTCTCCCTTTTCGCACAATCCGGCTGGTCTGCTTAAAACGGCAATGAATTATTCCAGCAGTAACCTGTATTGTCAGGGGACACCTTGTGTTTTTGGGTTTGTTTGTTTTTTTTTAAGCTGTTCAGCCCTTTGCAGCTGAGCCCAAAAGTTAATTTCGGACACTGCACAGATGCCTCGCCGTGTGCACGAGGCCCTTTGTGGAGCAGAAAGCGCTGACACACACCAAAGCGATCTATCAGTGTAAAGCCACTCGCACTAGCTCATCACCTCGGCGGAGAAGCTAGCAGCGGTCATACTGTCTCATTTCCCTCAATCTGCTCCCCTCGCTCACACCTCAGTCTGTGTCAGTCAGCCTCCCTGCCTCCCCGTCCCTAACCTCCTCTCTTGGCACCCTCATAAATGAATAATCACATCGCCTAGCAGAGCAGAAATGTTCCTTAATTGCGCCGACATCACCAGCTCTGTCTTTCACATGCACACATATCAAACACACGCACCATTAATGGGTGAAAGTGGACTCTGTGTGTGTGTGTGGAAGGTTTGTAGGAGGCGGGGGGACGCGTGGAGCTGCTGCTCGCGTGTCTTGCTGCTATGTGCCCTGTCAGTGTGGCTCAGTGTTAAAAGCATGTGTCCATGTCCTCTCTCCCCTCATTGTTTTCTTCCTCTACCATGTTCTCCCGGTGTAATGATTCGGATCAGATGCTGCTGTGTGGAATTAGGATCTCCCGCCCTCCTCCCCCTCACGCTCCGTCTCTCACACTGGCCCCTCTGGCTGACAGGCATCTCGTTAGTGCAGTATGTCTGTCAGTGAGGTTTGAGATTGAGCTGTGCCCCCGCACATCCCTGATGTGTCTCTCTCTCCCGCTCACACACACACACACAAAGTTGACGGCGGCTCTGAACGAGCCGGTCTCTCCGGCCTCAATAATGATCTGATGTCCTGAACTTTTAAGCTGCCACTTTAGTGGAAGAGTTATTTTTGTGCTACGCACCAAAGACAACATTTTTTTTTCCCTTTCTTTTTGCTTCTTTTTAAGAATCGTTAACTCCCCTTTTTCTCCTCTCGTGTCTTCCTCCTCTTCTCCTCCGTCAGGTGGAGATCAAGATGAAGAAGACGGAAGCCGTCAGATGGGAGAAGCTGGAGGGAGAAGGACACGAGTCCAGCGTCAAACACTTCAATCCAAGTCAGTCTGCAGCTTCGACATTTGCCCTCTTCCACCCCACCTCTCACCACCACCACCAGACTGTTCTCCTGTCTCTCTCCTTTTCTCCCTTCTTATTTCTCCCTCTCTCTGCAAAGATCAATATAAGCTCCTGTGTTTGTCTGTTCTGCACTAAAATGAGAGTGGGCAGTCGAGCCCTGCTGGAGTCTTTCATTAGTCTGACGGCGAAAGTAGGCAGTGAGAGGGAAAGGTATGACAGCGGAATATGACTCAGTATTTTAACCCACACATTCCTATTACTGACAGGATTAATTACTTATGTAAGTGTGTGTTTGAAGGGGAGTAAAAGTTAAGTGGGGAGCCAAACTATGTTGTTTTTTCCCCCTCCAGCTCATTCTCTAGGACATCTTGTTTATTAGCGCTCGCTTTTAAATTGGACTGCGGTTTCATTTAAACATCATATTTGATATTTTATTTTTATGGCACGGCATCTCAGTTTGTCCACACTTGGCCTGAATCTGTCTGCTGTGCATTTTGCTGCTGTATTTATGTAAATCTGCGTCTGGATTACATTTCCTGCTCTCCCCCCCATCCCGCCATCTCTTGTTGGGATTATGGTGGGTGTATCGCATCCAGAAAAATATAGAAATCAAATCACAATGGGATTCTTCGCCATCTAAGTCGGACGATTCGGTGGCAAGGAGAGTGAAATTGGTTAGGAGCTGACAGTTGAGTCTGTGCGCTGTGATTGGATGATAAAAGTCAGCGTGTTTAATTAAAAATGTTAATGAACATTTGAAGTGTTTTCACAAAAGCAGTGAGCTCTTTTTATTTTGGGCTCTGATGGAATTGAAAGATTTCTGCTCAATAACTCTGCGGTCTTTCTTCATCAGACCAGTACCCCACATCGTCCCACTACACCTGCAAGTGGGACAAGTTGGTGGTGGAGATAAACGAGGAGGAGAAAAATGAGCAGGTGGAGGGAGACGCGGCACTCAACAAGCTCTTCCAGCAGATCTACTCGGATGGTTCAGACGAGGTCAAACGAGCCATGAACAAGTCCTTTGTGAGTATTATGTTTAACTTGCGTTACGCATGTTTCACACTGAAAACAGTCGTACACGTGCTCGTTCGCAAAAACGATCTCTTCTCAGTTCTAAAAGGAAAGGTTTAATTTTCCTTCCTCACCGCATAACAGAGGTCAATAAGTTTAATCTTTGTAACCTGAGCAGCCCACGTCTCACGTTACACTTCTCATCGATCCGATCTGTTAGCTGTGTTACGTTTGCACACATTAATACAAGTAAAAACCTGTTTTAATGTGTGCTGTTATTTGCATAATTTAATGATAATTTATTATTTTGAATCAGAATTGAAGTCATGAAGAGAACAGAAAAACATTTCTTTTTTTTGCACTTTTCTTTCTTTTAATTAAAAAAAGTTATTTTAAACACTTTCCACTGACCGACAACAACACAGAGCTCTGGTCTCTGGAAGCAGTTGAAGGAAATTAAGAGTTTATGCTAGCTGACAGCTCTGGGACGGCTTAACTAACCCAGACTAGATGTAAAGTTGGCCAGTTAGCAAATAACACATCAGGTCTTTTGAAGAAAAAAAAATAAGTTGAATATTTCAGTTGTTGCTGTAGATCCTCAACCGATCATTTGGCATTACTGGGGTATTGTTTCTGTTTTTAAAGAAAGCCAGTGATCTACCACATTGGTCCCTCCAGTCCGTGTATAGACTCGCTCAGCTCTGTTAGGTTTTGGAAAGACAATGGCCCAAAATTGTAATTGGCAGGTCAGATGTTTGGCCCCCCAAAAAAGCAAAATCATTAATTGGAACTGACCAAGACAATTATAAATTTGACTTTTGGCTTCTCAAATAAACTTTTGTTGTTGACTGTTAGTTTTCTAGCATGCCTAATTGACAGCAACCCACAGACTTACACAAACGTCTAATTGCAGCAACAATTATCAGAATAAGTTCCAGATTTTAAAAAATGCTCTCATTTTCTTTAGTTAAAGCTTTAGCGGTGCTATGAAAATGCAAAGCTCCATCAGTAATTATTTACACAATTCTCATTATATTGAGTGAACACACACACACACACACTGGGTTGATTGATGCAGCAGGAACAGATTGTCTCGTTAATGAGCGTGTATTAAAGTGTAATGAAGGAAGTGTGTATGATTGCAGCCAAATGTTGATGGATGAAGGCGCGGATGGGCATTCATTAACGATATGATCTCATGATGCTGGAGAAAAAAGTATTTACTGTCATTTCCAGCATACAGCCTGAAGCCAGCGGTGCTTCGGTGTGATCAGTTGTCATTTCTGCGATTTAGCTTAAACATCTTAAACACGAGTTCTTGTTATGAAACATCAGGACAATGAAAAGTTAAACGGCTACCAGTCACCTTGTACTTCAGCTCTGCTGCGGTGGACTTACCTGAGGCTCACTAGCAGAGAGAAAGTGTTGCATAACTGCTACTGAAAACCTGTGACTTCTCCTCTTTGTGCAGATGGAGTCAGCTGGAACGGTCCTGACCACCAACTGGGGAGATGTAGCCAACAAGAAAGTGGAAGTGAAACCGCCCGATGATTCAGAGTATAAGAAGTTCTGAGCATCCCCTACTTCTCCATCACTCCCCCTCCCCCACCTCAGTTCATCATCTTTCTTGACATCTGTCCACCTGAGCTACAGCGGGATTCGTCGTCGCCGCCCTGCAGCCTGCATGGCTGGCCACTGCTTCGCCTCTTCTTCGTGTTTGTCACTAAGAGCCAAGCATTCCCACCATCACCCAAGCAAACTACATATGGCCTCTTCTCTGCGATATATGTTCGATTAATTAAAATGATCTGTTGAAAGGATCGATCAACATTACCTGATTTCTTTTAAAGGCCAATGAACTCAAAAGGGAACTGAGATCGGGCTTAAAATTGACGCGCTTCACTTCAACTTCCCGCCGCCCCTCCTAATCACTCACAGCCTTTATATTTGGGAGCCTTCTATGACTTTGCAATATTAGTACTTGTATAAAAAAGTTGCTAAAACATATGTGAACACTACCTTTAAACCAACTGATTGTGTTTCACAGATCATGCTTTTTTTGTTTTCCTCCTCTTTTTTGCACTCTGTAAAAACAACAGTCCTCTGTAAAAACAACTTATCTGGAAAGTGTGCGACATGTCTGGCTCGCCACCGGTCTCTCTCTCTCTGTGGGATTCAAGCTTCGGTGTAAATAAAAGATTTGGCTCACAAACTTTGCCCCGTGTTTTATGGTTTCTTGTCTCCCGGAAACTGTTTTCGAGCAGCTCGGAAAAGTCTCGCTCAAACACAAAAACGGCAATACATTACAACAGGGATCTGTGCTCTGTGATTATGTGCTGGGAGCGATGAAATGTGGTATTACTGATATGAGCTCAGGCAGTTGAGATACGGTTGACAGCTCGAGGATATGGTTTATGTATTGCGGGTTTCGATTGGTATCGAGTGGAGGAGCTCGGAGCTGCAGGTGAGGATGCGGCCCTGAGGTGGAGCGGTGATTTACAGAGGGGAGATGTGAGGGAAGCGGGCGCCTCCCCTGTCCTCCTATCGCATATATGCGGCAGCCGAAATTGTGAGGGGGCGTCCTGCCGAGGCAAGAGAGCATTAATATGGATCAGCCTCCTAACCACATCATCAAGCCTCTCACACTGAGTTAAGTGTTAAATTCATCACACATCGTTTCATCTCTCGTGACGATCAAACGCCCATTTGTGACTCTGGATGGAACTCTTAGCTTTGTAACACTTTTTTACACACACACTAACACACTCCTTCGCTATCCCTGACACACACACAAATACACCGCCCCCATCCTTACCCCCTACCCCCGCCCGAGGCAGCTCCGTGACATCAAAAGGAGCTAAGCGCTTTGCATCGTGGGTAAGATCTGGGAGCGTGACGGCTACAGAGTCTTTAGTCTCATTAAAGAGTTCTAGAGCTGCAACTCTCACATTAAAGAACTCTGGAAACTTCTTTCTGCTCATCCCTTTGGAGCAGCTGCCAGACGTGACACTTCTCAAAACTGTTTTTGAGCGGAAAAGAGAAGAGAGGGTGATCCCGAGTAAACTCGCCGATGTGAACGCCGTGTATTTACAAACGGGCTACAAAGTCATTTGGTCAATTAGAGAAGGAAGAGAGGAGGACGCCTTTAATGTTTACTTAAAAAAAAAAAAGTTTATTCAGTGATATTGCACTTTGAGATCACTTCCTCAATGCTTTACATGGAGATGAAAGTTTCTGAGGCTATGCGTGCAGTACATTGTTTTAATGAGAGCTTCTCATGAAGGCGAAAGAGAGATAAAGGGCTGGAAAACATGCATTTAAGATGCAAGTTAAGACTGCCATTATTGGCTGAAGGCACATTTATTTACAGAAAGGAAAAAATGAATGAAAAAGGCTGCTTATCAGCTCTAAAAATACAAGCTCACCTTGCTTTTCCTAAATGCGGGTAGTTTTACATGCTTCCTTTTTATGTGGTGTAGAGCTGCACATCATAAGCTGTGTGATCTTGATGGAAATCAAGAGTATGGTGTGTGTGTGTGTGTGAGATCATGACTGCCCTAGATTCTTTACCATGCATTGATAATGTGTGGTCACAGCAACCTGCTGAGGATGAGAAGCCACCATCTTCCTTTTCTAAACTTTATCCTTCTCCTATCTCTCCTCCCCGATCCCTCCTGCACTCTACCATCTCTCACGTGGGCGGGGAGGCTCACACCAGACCCAGGATGCGTGCCACCCACCAGTTGCAGGGCATGATAACTCGACAGGCCACCCTGCAGCCCCTGTAGTGGTAGGGCCACGGGTGGAAGCCTTGGAGAGGCTCGCAGATCCTCTGACAGTGGGTGTAGCCGCGGCGGCACTCTCTGCAGCACACGCCCTCGTGGTCCAGCCTGGGGTCGATGTTCATGTCCTGCTCGCCCTCGAGGCCTCTCTGAGAGGAGGGAGAAGAGAGGAGAGCGGTCAGAGTGAGGCGTTCCTCGGCAGGGCAGCAAAAGCTCGTTTCAAACCAATTGAAAATGGATTTCCGACAGGCTGTGATAGGGGAGGAGGGGATGTTGTCAGATGTGGGTTTTTGTTGTCAAATATTTTCTTTTTTCAGAAACGGCGCTTGCTGTTTACCCCCTTCTGTGGTTGTCAGGAGTGGGTTTGGTGGGGTTGGGGTGGAGGATTAGGGAAAAAAGAAAGTGGGGCCTGTAATGAAGGGGTGAGGATGCATGTGTGTATGCATGGGAGTCTGCGTGTGCTTAGCAGGGGCAAAGGGGCTGCTGAAGAGGAGGAGGTGGTGGGATGTTGTGGAATTATTCATACAGCCTCAATGCTGAAAGGAATGCTTTGGACAGCCACACACAGAAAACCGCACGCACAGACTACACGCCCACGCATACACTCAGATTTGCAGTGACAATCCGGGCCCCTCCACCGTGACCCCGGCATCTGCTGCCGCTCGCACAGCTGTGAGAATCCCTCGCTGGGAAAAGCGTCTCAGGTAGGCCTCGGATCTGATCGGACAGCTGCGACGCCGCGGCCCAACGTAAACGCAAGAGAAGAAGAAAGTCACGTTTGTGTGTGTGACTCACCTGATAGGGGTTCTCAGGGTTGAACTCCGCTTCCACGTCCTCCTCCACCTCCTGACCTGCGGCTCCGGCTGCCTGGCGGCGCTGACGGGGGGCAGCCCTCCTCTTCCTCTGGCCGCCTGCACACATCACACTCTCAGTATCTGACAGCAGACCAAATCTAGGAGCAGAATGGCACTAATGTGGCACACAGCCGTTTCTCAGGCAGCATTTTTAAGTCCGCAGCTGAAGCAGAAGGAAAATTGTGTTTTGAGAACTTTTGACCTCTCAGCACGCTAAGAATTCTACACTCAGCAGCTCAGAAACTTCAAAAGGATTTCTGCCTTTCTGTCTTTATAGCCTGTTTTTCTCTTTCTCTCTCTGTAGCTTAAACAGCTGTGATGTTAAATGAGACTGTTTGACCCATATTCTCTTTGTTTTTTGTAAAAACAAGAAAAAATGACTGTTTTTAAAAAAAATCCATACCACTGAAAAATCTGTTTGCTTACTACTCGAGAAGGTGGGACGGAGCCAGAAGATTGGCAGGTCGCCGCACAAGTCCTTGATCTTGTTGCTGAGGAAACCAGAGTCCGAGAGGGGCGTTTCAGCTGCTACCCAGATCAGATCATCGTCAAACTTGGCCGGGATCACTTCATCCTCCTTTTGTGGGTGGGAAAAGCAGATGACACTGATATGCAAGTAAAAATCTTTCAAAACACACACGCACGGCTGCCAAAGGTGTAACTTGTTATGCTTTAAACAGTCCACACTCTCTGCATCCTGCCCAAGTCTAATCTGAATTAATGCTGCGCTGTTAGTGCTTTTATGTGAACATAAAACAGAGTAGTAAAAAGGGAGCCCTTGAGGCTTTAGTGTACACATTTCCCTTTTGCGCTGACGTCTCGCTGTACACACAGTGTCAGAACTCATCAGCTTCTGAAGAGGAGAGACTGGATGTCCTAAATTTGCAGGTTTCTGCAGATAAACTAATGAGGTTTGCAGAGGAGACACTGAATAAACATACATACTCTGTATCCACAGCCTGCAGGTAAGGAGGGGCAGGTGAGGCACGGGTGGGGGTGGGGTGGAGGCGGCTCTGTGGGGATGAATTTGCCCAGAGGCGTTTGTTCCTGAGGGCTGCGCTGCACTAGCCACAGACATGTTTATGGACTGTTATCCTCCAACCTTTTAGAAGTGCTGCTCTGTGTGTGTGTGTGTGTTTGTTTGTGTGTGTGTGTGTGTGTGTGTGTGTGTGTGTGTGTGTGTGTGTGTGTGTGTGTGTGTGTTTTCTCTCTCAGCTCAAATGATTTGCTGGAGGGACAAATAAAAGCGGGGGTCCTTCTTCACTGTTCGACTGACTGATAAGAGTTTATCTGACCCACTCTCTCTCTCTGGAAGGAGATGTGTGTGTGTGCTTATCTAACCCATATTTGCCATCACTCTAAATTATAGCAAATGACCAGCCCACGGCAACCATTATAACAACATCTCCATGTCTCCAAATGCATGCACACAAACACGCGCACACACACACACACGCACACACATACACAACGTCCAAATAATCATTTATGAGGCAAAGAGAGGCAATAACGCAAACGCGCACAAAAGCGCAAACGTGAAATAAATGATCGTTTATGAGGCAGATAGAGGCAATAAGCGCAGCCCTGCGTGATAATTAATTGTGTTTGTGCACGCCAGTGTGCGCGTGCACACTGGCGTGTATGAGCCGCGTGCTCACGAGAGCAATTTGGTTGATGTGGATTTATGTGGATGTGAGGCTTATGCAGAACTAAATGATTTTAATTATCAGACAGCCTCAATTGAACAATCACAAGCTGTGGCACTGGTGATTACAATCCTCATATTGAGTGAAGACCTGCTGGGTTTATTTCTAAATCTTAATAGAGTCCAAGTTATATGATGGGAAGCCACACACAAAAGTCGCATATGTGGCTTGGAGAGCGCTTCACCATTTTAGCATCAGATCAAATGAACACAGCGTGCTAAACAGAGATACTTTATGAGAGCTTTTTATAGTGTAACTGGTGACATCAGTAATAATCTTTGCTTTGCCTGATTTGAACTGATTCAAAGCAGGCTGAGTGAGAAGGCAGTTAAAGCGCTTGAGAATAAAGTGTTGTATGAGTATGTGTGAAAAGGGAAATGTTGCTTGTACTGAAAAGTGCTTTGAGTAATTCGAAATATTGCTTTAGCATATTATCCCGTAAAATGTTTTTTATTTTAGCTGTCATGTTTTAAGTAAGTAAAAATAATGCAGATCATTTCAAGAACCAAAGGGGCAAATTTGTTTGCTCCTGTCTGATGTGCTAACTGTAAGTCTGCTCGAGCAGTGCTACTTTAAGTTAAATGCTAAAACGCTTGACACAGTAAAGTTTTGCAACTTTAATATTAGTAGCGTTAGCTTAACATTTTCCCCATCTATCATTTACTAATTAGTGTACTGTTTTGTATGCTAATTACTTCCCTATAACTAAGCAATGCTATTAATTTGACAACATTTTTACACAAATGTTGGTGACACTGAAATTCAGACTCAGTGACGGTGTTTTTTTGGAGAAGTGAGCAAAAAAGCTATAACTGCTGACCCTGTGGGGGACCTCAGGATTGCTGCTGTATTTTGTGGTTGCTCATATAACAGAGGAGCTCTCAAATTTACAAGGAACAAAGAAAGCCCTCGTAATGTTTACACTAGCTTTCACTGCTTTGGCTTTTTGCTCAGTTGACTGTAACAGCTGATTCAAATATTTCTCCATACCTGTCCACTAGCTTGCCTGCTAATTGGCTAAGCTACACACCACAGCACGATGTATCTGTGATTAAACTAGACATATCGTTTTATCACAAACTAGCACGATATGTCACAACTGTGATGGCTCAAGGATGAAGTGAGAGCAACACAATATGTTGTGTTGTTGTTTATATATGCAGTTTTTGTTTGGTTTTTTGTCAATGATTCAGGCTAATTTTATGATATTTCAGATTATATCGATATTTAAATCACCAGGGGCGATCGTGGCTCAAGAGTTGGGAGTTCGCCTTGTAATCGGAAGGTTGCTGGTTCAAGCCCCGGCTTGGACAGTCTCGGTCGTTGTGTCCTTGGGCGAGACACTTCACCCGTTGCCTACTGGTGGTGGTCAGAGGGCCCGGTGGCGCCAGTGTCCGGCCCCAGGGTGGCTGTGGCTACAATGTAGCTTGCCATCACCAGTGTGTGAATGTGTGCGTGAATGGGTGGATGACTAGATGTGTAAAGCGCTATATAAATACAGGCCATTTACTCTTTGAGAACTTGAAACCTCACTCATCTCAGGGCATGATTTAAAATTTACTTTGGTACTCCAAAGAAAAACTTGGAGATTACTGAAGGTCATAAAGGTGTGGCCATAAAAAACTGGAGTTGCAATACAGTAGCATGGACCAATGTGATGGACCAGCACACGACACTGCCTCACTATTTGAATGAAGGAAGAGAGAGGAGTTTTTGTTTGTAAAGGAAAAATAATTCACTCTAATTTAAATTATTATTTGAAAAAAAAGCAAGTCCAAAGTGACCGCTGACATCTGGAAAATACGGAGGCATAACTAAACACAAATTCTTCAGCGTTTCAGTTAAATGTAGGCCTGTACTGAGAAAAAAAAGTGCTGTTGGTAACAAAACATACAGCATAAAATCAACCCACCAGCTCAAACGTCATCGATTCCTTGTTCAGAGCCTCCACGTCTGGTAGATGACCTTTCACCTGTGTCTTGATGTAACACTTCTCTCCTGCTGAAAACCGGATCCCTGTGATTCCCTGGATAAAGAATTTGAAAAACCAGGGAATGGGGGACACAAATTAAAAGATGTACACTACACCTCCTAACTTAACTTCTGGGGACATTAACCTATTTCCCCCCTTGACAGTCTGAAGGTTTCCATCACAAACATATCACAAATAAAATCTGTCAGGTTTTGATTGAATTTATGGCAGTCATAAATGTGAGCACTCTCTCAGATTGAGAAAATACAATCACAGGGGACACTGTGATTAAAAAGGTCAAAATTTTAATACATAAAAGGCTAAAACTGCTGCTTCACTAGTCTGATTGGCCTGGTTGGGGCACTTTAATTAAAGGTCAAAAACCACCAGTCTGAACGTAATGAAAATTGGAGGGACAGTGCATCTCGACACTGATTGCCCCTGAGGGGATAACTCGCCTGCTTGTTCTTAATTTCTGCTCCGTGATAATGAGCTGATGGCTTCGACCAGTCTGATCGACTTTTCCTCTGATGCTTTAAACAGCCTCTTGATACACATTAACATATATATATATTTTTCATGTGGTTACATTGACCTGAACTCACAATCTCAAAGTCATGGACCTCCACGGCCTCGTCTGCTCCGCTGCCGGTGCTGAATCTCTCCATGTTATTGGCAGTGTCGATCTCCATTGAACCTTCTTCCACTTTGCCATTGATGCTCATGCTGTAGTGGACATTGTAGACCTACACACACACACACACACACACACAAGCTTTTCTGACTGGCATGTAAGGTATGAAAGTCCTGAGACTCACCCCACCCCAGGCATTCGCTCTTTCACTCTCCCTCCGTCTCTAATCTTACCCTGTGACTTCTCCTCGCACATACCACCTCATTTTTTTCCTTCTCAAATGCTCATCAGAAGAATAGTACCCTCACAGCTCCCCAGTAATGTAATTACCCGCCTACAGAGCCTCTCCATCATGCGTTAATAACATTTTCTAACTTCTTACTGGAAGAAACACACTCAGAAAGCAAAATTTGGCCTCTCATTTCGTACACCTCTTGCCCCTGGAGCATCAGCTGGACCCTGAAAACTCTCCCACAACCCCACCCCTCATTCCAACCCAGCCAAGGGTCCTCTATATACACCACCCGCACACACACAGGCACACAACGCCTCCATTCACCAAGCTCTGCCTCAGACTGTACCATGAAATGGGAGTGTTTCATTTACATTTTTACTGTTTGCCTACACTGCAAAAATAACCCATCTTGAAGAAGTGCTTTAGTCTGCAGAGACTTTTTTAATTTAAACAAGTTTAAAAAGAAGAAGAAGGAGAAGGAGAAAAAAACTACCAGTGATGACTACGTTTCACTTGTTCCTAATTTCAAACAGCTTGTTTCAACAATGTCTTCAGTTAAGGGATGTTAGTTTTATAGAGTGTGGGAGCTGTTTTTTTCTTTGGTAGCAGGGACTAAATGGGTGTTTGGTGGCTGTGCATGGATAAAAGAGGGAATGGTCTTTGGAGCCTGTGCTGCACCCAGTCCCTAGTAATATATAAAGATCTGATGAATACCTAAATAGATCTTGGAATATGCAAATAAAAAAAGTAGATTCTGAGCTGGAATGCTCCATATATTCACTTGCATGTTAACTATATTTGAATAATAACTTTTAGGTAGTTTAAGATCATATTTTCATACAGTTTAAAAGTTGATATGATATATATATATATATATATATATATATATATATATATATATATATATATATATATATATATATATATATATATATATATATATATATATATAACAGCAGTAAAGTATCACTCTTACATGGTTTTCATTGTTGTTCCAGAAGTAGAAGGCTCCGACGGCTCCCAGCAGAAGCAGGAGGGCTCCGGTTATGAGCACCGCGACCCCGGCCTTCAGTAGGCGGCCGGTGGCGGCGGGTTTGACCGCCAAGGCGGAGTACGCCTAAGGTGAAAAAACAAGCAACCCTCTAAAAATGAGAGCATGGTACAACAGCACAGCTAACTCTTGATAACACAGCGTTACGGCTGTGCAGCAGTTAGGTGGATTCAAAGTTATCTATCCAGCTTTTGGTCTTGAACACACACACACACATGTCTAGTTTGCTATGTTTGTGGGGACATCCCATTGACATAATGCTTTCCCTAGCTGCTTGCCCTAATCCTAACCATTAAAAATAAATGCCTAACCCTTACCCTAAACATAACCTAATTGTAACCCTGACACTAAAACCACATTTTGAGTGTGAAAAATGCCTTCAACCCCATGAAAACCTGGATTTTCGTCCCCACCACAGCTGTTGGTCCCCACCAGTATAATAGATTTCAGATTTTGGTCCCCACCAACATAGTAAGAACCCGTACACACACAAACACACGTAGGACAGCCTGCATCATGGAGCAGAGAGGCGGGCTGGGTACAACTCACCGGAGGCATGAACTGATGCAGGTCCTCGGGTCCCGCCAAGGCAATCGGTACTTTCTCTGAGTTCTCAGCCATGACTGAAGCCAAACACCTGAGGAGACCCCAGTCCACTCTCTCTCTCTCTCCTCTCTCTCTCAGGGGAGGGGGAGGATAGACACTCCTCAGTCACGCAGGCACTCAAGTCCAGTTTTCTGTTGCTGTCCTGCTGAAGGTTTCCTGACTTTACAGATAAAACTAAAACTTCCAGCTGATGACCATCACATGCAGTAACCTCTTATGAGCCAGTTTTATACCTTCTGTCAAAAAAAAAAAAAAAATTAATGATTTTTTTCCCCCCCTCTTTGAAGTTCGTATAGGCTGCTCATGCAACTTGCATGAGTTTGATATGACTTTGTGACAACCTCAGACCGTGAAATCTATTCGGCAGGACGAGGGAAGGATAGGGTTGTCTCCCCGTATCACCGTACCCTCCTCCCTCTCGCTGCTTTTCAAAGCTCTACAGACTGTTTCGGGGTCAAAGGTGACTCTGGTGGAATGTCGCATGGATTTTTTTTCTTTCCCACCCTGGAGACGGTGTATTTACATGGCACTGTGCAAAGGCAGCAGCTTGTTGGACAGATTCCCATCGCATTTTCCCCCGTCTGCGTCCAGGGCTGTGGTTGCTGTTATTAAAAAAGAAAAAAAAAAGGAAAAAAAAAAAAAAAAACAGCCCCGAATCCATGAATGATAATGATGGGATTACGTAAGGGGCGCACGGTGCGCATTTGGCAGATCGACAAAAAACATCGTGACAGGATAACAGGAAAGCTTTCCCCCACAAGGACTTCATGTACTTTGACAAAAAAAGAAAAGGAAGGAAAAAGCACAGGTGCTCTTGGATTCCTGTGTGCACCGTCAAACTTATTCTTAGGCTCCTCTGATGTATGGAATCTCAGAAGACAAACAGCAGACGCGCTTTTACGCGTGGCCCTTGTCAGTATGAGCCTCACACATAAGCGCGCTCTCCAGGTTTTAATGATTTATATAAAGGAAACCTGAACATATCTTTAATTCATGTGTGCTATCAGCATGCAGGTCCCGTGAAAATAAATGTAGTTATTAAGTGCCTGAAAGAGTGCACAGACTAACGATGGAGGTCTTTGCTCGATATGCATGAGAGTGATTTGCTCAAAAAGAAAAAAAAAAAACCTTGGCGTCTGTTCTGGCATCTCACCAGCGAAAATCGTATTCACAGAGGGGGGAAAAACTTAACTGACCTTCTTCAGCGGGCGGCAAGGACAGAGGCTCACTACCGCAATAACAGCGACACCTATTGGTTTTTACAAGACTGATGCTCCTGCAAAAAAACAAAACCCAACGCTTCCCCCCACCAAAAAACAATGATCCTGCTCGCCCTCATTACCAATCAACTCACACTTTTCAGAACAATTTAAAGTTTATTTCCTTTCAGCGTATTGTGATGATAAAAAAGACTTTACAGTTATTTAATTATTGCATTCAAGTCCGTTTCTTTATGTGGTTGTCAACTTGATACATTATTGGTCACCAGCCCTCCATGAAACCAGATATTGGGGCCATTTCGTTTTAAATAGCAAGCATGCATAAAGATTGATAATTACAATTCATATGTACACATCTTTTGCTTCATTATACTTTCATTATAAAAATAAAAATCTCTCAATGTACAAATCTTGCATATTATACACATCCAGTCCAGCAAGTTGTCACAAAGTGATTGGATGGACTTCAAAGGTGGCTTTTACATTAAAACAAATGAAATTTTGGGACATCAACGTGTGCACACTCTCCACAGCAAATAGTTACATTGTTCTCATTGTCAGTTAATCATAAATTAAAAGTCTGAACACACTATACAGTTCCTTGCAAGTGAGCTTAGGGCTGTGTGTGTCTATTTTAGTCATCATTGTTGGGACAGTGTGTTGGGGTCGGGGTGTAAACGGGGATGCTTATATCGCTGATCTCTTGCACCCTCACAGGTCTGGGTGGAGTGACCAGAACGTAGTCGTACTCCCTGTGCAGCACCTTCTCGTACACGCTCTGCAGACCCACAGTTTTGGGGATGTGGGCCTGGTAGTAGTTGTCCCTGCGGTGAGGATCCCGGGGCAGAGAGGCCGTTTTGGAGAGACTGCTGAAGGAAGAGAGAGTCGGGGCCGGAGATGGGGCTGCGTTGGCTCTCACTGCTGAGGGGCTCCAGCAGCGATCTGAGTGACCCAGGACCTTACACTCATTGGTGCAAGCCCACAGAGCTGGATGAGAGGAGGGCAAGAAGGTGGGGTTAGATTAGGTGCACACCACCTAGCTCACATCTCATCTGATGATAATTTGAGCTTGAGTTAATTTTGTTGCTCTTACCATTTTGGCCACCCATGGGAGGAACTGCTGCCCCTTCTTTCTTCAGGCCAGTGTCTCCACTCACATCACTGTCACTGTCATTGAAGTCACTGTCCCCTTTGCCACTGTCTTTGCCACTGAAGGCTGGGTCCCTGGCAGAGATGGTGGTGTAAGAGTTGCCCTTCCAGATGGTGATGGGCCTCACCGCCTCTTTGCCATTCCCATACCCGGGTAGAGTAGAGTAGCCCTGCAGGAGAGGGGGGGATAGAAAAACAGAGGTTAGTGTCTGCTTGTTGTGTGCAACCTCCTCCTCCCCACCCTCCCCCAGCACGCTTGTCCCAAAGGTGCATCTCACCTCGTGTTTATTCCCCCGGAGCTTGCTGTTGTTGTCTGAGTCATACACGCAGGGCACTTCGCTGCCGTCCTCCGAGGCCGAGCACATGTCGCTGCCCCCAGGGTGAGCCGAGGTGAACGCCCCTGGCTGGCTGCTGTACGACTGTCCGTCAAAACCCGCCTCTCCCCCGGCTCCGTGGAGAGGCAGGAGCGGGTTGTCCACCACATGGCTCCTACCCCGCTCCAGAGCGCCCTTCTCCCCGTACGAGTCGCTGTCATCTCCGCTCTTGTCCCGCTTACGCCGGTTGCAGGTGGTGGCGATGAGGATGATGGCGAGCAGCAGGAGAGTGCAGCTCCCCGCGAGGACAACGATAATCACCACCGACAGGTCCCACTGCGCGTGCACCTCCTCCCCGCCGCCCGGCTGGTACACGGTTCTGTCGCTCGGCGGGGAGCCCGCGATGATGAGGAAGTGGAGCGTGGCTGTGGAGGTGAGTGCGGGCCTCCCGTTGTCACTCACCGTGACGGTCACGCTCAGGGTTTCGTCCACGTTTTGGCTCAGCACCTGGTTCAGGTAGATCTCCCCTGTGGCTTTGTTAACGGAGAACACGGAGGGCTCGCCGGTGGCCAGCCCGTAGGACAGCTCCGCGTTCACGCCCTCGTCTGCGTCCCGAGCCTCCACGCGGGTGATGACGTAGCCGCTCGGTGAGTCCCGGGGCAGGAGGACTTCAGCGGAGCCGTTGTTGAGCGCCGGCTGAGTGATATACGGCGCGTTATCGTTCTGGTCCACTATCCTAACGTACACGCTCGCGCTGCCGGACAGCGGTGGGGACCCGGCGTCGCTGGCCGTGATTCGGAGCTCCAGCTGCTTCATAACTTCATAGTTGAAGCTCCGGAGCGCGTAAAGCGAACCGCTGGCAGGGTCTAGAGACACAAAGGTGGAAATGGGGGAGCCCATGAAATAAGTGTCCGCCAGTTTATAAGTGACCTTCCCGTTTGACCCCATGTCGACGTCCCGCGCCACAACTGTGGTGATGTATGCGCCGGGCGCGTTGTTCTCCACGACCGACACTTCGTACACAGGCTTGCTGAACACCGGCGCGTTGTCGTTCTCATCCGTGAGTCTGATGGTGTACTGAGTGATGGTCCTGAAGGGAGGGGAGCCTAAATCCTCAGCCACCACTGTGAGGTTATACTCGGGGATTTTCTCACGGTCCAGCGGGCTGGTGCTCACAATCATGAAGCTGTCCTCGTACGCCTGCTGCAGTCGGAAGTGATCGTGTCCGTACAGCGTGCAGTGCACCTGCCCGTTAGCGCCCGAGTCTCTGTCCGAGGTGCTGACCAGAGCCACGAAACTCTCTCTGGCTGCCGCCTCGGTTATGTACGCTATTCCCGCCGTGATGGACGTCATCGGGGTGATTGAGATCTCCGGCGCGTTGTCGTTAACGTCCTGCACCTGCACGACAATTTTGCAGATGGCCGGGCTCGGGTTCGGACCCAGGTCAGTGGCCTGGACGTCAAACTCGTACGTGGTCTTACTTTCAAAGTCAACCGGGCTCTCCAGAGTGAGCCGCCCGCTTTTTCTGTCCACTCTGAAGAGTTGTCGTATTTCCGGGGGAACCTGGTGACCGAACCCGTACACCACCTCACCATTCAGCCCTTCGTCCGGGTCCTCGGCGTTCAGGTCCAGCAAGAGGGTGCCCACCGGCGCGTCCTCGGGCAGGTCCACGGAGAAGCTGCTCCTGTCGAACACCGGGCTGTTGTCGTTGTAGTCTTTCACCTTGATGTTTATGCGCGTCGTTCCGCTGCGGGACGGGTTGCCGCCGTCCATGGCGACCAGCTCCAGCGCGTAAGAAGCCTGCGTCTCCCGGTCCAGCTCCTTCATGAGCACCAGCTCCGCATATTTAACCCCGTCGGCCCTGCTGAGCACGTCGATCGAAAAGTGGCTGTTAACAGAGATCTGGTAGCTTTGGATGTAGTTTGTCCCAACATCCTCATCCACGGCAAAGTCCAGGGGGATCCGGGTGCCCACCGCTGTGTTCTCGGAGATCTCCAGACTCGACTCTTTCCGGGGAAACTCGGGAGAGTTGTCGTTGATGTCCTTGACCTCCACCTCGACGTGAATGAGCTTGAACTGCTCTTTGGAGAAGCTGACCACGTCGAAAGCGATGAGGCAGTGCAGGGTGTGTTTGCAGATCCGTTCTCTGTCTATCCTCTCTCCGATGGTCAGCTGCCCGTCGCTCTCTCTCAGACGGATGAAAGACGAGTTGAACTGTTTCATCATCCTGAAACTGTTCCTGGAAGAAGAGGCAGAGGAGGAAGTGTCCTTGGCTAAGTTTCCAATCACCGTCCCCGGTGCGTCTTCCTCAAATGTCTGATATTTCACCGTCTTTCCGTGCGTGACAGCAGCCAGGCTTATCAGAGAGGCGCACACTAGCACCAACAGCCCGTTCCACCCTGTTTCTCCCATCTTCGCACCTTCTCTCCTAAATATTCTGAAATTCAGCAGAGCGTCCTCACTCAGTCCAATTCAAAGTTTAAACCAAACGCACCTGAGAAAAAAACAAAAACAAGAGTTCTTCCCGCCCTCTAATCAACTCTCCGGGGTTGTTTTTTGTTCAGATAAAGCCCGCAATAAATATTCCATATGTCTTTCAATGCGCACTCTGGATGCGCTCCGCTCTCTCTCTCGACTGGAGGTGTGCTGCTCGCTCAGCGCAAGAGGGCTGCAGTGTCTGCAGGAGGGTTTATACGGCGAGGCATGCAAATGAGCCTCACTGTGACCAATCCGGGCTTTGAGTTAGAGGGGAAAAAAAGAGGGGGGACTTCAGAAAGACCTCTATACCCTGTTTAGAGATTCCTGGACTGTGCGGAGAAACTTGGCTCCCAATATGTGGGCTAAACGCGGGGCTTGATTTAATACTGCTATAGTTTCCTTTGCTTGTTTATATTCCTGGGGCTGTTAAATGAGTCTGCGCACCGACACGCGGGGAGGGGGGCCACGGAGATGCGCAGTGTCCCTGAGCTAGAGGACAAAGCATTTGAATAGGAGTGTCTGCTCGGGATGCTTTACCTCTACAAGCCTTATTTCAGTATGAACGGATTTATGTTCAGACGCTGTTTGCTCGGATCATCAGGCACGCGTGTCCTGTGTCAGTGTGGAAGCAGCCACTGGTGGTGGTGGTGGGGAGGGGGAACTGCCCCAGTGACCTCTCCATCTCTGATACAGTACAATAACTTAACACATGCAGGAAACATGACACCGTTTGTTCTGTGTTGGCACTGAGGGGCTCAGACGGATAGAGAGGATTTCACGTAGTTTACTTTTGATAGACTCATTATGCTGACACAGCTCAGCGTGCCGAATGACTCAAAAAGAAACGTGGCTTAACTGAAAGTAAGGGACTCGTTTTTTTTTCTTTTTTGGGCTCTTTTTTTTAAATTCTCATTAATAAATTCCTTAAATTTCCTCTGCCCTATGTTCACTCATCCCCCCTGTGTGTTGTAATCCAGTAATTGTTTTCCTATCAGATCATATTTGAGGCGGGAAACGGACTACATCCACTGAAGCATCGATTTTTATTCTAAATCTGTCTCAGGTCGGATCTTCTCACGAGATGTCTTGTACGAGAGAGCGGGGGATTTTTTTTTTTTTTTTAAATTAAAGCCAGTGTAACGTCCCGATTTAACATACGACTCTCTTTGGCCTCGGCTGCCAGAACAGAGAGGCGCAGGTGAGGACGACACACACACACACACACACACACACACACACACACACACACACACACACACACACACACACACACACACACCCGTTACAAATGGGATTTGGCTGTAAACGCGGGGGGGATTTATCAGGATTTCAATAGTGAGATTATATCAAAGGTCCATGAAGCCCTCGTTAGTAGCGGTGGGATAATGGCATGGCAGGGCCTCCCTTTTGCAGGCGTCCATGCCGGTATTGTGGCCCCCTGAGCCGGTTGTGGGGACCCTAACCCCCTGCAACCTCCACACAGCCCTCGCCTAACTGCAGCATAATGAGGCAAAGCCACATGTAGCCTTTGTACCCTCCCCTCCACCCCCCTTTCCCCACGACTCCTTTCATTACATGGAGATGGGAGATGAATTGCCCTGGACATCAGGGTCCCTTCTATTAAAATACATTTAGAGAGAGGGACCGGGCCCCGTCACGGATCTTTAAGGGGATTTTCTCATTCTCGCCCACTGGACTCACTTTCCCTCGCTCTCTTTTCTCCTCACTCACCCTCCTACTCCTCCTCCTCTCCCCCTCACGCCTTTTCAGTGGCAACACTTGCCTTGCAGTGGAAGCTAATATCACTTGGCATGTTCTATAAAGAACCCATCTGCCACAGAAAGTCAAATAGAAGACACCTGAATGGACAACATCCAGTCAAGCAGCTTGCAGAGTTAGACACAGTCAGGCCTGTCCTAAAAGATAAGCGCACATCACTCTGTGATTGATGAATTACTGCAAAGCTACATGGCTGTTACAGAAATATTGGTAACCCTTTCCAATCAGGCACCAACAACACCCAGGATGTGCTAAATTCCTTTGACTGCATGAACCCTCGGGGACAGATCAGACTCTATAAAAAGTCTGGACAAAATTATGCATTCACTTTTTTGTGTAATAAGTGCATAATCAACCTTTCTAACTACCATAAAAAGGTTTCATTCAAAGCTTTATAACTCATATTGTTCCAGTTTCTATATTGTAAAGGTTCTTTATAGATGACAAACATCCTGAACCTTCACAGAACATTAGGGACATTTTGCAAATTACTTCTCTATTAGTTCCCTATGCAATTTTAAGAAGGCATTGCAGCTATGTTACTTTCCCATTAATGACACTATCAAGATCATATGAGTCTATTTTTGTTGTAGGACAATCCGTTTTGTTTTATTTTGTAGTTACGGTGGAATAGGTAACATTCAAGATGCTTAGAGTACCACTTCACTGATAAGAATATTATGTTGAGGAAGTAATAAGAATGCCGGTATATGAGTTTAAGTTTGTCACGTGATAAGGAGCCCTTCATGAAGATGTTCCAGTTTGGTTGTGTCACGCTTACACTGCAGCATTACACAGAGCACATGTAGGACATTCAGATAAGATTCCCATATTTTCCTCTGTTAGTTGCAGGGAACACAGGGATGCTCGACAACTTATTAAAAGAACTTCTGTGGGTTTTCGAACCGCGATAACTCCCTCATGTACATTTATGCATAACACATAGGACATGTAGACTTGAAATATGACTGCACTATGCTGTTGTCCTCAAAGGAATTCCAGCAGTACTCGGTGTTGACTCCAGTAAATTCTACAAGACATGCTGTGTAAGTAAATACAAACAACAACAGTTTAGTCTGCATTTCTTGAAAGATCCTACCCCGCAAACTTAGTTTAGAAGTTGAAGTGAAGTGAAATTTATTTTCTGCCCAAATTATTCTGGAGATGAAAGTTGTACAGATACCATGTAATTAAAATAAAATATTGACTTCGTTTTACATCTAGAGTGAAGGCTTTCAGAATGAAAAGTGGCCATGTTTGCATAGTTTTTAAAATTTGCTTTCATGGAATTATTGTGTGTTTGGTGGCGATCAGGGTTATCAAGGCTGATGAGCAGGAAATTGAATGTTACCTCGGGGGATATTGGGGAGGGAGCCTGTGTTAGTGTGTGAGTTTGACCTCAATAAACAGTTTGGGTATGTGCAGCTGTATGTTCTGGAAACTTGGCGGAAGAGAGGAGCTGAGCTATCAGCTGATCACTACATTGTGGTGGGTTGGATGAGGTGGTGGGGGAGCATGCTGGATGAGAACGGGCTGGCTGCATATTCCTGGCACACCTAAACATATAGTGAGGGTGGACTGGGGTGGCCCCAATTCAGGAGATCTTCAACTCCCAGTTTGAGGAATGGGACACTGAGTTAGAATGGACAATGGTCTGCACCTCCATAGCTGAGGCTGCTACAAGGAGCTCCGGGTGCAAGGTGGTTGGTGCCTGTTGTGATGGTAAGCCCAGAAGAGAGCCATCAATCTGAAATCTGAAGAAGGAGTCTTATTGGGATTGGTTAGCCATCAGGTGTTGGCCTCCAGCTCGCAATGGAGAAGTTCACAGCCGAGTTTGAAGCGGTGGGAATGAGAATCAACACCTTAAAATCTATAGCCATGGTCCTCAGCTGGAAAATGGTGTAGTGCCTACTCTGGGACAGGAACGAGTTGCTGCCCTGGAGGAGTTTAGGTATCTCAGGGTCTTGTTCATGAGTGAGTGAGAAGCGGAGCAAGAGATCGACAGATGATTGGTGCAGTCATGTGGACGCTGTACCGGTACATCGTGGTGAAGAGAGAGCTGAGTTGATCTACGTCCCCACCCTCACCTGAGGTCATGAGCGTTGGGTAGTGACTGAAAGAACGAGATTGCAGATGTTTAGGCTACTGCCCCTGTGACCCAACTGCAGATAAGTGGAAGAAAATGGATGGATGGTATAACTGTTTATGTCACGTTTGCAATATTTTTGGGCTGCAGTGTAATAATGCAGCTTGATTGTCTGTTCTATAGCAAATGCAGAAAAAAATGTTTTAAGAAGGACAAATATAAAGAATCCAAAGAATATGACTGTTTCCTTGCAGGACACCAGGAGAGATGAGTGCTCTGTCACAGATGGTGTGGTCAGTAAAGATGGTCACCTGCAGGTTCAAGGTCTTTGCATCTCCAACACACATCAACAGCCATGGAGGTTGTGACAATGTTAAAGACTTTCATCATGCAATTGCTTTTGGATGACCTGCATCCATCACAGTCATTCAGGCAGTAATGCCAAGACTGGTAGCAAACCATCTTTAAAATATTACAACATACGAAGCTTCTGTGTTTAAATTCAAAACAAATGTGGTGTTTGATCTATAGACTGCACTTGTGATTGAACAATGAATACTTTTTATATTGATTATGAGGCTTAAACTTAGTTTCAGAGTAATTAAATCTGAGACTGCTTCTTTGTAAAGCTATTAAAGTTTTAAGTGTTCTAACAAATAAATATAAAATTAAAATGTGATCATATTAAAAAAATATTATTAAATAGCACAAGCTGCAATAGTGGCAGTATATTTGTTTGTTGTACTTTTTTGCATTTGAAAATAAAAGTTGGTCTGATTTTAACTCCATTACAGGAAGTGTTGTTAATTATTATTTTTTAATTACACTTACATACAGTGTTTATATTGATTAAGTGTTGTATTAGAAATCTCTCAAGCTCAATGATGATAAAGCATATTGTGATTCAGCTGCATTTAATTTGTTTGTTAGGAAAATTAGAAACAGTAAGTGACCATATTTTTTTAATGTAGTTGAACTTGTATAAACATAAACAAGTTATTTTCAGTACTGTGTTCATACAATGAGTAAGATGTCATAACTTGGTCATCTTAAGTTCGCTTTACTTACAAAATTCTTTAAGTTACGGGAACTAATTAGATTGTACAGTGTACGGGAACTGTACAGTAATGTAACAGAAGCATTGTGGTAGATAAAAGATAATGGATTAAGATTAGTGATAATTTACTGTAGGACAAAACAGCATTATCCCAGCTTTAATAATGTTGCAGCGTTAATATTGTATTAAAACATTTATATTTTTGTGCAGCTTGGTGAACAGTCTGCTCCGCCCAGACCGAAGGCTTGATTTGAGGCGTAGTAATGCTGGGCTGTGTGTGGGAACCGTCCTGTTTATTCTCCTTTCTCTCTGTTTAGAGTACACAGGACTTCTCTCTCTCTCTCTCTCTCACGCACACAGAAGGACAGAGAAATCAAATGATGTCGAGTCTCGCCTCGTGGATTAAACGTCACTGCACGTGCGCGTGCATCATGCTTTTTTGTTGTTGTTTTAAACAATGTTGGACAGACTCATGCATCCTCACGCACTAACGATTCACACACACACCCCAGAAAAAAAAAAACAGAAACGAAAACAAAGAAGTCTCTCACGTGGTCACCGTGTCAATCTCACACGTCTGCACGCGAGTTTAACAATAGCAGTATTAGAGTGAGTCTCCGAAATCCCCTCCATTCTTCACGGGACACATTAGCATTTTCTTTAACATATATAAATATGTCTTTAGAGGGCCCCTCCCCTTCCCCCTCCCTCTGCCTGTGCCCTTTCTTTCTTCTCCTCGGCATTGTGCTTCCATTTGCTCTAGTGATCGCCGGGTATTTGGGGTCTGAATCCGGTCGCCCGATCCGTGCCTCTAGTTGGGGCTTAACTCTTTGAGATGGAAATAGGCGATTTGGTCGCTTTTGTCCACCAGATAAGCGGTGGAAGGAGAGAGAGAGAGAGTGAGAGAGCAGGAGGTGAGAAAGAAAAGATGTGCGTGCCTGTGTGCAGGAGAGAGAGGGGGTCTGAGATAATCGATCAGAGCTCTGACCCCCCCCCCCTTCCATCCATCCTCGCTCAGTGCTAACCTTTGCTTAACTCGCGTGCCATCACAAGCACGGAGCCCTAATTGGTTCCCAGCACTAATTATCCAATTATCGCCTCTCCACCAGAGTAGCGCACTCCAGGCGCTCTCCGGGGTAATGGCCTCACTGTCTATTGATGAAAATGATTAAGAGTGAATGCGTCCATCACGCTCCGGTCTGCGGCACTCGAGGAGCTTGTGTCACCGGCCCTGCAGAAGGGTCTTAAATTGAGGAGCGCACTTTAGTTAAATGTCGCCAGTGAATGTGTGATGCCCGAACTCTTATCGAAATGGCTTTCATGATAAAGGGGCGTGCGGGTTCATTTGGAGCCATTGTGTGGTCCTTAATGGGTTGTATTTCAGCTCGTCTTTGCTGCTTCTTTGTTCCGAAATTGTGAGCTATCTGTGTAAGTTTTTAGTTTGGGGCTCAGACAGGTATTTATGGTAAAAAAAAAAAAAAGAAACATGAAAAAAAAAGCTAATTGAGTTGCACCTCCACTTCTTTGGGGTCTTAGACTCACCGGCTCATTAAGAATGATACAACTGTGTTTTGCCCCCAACCCACCTTTTTTAATCTAAACCTTAAGATCTTAAAGGGACTTCTCGTGTGCGCCACTTACACTGGAATAGTAGGACAATAAAAATCATTCTCGCCATGCCCCAACTTTATAGACCTGTTATTAAGTGAATGGTTAATTAATGATGATCAGATCTAAGTGCACAAACCGCACAGGCTGTGCTTTTTCTTAATGTATTCAGTATAATCGATAATGTTGGCTGTTAAATGGACACGCTGGTAACTTCTGTACAGGCCACAGTTAAGGCAGTGAGTTACATGTAACTACAGCAGCGGTAATAGACTGGCACCAGGACGCCACCGGATTGAAAACGTCCAGTTTCATAAAACCTTCTTTCTGCCCTTTCCGTCCCTTCCTTTCCTCTTTCTTCCTCTTAGTTAACTTCTGCGCACATCCATCACCTTCCAGCCCATCTGTCGCTGATAGCTGCAACACTTTGAATAAATTCCTCCCGACGAAACAAAACGGTTAACATCTCATGAATACAGCTTTTACACCCCGCACACAGATTGTGGGGAAACTTTAGGGCCAGTGGAGTAACTAGTGTAAAGAAATCTGTCCACGAACACTCCCTCTTCGCTTCCACTTCATTACCGGTATTGTGCTCGGGAGCGCGCAATCTGTGCGGCCGTCTCCGCCCGGTCCCGCCAGCTTTCTAATGAGTTTCCAATGATGATTTAAAAGCTCACACCACTCCCCACAATTTCCCCCCCATTCCAAACTCCTCCCACCTCTCCCTTTCACTGCTTTTCAGTTTCATCCGCTTTTGTCTCGGAGTGTTTTCCATCACTCTGCAATTCTGAGGCAGGGGATTCAGGGGAGGTCAGGAGGAGCGCACATAAACATTCACACATCAGCCTCGAATAAAGGAACGATATATGGGGGGCTACATGGGACCGAGGTCGGCCCCTGACTCAGTCTAGAGCGGGAGAATCTGGGGGTGGGGGGGAATTAGAGGCTTGCTTGTGTGTCTCCTCTTAAGATGCTTCGCTAATAAAAACTTCTTCAAATGCCTCATTCCCGTCTCTTTTGAAGACAAACAGGAACTAAAAGTTAGAGATTGGGGGAGCTCGCGAAAAGCTCGAGGCCTCTGTGTGTGCACACCTGATGGCTGCACGGAGCCAGATTGCGCGGTGCTTTACAGGAACAGATGGGAGCCGATGAGTTAAGAGAAGCATGGAGGGAGGGAATGGCAGGCGTCTGGATATCACTCAAGTGAAGTTATGACTCCCCTATACCTCTCTCCTCATTGCGTGGTCCACGTGCGCTGAAAACACAGCATACAGATGAGCTGACCGAAAAAAATAGCAGTGGTAGTGAGATTTTAGAATCTATGGAGGCAGAATATATTTGTAGGATGGCAGCACTGCTTCAAAAAAAAAAAAAAAAAAAAAAAAAGAAAAAAAAGAAAAAGAAAAAAGAAGGAAAAAACATTTTTTTTTTTAGCTGCTTCAGAGACAGATCAGCACGTGTTTATTTAGAGCTGACAAGTGTGAGACTCCACTGAAAATAATAACAAAATCAACATGTGACAATGTGCAGCATTCACAGCTTTCTGTCCACGCAGCGTGGCTACACTGATGTGCAACGTCACCTCACCCACTGCTGAATGGATTATTTGGAAGTTTTGACAGAGAGAACAAATTTAGTCTCAACCAGGTCAAAATAAACATTTTGTTTTCTTATTTACATGTGAACAGAAAACCTTCTAGCATGTTTCACGTGCACATCAAACACATAAGAGATTTTGGCTGCGTGTGTGCATGTGTGTCCACTCAGCAGGAACAATATTGTAGAGAAAAGTTGTGATTATTTGAAAGCAGTGCAGTGTGCCTGAGAGCCTCGTGCATTATAATGCAGGATATGTGTAAAGTTTAGGTTGAGCTTTGGTGTTTTCCCTAAGATCTTGCCAGAACAGCCTGGTGCTGGTAGAGGTACAAACTGGTGCATAAAAAACAACTCACCAGAAATGGAAATTAAATGTCAGAGGCTTCAAATTTCCTGCGGGAGCCTCACCAGAGTGCAGCTATTCATTGACACACTGATCAGATGGATGAAGGTCCTATAGCTAGATATAATAGCTACAAGATGCTGTCATTAGTAGCACCTGTGTTTACAGAGCATTTCATGCCAAAATAGCTTCTGTGAAATTTTTTTTTTCTATTTAAACATCTAATGAAGATAGAGTTGCCTGCTTTTCTGTGCATTTGGATGAACACTGTTGGCTTTTTCTCTAATTGACATTTGGATTGATTAGTATAATGCCTTTGCTTTCCTATAAAGCTCTGCAGATCTTTAACATTACTCAGTTTGGTTATTTAGTTTCAATGTTAGCATGTTAACAAGCTCTTGTATGATTATGAGTATGGCCAATAATACTTCCTAAACATGGGTGTCTCAGGATTGCCACTGGGAGTGCGTTTGCAAATTGTTAGCATTTAGCACAATCTTAGCACACCCTCACAGACCACTGGCAAGGCTGGAGGTGCTCAAGGCACGTCTGCACAAAAGATTTTGGCTGTCCGTGTGACAGAACAGATTTGAATCAATCCAGCTGTCCACACAGGCTCGTGCTTTAGTCTTGCTATATTGCCTTAAACGCAGTCTGAGGCTGTTTTGATGCATCACTTAGCTGTGTTACACGGGCAGTTCCTGTAGATTTCTTGAAAAACAGCGTGTTTCAGAGGGAAAGTTCTTTCTTTGCCACATTTTATGTAAAATAAAGTACCCCCCTCCAGCTTTTAACTGCATTTTAAAGTCTCTGCTCAGGGAGTGGAGCTGGCTCAGGTTGGCGTGATAACAGTGCTGGTAGTTTTCCGAGTTCACGCCTTGCTTTGCCGCCCATGCGTTAGATCCCCTCATCATGACAGACTGTGACCTGCTGCTTTTGTCATAACACGGGCGCCACTCTGCTCCAGTGTCTTCTTCATACTGATCCAAGACATAAAATGCTCAGATTATCAGTTACTTTGTACGAGATCAAAGAACTCCACCCGCGGTCTAACAAACAAGTCATTTCATACCGTGTGAACTTCCAACATTTAATTTTAATGATTCCTTTCATTATCGTATACTAACTTTGCTGCAGAATGAGTCTCATCATGAAGAAAAACATGATTTTTTTCAGGCTTATTAGCTCTTATACTTTAAGCAATAACCCACTAACCTACTTTATGGACTATGAGTCACACAAGACAATCAGGCAGTGCATTAGCAGCCAAGGTGGAAATGCTTCTTAAATTTGCCTGTTTGATAGGCAACAGAACTCCCACATACACTTACATTGTAATTCCTCTCTTTTATCCCTTTCTCCCACTCCTCTTCCATCTTATCCATTCCTAGTTCTCCCTCTCCGTTCCTCCACTTCTTCTTGCTGTTTCAAGTCCCCACAGTGCTATTTAGAGCATGGCACTGAGCTATATTAATGTGACTAAAGAGGATTGTACAGGTAACACACAAGTCCAGCTGGTGCTACGCTCAAGCGATGCAGCTCCTCACCGAGCATTAAAGCTCCCCTGTTTATGGAGTCGCCCTTCATAAACAATACTATATAATTCTCTTTGAACAGTACAGCACATGGCTCATATAAAAGCACCACAAAATATGAGGGGACACCAACACGCACCCACGCATAAAGTGGAAAGACTCCTAATGCGTGGCACGCACACACACAAAGAAGGCAGGCTGCTCTGCACGTGCACACAACCACAGTGTTGTGTGATCAGTGTGTCCTCTCTGCATGTGCCAGCGCAACTTTGAAGGGAAGGCATTGTTTTCCCTTGAGAGTAAACAACCGCACAAGAAAAATAACTATATGCAACAAATGGTCTCTGTGCACCAGCAATCCCCTCCCCACCATGCACGCACAAAAAAAGAAGTAGAAGAAGAAGACATATCTTTTTGCCCAGTATAGAACTAATCAATATTTCAGCAGCCCGGCCCTGATTGTTCATGCAGGCCATGAGAGGGCTAATGAGGCAGAGCTGCAAAGACAATGCGCTCACCAACGTGGGCTATCTACTAAAGGACAAAATTACCTTTCAGATCCCTGGGATCATTCGCGCTCTGCCTGGGGTGAGATGCTACTGAAGTGAACCACTCGAGACCCCGCGCTTGCCTGACAGCTTATGAGCAGGCATATCTGTGTGAGTGAGCGAGCACAGATGTGGTTCACTCTGATCTGCTGTGTCAAAGCCCTCACACCTCATATGCTGTTTGTTGTCAGCGCACTTTGAATTGTACTTTTTTATGGGAAACGTGGCGTGCCTGTAAATGATGCTCGATGGAACGAAAATAACCAAGGTTGAATGTTTAAAGGAAAAAAGAAAAAAAAGACAATGTGAACATTACCTACAAGGGCTTTGGTGAGGGGCCGTGCAAAAAAAAAAAGAAAAAAAAAAGAAAGTTAGACGACAAGAAAAGTGTGATGTATTTGTTGTTGCTTTAAAGGCGGGGTGCTCTAACTCATTCACCTGTTCTCCTAACACAGTTTGAGTTTCCTAAATGTGTTTTCTTTAGGTAACGGTGACATTTAGAGTTCTATCAAAGGCACAGCCGTCACTTGCTGTGTGATTCATAGCTGTGTCATTTGCAGAAGATGAACAAGTTCCAAATTAAACATTTTCCACACCCTACAGAGCGACAGAAGCATTTACCGATTTCACGCCTTGGTGACAGTCAAAGACTTTCAAAACTATTAAAACTCATTTTAAAAAATGGCTTTATGACTAAACACAGAGCTGTTATGGATTTGGTTAACTTTAGCCGCGAAGATGTGATTGTGGCTCGGGGCAGAAATGAATGACTGAGTAGTTTCACTGGCATGTACAAATCCAGTTATGAGCAGTATGCACTGACTGCAGAAGGTAACCATATGCACCATTGTGATCTCGTGTTTAGCAACAGATGCGTTTCTGGTTTTTGATCTGCTCCGAGTCCTTTTGACCAATCATGTCTGGGCAGACTTTGACAGCATGCAGGTAAATGTTCCATCTAAGGACAAAATTCCCAAAATGCAATCTTGCAGCCTTTAACTATCTTCTATTAAGCTTGATGACACTAATCAATTAGTTAAACAGCAGGTATGTGTCCAAGGATGGGATTTTCTGTCATTTTCTAGTCCTAGATTCTTCCCCAAAATTAGGTTTTTGTACTTGGCCCTAAAACAAATAGAAACATGGTGTCCAGCGTCTACTGTGGATGGCACCATGACCCACCTTCACCTTTAGGACCACTGTGAGGAATCTCAGTGTCATTTTTGACCAGGATATGTCCTTCAATGCACACATTAAACAAATATGCATGACTGCTTTCATTCACATCTCTAAAATGAGAAACATCCAGTCTCAGAGTGATGTGGGAAAACATCACTTTGTTCATGCATTCATTACTTCTAGGCTGGACTAGTGTCGTTCTTTATTATTAGGTTGTTCTAAAAATCTCCCTAAAACGCCTTCAGTTGATCCAAATTCTCCTGCAATCTATCTCTAACCCATCGCAGCTGATGTCTGCTCACCTATGAGCCTGGTTCTGTGGGAGGTTTCTACCTGTTATGGGCGTTTTTCCTTCCCACTGTCACCAAGTGCTTCTCACAAGATATCATCTGATCATTGTTTATTCATTTCTAATTACAGCGTAGCAGAGATTTCAAACCTATTTTAAATCAGGGGCCACATACAGCCCACTTTGATCTTAAGTGAGTCAGACCAGTGAAACTCCTCTTTCTGTCAATTTAAAGAACTTTAACTACACAACTGCTCCCTGAGATATCTCAGTATGAGAAAAAGAACTATGGTTTCAACAGTACATATCAGCTTTTTTCACATATAAATAAATGCTGCAGTAGTTAATGAAAGAAATCTGTCAGCTTTATTTTTCTGTAAAGCTGACAGATTTCTTTCATTGATGTCCTGTCAAATGTCCTGTTTTATTAATTTGTTTGTTTTGCCCTCAATACATTGTAAATAAACAAATAAACAGATATGATAAAAAAAAAAAAACAGGAACTTTTTTTGTCATTTAATTGCTTGTCTATTACTTTATTACTCTAGTAAGAATGGCTTTGGTAGATATCTTTATCAGCAGGACAAGCTATAAAGATTTATGAAAATACAATTAAAAGTCCAGATTTTATGGCCTCCTTTATGTTTTCCCAAATATGTTCACCAGATTGGAGTCCTTGCTGGGGCGATTCTGGCCCCTGAGGCGTTATACTTGACACCCCTGCAGCAAGGTCTTAAATTTACAATTTAAAGCACCTTGAGAATGGTGATTTATTTATGTCTTGTGCTGGTTATATACACCAGAACCTCCCAAAATGAGCCACATTTTTAGGTTTTCACATTGCTGACTGCCTGATTCTCGCTGTTAAACCTGTTCTGGTTCTGGTACCTGCTCTTTCTGCTCTTAGCTCTCTCCATTTCTGACAAACAGCCCCACACAGACTGCTTGGGTGTCTCAGGGGCTTCGTCAGATTCATTCAAGGAGCAGAGCAGCAGTACAATCTCCACTTGCTAGTTGAAGTGTTAGGCTGTGGATGTTACTCCTAATGCACATGTTCTTTTTGATACTTTTGTGGTGCAATTAGCGTCCACAGTTGGTTGAACTTTGCTTACTGTATAAGAGCTTCAAACCATTAAACTTAACTAAAACAAATCTTGATTCTATAAGTTTGCAGCTTTATATTGAACGCTGCCAACAGCTACATTTGAATGAGCTTATTGTTTTACATCCACTCAGCACGAGTATATCAAGCTTGTGTGACACCCAGTACATCTATGGGTCTGGACTTGGTTTGTATCAAGGAAAAAATCTTAAAGTATTAAAATTGAGTTTTACAGTCCTGCTGTTACACTAATAAACAGTTCAGCATCATCTTTATTTATTACACTGATTATTTAAATAGTAAAACACAGAATTAATCTTGCCTCACTACTAAATGTAGTTTTTGTTTGGTTCCTAATTGTGCTGTTAAATCTTTGCTCCTAAATCTGCCCTCTACTCAGAGAGCCCCATTTTTTTTACGCATGAAAAGCTGAAATAAAGTCTCATGGCTGCAGGACTTTAAATTCGAGTGATAAAGTTACGAAACACTATTAACGCGTGCCGCATTTTGGGTCTGCCATCAAAGAGGAGAAAAAAAAACCAAGCAAAGTAAACACTGAGATCTTTGCAGGCACACAAACACACGCAGCAGGCAGCACCCAATTATCTCTGCTCACAATAAATGAGGAATAGTCAAATGAGTACTGGGTCTAGGAAGTATCTTCATAGATTAGAAAATAAAAAGCAGGGGAAAACATCCTCACTCACAATTCCTCACAGGCCCTCGACACAAAGCCAAATGTAGGCTATTTCATAAAACTACAACCCCGTGTCGTCAAAGCTCTCCCAGCGGAGGCGGTATTCTTGATCGCTCCTCCCGTCTAAGCGCCCTATTTCTCCACATAGTCATCTTTGTTTGCAACACTTGTCTCGCGTCACAGAGAGGAAAAAGCCCGCGTTCGATTCATCTTAACAGTTTGTGTGTCACTGGGAAAGAAAAAAAAGGGGGGGGGGGGTTGAAACTTTAAAAAATTCAGTCTTTGTTGCTAGAGAACAGAAGGCTGACAAAGTTTTATAGAGGCAGCCATGAAGTTCTGCCTCATTAGATAGAATAGCTGTTCTATATTCAGGGTCTCTGTGGGGCTAACAAACGCAACGAGTGGGCCAAACTTGGTTCGTTCCGCCAGAGCAACGGCCATTTTTGTCTGCTTTCTGTGGGTGGGGTTGGCTGGGGTACAGGGGCCGGGCCGGCCCTCCAAAACCTGGATTTTCTTTATAAATGAGCAGACGTATTAGGAGGTGAACGTATGTAATGGTCTACATTGGAAAGCCTGTAGGATTTCAGGTTCCACAGCTCATCCTTAAATGATCTAATCCAGCTGGTTACATCACTGCAGAGACCTGGGCTGATCTAGCATGAAATGCAGATGTCACATTGTTATTTTTGCCACACTGCACCACAAAGGAATTACAGTGCTGGCTGTGACTGAATGAATAATGTCTTTATCACAGGTGCTGTGATTTGAAAACTCCACTCCACAACAGCGTCCACTGGTCAGACATTCATTTATTTCAATTTGGTCTCATTTGTATGAAGAGGGCTGTTATTTCTGTCAGTTGTGACAGAAAATCTGCGCACACGCACATTAAAAGCTGTCAAAGCCGAGCGGGAGGTCTGTAAAGCGTGGTGGGTGCGAGACACAGTTTGTGTGGTCGTTTTACAGCGTGGCTTTACTTTCTCTGTTATTCGGCTAACTCTGGAGGTTTGTTTACAATCCGTCTGATCTTCCCGTCACTCACATTTCTTGCCAAATTGCTCTTTAATTAAGCCAAATTGCTACATTTCCAAATCTAGGCAGTTAACTACTGAGCACATTTTGTCATAATCAATAAAACAGGCGAATAAACCCAAAAGAGGCTACAATTAATATTTTTATGCTTCCAGTACTAACATGGCTGTGCAATATAATATAGTGACAAATTCTACTCCAACTCCCAAACTGGAGGATCAGGGGACACCCTTGGAGTCTAGTGTCTTGCCTGAGGATACTCTGGCACTGATGGAAAGAGGTGGGAATCAAACCGCCAACCCTGCACTTAGTAGACAACAAGCTTTGTTAACTGCATCACAGCCATCCTTGCCGTGAAGAGGCCACATTGAATTAGCACCCTTTTCTACAGTTCCCATGGAGCACCGCATTTGGCATCTTTTAGCTCATTTTTGCTTTTAAATGTGACATCTTTATGTTTTAGCAACTGTCATAGCAGCGCTGAGATATTTTTAGCAAAACTTCGTGCTGCCTCATGCTGGCTGCTCAGCACATATCACATCGTTAAACAACTGATTTTTTAAAATCTCCTGCAGGTGGAGACCAAAACAGACCTCAGAGGGAATATTTGCAGAAGCTGCGCATGTGAGCATGGCTTCATAGGGGACTGTTTGCTGCATGATGAAAACTGGCCACATTGTATATGTTTACTTATAAAAAGTCAGTTAATGCAGGCTTGATAACTGCCTTATATAAGGATTGCAAACTTTCTGCTGCAGTTTGTTTCTGATCACCATGATCACCATGTTTTTGTCTTTCTGTCCCGTAAACATGATAGCTCAAAATGTTTTGAATGAATCCCGATAAAACGTTGTACGGGTATAAAGTGGGGTCACGTTAGTGCTCCATTACAACCCACCAAGGTCTTCGAGGTCAACTTAATGATTTATTCATCAAAAACAGACAAAAAGCCTTTTGATTTAGAAACTATCATTCTAACAGTTGAGGTATGTGTCATCAACATATAGGAAGCACTGTATAAAGATTTAAAACATCGTGTCACATTGGCCATCTGACCTCTGCTTCAATGTTAACAAAAGCCCTCACTTTGCACTTGCTTTTACTACACTACAAATTTCCTGAAGTACACGCCACAGTGCTTCATGTTGTTATCGATGCCCAACTCAGTAAGCTAATCAGTGATGCTTAAGTACAACAAAAGCTGTTAAAGAGGAAATCAAAGTTTAAAGCTAACCATCAAATAAACTGCCCGTCATATCACACCTGTGGTACCAGTTTAACCAAGCTCTGCCCCTGCTTTATGTTAATGGGGAAGACAAATTAGCAGGGAGAATTTTAAATGTTCTCCAGGACGTCATCCCACCCACTCTGACCTTATTATACTCACTAATAAAATCATATTCTGACTATGTAACAGCAGCTTTGTAAAACGTGAAATTATTGCAGGGTGGCTGTGATGGATAGCATGAGAGTCTTCCTAATTAAGTGGTTAGTGTGTGCATTCCTATCCTGGCATCATTATCTTACATCTGTGATGGCTGTGATAACAGGATCTCTCATCATATGCATGTTGCTCTAATTAAACAGTGTGGAATACTTGGGTTTGAATAAGCCTCCCTTCATTAAGCACTTTAAAATCACAAATGTAACTATATGCAAACAATGCATGATTGGTGTAGTTGAAAAGAGGCTATACAGCACATCCGTTCATTTTTCAAATGCATTTATTGGGTTGTGTGTGTTTGTGTGTTGGTATAGTTTAAAAAAAACAAACAACCTACTTAGTTTAAGGACACATCTCAGAGTTGTCCTTCTAAAAAAAGATTAGAGGATTAGGAAACCATCTCGAAGTTGCTGTTTCATGTCTGTGTCCTAGATTCAACTTGATATCCTTTGATTGCGCACAGAAAGCCACTCAGGCTGTGGAGCTGTGGAGCTGTGGGCCAAGATAATGGAGAGAAATTTGCACTGTGTCATTATTTTCATCTCAGCCCGCAGCGATTCCAGGCGGTGTTTCATTGATAACGTTATAGGAATATCCTCTATCCGCGTCGGCTCGCTCGTTATAATGCAAATGTGATACAGGCTATTAGAGGTGTTTAGCAGGCTTGTGTCTGAAGACGTGGGTATTTGTTGGGCAGATGGACTCAGCTCCGGGGTCGCCCTCACCCCTGACCCCCCCCACAGATGTCCCGAAAGCCAGCCAGAGCTCCGTCACGAAGCAGTGGAAAATCAGTAATACACCGGAACAGACTAGTGAATACCCGGGACAATTAGGCGCATTCGAGCGCCACTTCTGACTGCGCAGCGGCGCTCGGTGCAGCGATTAGAGCTTAGATGAAAGAGGGAGAGGGGCCAAGCAGTGCCTTTTGGTGAAGGCCTGTTTGACCGATGGCTCTTGCCTGAATGAGATTCTGGTGGTCATACATAAATTAAGAGGTTAAGTGAGCCATCAGGAACAAATGTTTGCATTTATTAACTAAGGACAATAGCTCCCAGCGTGAGCCTGCAGCCTGCGTGGGGGTTTCCCTTCGGGCTGGCTTCTCTTACACAAGTTTGAATTTACCTTCAGTTTCCTGCATTAGTTTAGACTTCAGGCCGACCTAATCTACATCAATCAAACCCAATTACCTCTTCAAAGCTCATTTTTATTATCGTACAATATAATAACGGGGATGCTGCAGGTCAAGGGGATAAAAAGAAGAAAGAAAACGCACTAAAAGCAGGCTGTTAAATACCCGCAGCACACACAGCACATCTGGAATATTACAGCCTGTCTTCCTATTAAGGCGCTCCCAGTGTTCCAAATGGACAGCCGGCGACGACATATATATGATATTCAAAAAAATGTTGAAAAAACCAATAAGCTGCGACTTCATTAAGACATCAGAGACTGAAAATGCTCGAAGCAAACATTCCCACTCACACGTGAGGAAGGATCCCGCAGGAATGCGTGAGGCAGGTGTAAATTTAAAGTGTTAATGAGGCGCATCAAAAGCATCAAAGACACGTCGTGCTGAGCCATTCTGCCATTAGTCCATACTAGACAAAAGCCATCAGAGAGTTTTCCTCGCTAAACGGTGCAGAATGGGCGCAAACAGCGGGAGTTATATTGTAGCCGCAAAACCCCCGCGGACTGCCCCAGGATACCTCACTAGCCAAGTCCTGTGAGTTTTACTAACGAGACAGATGAACCCTCTACTATTGGCCACAGCATAATGTAGGGTCTATAGGCCATGATGGGGACAGCGGTATGGAGCCATACTGGGGTAATAGTTAAATAATAAATGAAGATGTGAGAAGTATGGCTTCCTGCATATGGCGTTTGACACAATAGCCTACTTCGTTACATTTCGTTATATTCCATCTCATAGACTTTATATTTAAAATACACTATGTTATCTTACAAAAAACAGCTGTTCCATCTATTCAAGATCATTTAAAGAGTCAGGTTTAGCTCCAGGCTCATCACACTGCAGTAACCTTTCACTCAAATGTTTCAAAAGTAAGGTTTCCCAAAGCAGAAAAAGTTCTCTTGTGAGCTGTAAACAAAGCCCACTATTATATGGAATAGTTTGTGTACTTCACTGGAAACCAAGCTGACCAACATGGAGCTACTTTTGATTTATATTACATTTTTGACACCAAATGATATTTTTTTCCCTCAAAAGTTAACCATATATTTAGATCAAGCCAGTCTAGCTGTAGTTCTTCCACGTTGGTGCTGGGTTGGTTCTTTGTGGAGCTGATGACTGCTCTCCCCGGCCATTAGCTGTATTTTTTTTGCATTTCTCACAGCTTTGGTATGGTGGTTCCCTTTACCACTCAAGCCAACGTCTGAACCCATCAGCATTCAGCCTATGCACAGTGCAAAGGTGATGCGCTGTTGACTTGATAAGCCAGATCTCTGTCAACAGCAGGGTGTAGCACTAAGATGATTTAAAATGCATCCTCGTAGTCTTTGAATTGGTGGAATTCCCATAATCCTTTTCTTTCTCTGTACAGACACCAACTGGGGACCATAAATCTGCCTAAACCCAGCTGTTTCCCGGCTGTAGATATGAGAGTGACAGTCTCCTCATAAAGCCGAACTCTCAGGAAGAATATCATTTTTTAAATGTTGAAATTCTTTGACTACTTTTGGGTAGATTAATCATGACACTGGATTATACTTAAAAATATCACCAAAATGTTAAACTAACAGACAAGTAAAACTAACTGGGTGTCAGTTTACAAGAAAAAAAATAAATGCATGTAATCAAACACAGGTACCTTAAAATCGGCACATTTTATTTAGTATAATTTAATATGCACTCATATTTGCTGTCCAACCTGGTTACGGCTACAAAAATCCATCTCAATAGGAACATTTGACCTTAATCTCCAAATTCACATTGGCCCTCAGCATCAATCAATTTTAAATCTGTACAGCTCTCTGCCAAACCCTGAAACTTCAGGAGCAGTTCTTCTGCTACATTATAATAGAGCAGCATACCTCCTGAAGCCACGTCCTTGATGAGGCGCAGGAGATACTGACTTGGCGGAATAATGGAGTATCTTTTCATCTGAATGAAATTTACATCATCTATCACTTGTGAAGCAGAAAATACTCTGTTATCTGCAGAAAAGAAAAATTCCTCTTGCATATTGCCAGAGTGACCTTCCACTTTATTTGCCTTCATCAGTGTGAACTTACCGATGCATGGGAGTGGAAAACTTTTCTATCTCGTTTCTGGCAAAGGAAACAATGTTCACTAATACAGGGAAAATTGTCCTAAGGCGTAGGAATAACATCTTTGAATGATGAAATCGAGCACGGTTCCCTTTGGCAGGCAAATTCACTTAGATCCTTGCATCTTACCAGGCATGTAGGGGAAGGTTTTGTGGGTGTGGGTGTCTCCGTGTGTGTCTGTGTTTCCCTGAGGGCTGATGGAAGGCTTGCGTGTGCATGTGTATGCTTGCTGTAGGTGGTTACATGTGTATGTGTGTGTGGTTTAAATGAAAGGCAGCTTATGCAAATTAGCTCATGTGACCAACTCATGGGACAAGCGACAGTCTCATGCGGAGTTTTAATGCGCTGCTCTACCAGTGTTTTACCCAGGACTAACAAGGCACGGCGCGCCATCAGGGGCTGAGGAGCGGTGTTCACAAGCTAGACAAGTCCACGGGTTTCATGCGGGGTGACACAGAGGGCCCCGCTGAGCATGGGAATGAGGTGCGGCGGGAAGAATTAGCAGCAGTCAAGTCTGTGGCCCACTTCTTTCCTTTGGGGACTTGATGACAACCCAAGTGCGTGACACACTGGCATGGCAGTCTGCTGTTTGTGTGGATTGTCAGGGGGGATAACAAACAAGCGGGATGGGGGGCGTCTACTTCTCCTCTCCTGGCTTGTCAGTCATTTCTCATCCGTAGGACAGCGAAGGTGGCGTGCCTCCAAAGCCTGGCCTACTTTCCCGCTCTCCGACAAAATGGAAATGGGCTCAACTTATTTCTTTGCGAGTGTATGTCGGGATTTAATTAACATCACAGTCGTTATCATAAAACAGCGCTCTGTCTATATCTTACAGCAACGCAATCACACATCCTCCTGCCTTCTGAGTGTGTGTGTGTGTGTGAGGGAGTGACAGAAACTGAGGGCTGAAATCCATAATTTAACCAAATGCCCACGAGCTTCACACAGCAACACTGATTTCAAGACACTCCTCTCAGGTCTCACATGAACAAGAGCTGCTGTGGGTGTTTCCTAACACACACACTCTCACACACACTCTCACACACAGACATACAAACATGCTCAACCTACTACTGTATTTTTAATTGTTGTTCATGTTCTTCACTCCCCCAAACATATAGCAGCATACAGTTGGATGTTTTAGTAGCGTGACACTCTCCCTCTTTCTTTTCTCTTTCTGTGTGTTTGCCATGAGAGTATTTATAGCATATTCTGTCAGACAATGTGCTGCATTTGTGTGTATTCATTTGGAAATAATAACATTGACAACTGCTTGAGAGATGGAGGGGTTGCGAAAGGGAGAGGGACTCATTTTGAGCATGTACCCACTAACGAGCTGTATTGTGCTCCAGGCGATGTGTATGATAGCTTCAAGCCGCTGTGTTTGTGCATGCGTGTGTGTGCCTACTTATTGGCAGCTGAGGGATCTTAACAGTCTCTTATTTTCTCTAATTTTTATATGCTACTCTCCTGTTTTACTTTCTTCATGCCTCTTGTTTCCCATCCTTTCTTCCCATCTCTTCCTATCCCCCCTTTCCCTCCCTGTATCTCATCTCATCATGTTGTCCCTTTCCCCTCTTTCCTCTCTCTTCTTCTCTTTGTCTCCTCTCCTCCACCATTTTTCACACTCAGAGCAGGTTTTGTTCTATTACGGCCCAAAAAAATCCCTCATCCGTGCCATTGTTTAGAGTGTAATGCATTATCCATCTCCATTCCACTTTGTTCACTCCACTTCACTTCAAGTGGCTGCGGCTTACGAGCAACTCACGGTCACGCCGCACACGTGCACACACACGCATGTCGGCGTTCACACGTACACAAGCACGCCGTGCCACAATCCCATTAGTGTAAATATTTCAGCGGCGTCATAGCGTTCACCAGCGGCCTTGTCACCGCCTGCTCCCCGGGGACTCCGATCCTAGATCAGCCCGGCTTCTCCTCACCTTGTAAAATCACCACCAGGACGGGGAAAGCACTCAGCTGACCTCGGAGGATGAGCTCCCGCCATCACGCTCAGCATTCCCAGGAGTCCCCCACAGCCACCACCGCTGCTGTCATCTCAGGGGAAGAGCAGATAGAGGGGAAGGGGATAAAAAGAGGGCCGGAAGGAGGGGAAAGTGGAAGTATGCATAAGGTAGTCTGTGGGAGTGGGGGAGAGGGAATGAAAATAAGATGAGCAGAAGAGGGAGATACTGAGAGAGGCTGTGTGGGTGGGCTATGGGTTGCTGATTAGGCCCTTGGTTTAAAGTACTCAGCAGCTTACCCTGGATGCAGTGACACACACACACACACACACACACACACACTTTATAAGTCATTCAGTGTTACAAAGGCTTTAGAAGTGTACGGTGAGGGCAGTGCGCTGCGTTCAGGCATTCTGTTAGAAATCCTCTGCTCTCTGAGGTAGAATATTTCCCTTTTGTTCTGAAATTCATGGCTATGATAAATTTTATGGAAAGGTCTGCTGCATAATAGGGCTGCTGTGTATGCGTGTGTGTGTTTCTGTGTTTTATCTGCCTTTCTGTGCGTGTGTCCATCTGTGTGTGAAGAATTGAGCTGAATATGAAGAATCGTACAGATGTGTCCGGCAGTAATTCGTCTTTGTGTTTACCTGAGGCGCCAAAATCACGTCACGGCTGTGCCCGCGCTACACTATGCCTTAACTCCCATTTCGTCAGGGTCTGACCACTCGTTAGCTATACGGGGGCTGGAAATGTGAAAGGACAAACACACACACACACACACACACACACACACACACACACACACACACATGCACACGCACACACACACACACACACACACATGCACACGCACACACAAACACTCATGCTATGTCCTGAGAGTTATAACTCATGCATGATCACTAAATGGAAACATTTGTTATCTCCACAACAATACAGCCAGAGGAGCTAAATCTTTTATGGCTCCCTTAGCCCCCCCCCCCAAACCCATACACCACCACCTCCCACCCGCTCAAAAGCCCACTAACATACACTGTGGCACACACACACACACAGATGCCACACGTTAGAGCTCACAGGTCATCCTCCTGTGAATAAACCCAAAGAGGATGCATCGAGGCATAAACAACCACACAACACCTCCCTCCTCAAACCTTCATCAAATATTAAACTCACGATGGGTGTGCTCACACCTGCATTAACACACACACACGGAAACACACGGAGACACACATAGGGGGGACACACGCCTTGCTAAACCTTATAGTTATGAAACATTAACACAAATACATCCCTCTTGGCTTACTATAAAACATTTATGTTCTTTTTCAGACTGATACATGCTCTCCGTGCTCATCCACTATTCACATGGACTAAACATTCGCTCTGGGGGCTCGTCTGCCACCTTCCAACACAAATGTCTTGTTTGTTCCCCAATTTCTCTCATCTGCTTTTAGGGGAAAAACCTTGGTGTTCTGACCTACATAAGAGACTTGCAGACCTTTCTGCTGTCACTCCATGCAGCCAAGTAAAGGCATGCACTGGTGGTTTTATTTTGGTAACTGCAAATGTTTGGAACTTTCATCGCTGCTGAACGTTTATCCAAATGCGACTTTAAGTTTTTGACCAAGTCTTCCAGCCATCCACAGTGAGCATGTGGAGAACTGCAGTGTCTGGTGCATCTATATTTTTCAGACATAGGCTTCTGCTCGGTTCGCAGCATTGTTACACAGCAAGCCCACTGGGCACTCGAGACTTCATTTCATTAGAATAACAACATCCATCTTAGCATTTCTGTGAGGCTCAAAAGCAGTGCAGTGCTTTGCATGGTGCTAATGCCAGCATCATAACATGTTTCCAGTTACAATGATAACATGTTTTCTTTCTTTTCTCACTTAACAGGGATAATGCAGGTTTACATAGTTCACATGGTTTTAATAAAGAGCATGAAGCTGATGTGTTGCACAGACAGTTTATAGCTAATGCTAATTTCCAAATCTTGTCCCTAGTAAGGTTTCTGCATCCACAATACACAAATACAATTTTACATCATTATATAAAACCACAACACACAGAAGATAGAAAACTACAATAAAAACCCATTAAGTTGAAGAAAAATGAAAAAAAGCTCAATAAAACACATAAAAATATATATTTATTAAAACATGATGCATTCATTATTAATACCTAAAAATGGAAAATATCATACAATGTTACCTGAGTTGGCATGCAGTGTAAATGTGTTAATGTTGAGATTTGAACTGTGGATCTAGAATTATTCCTAAAAACAACAACAACAACAACAAAACCAACCTCCTCTAGTTCTGCACTCCCTAAGTTTTAATTCTTCAAGTGAATCACGTTTTCTAAAAGAGACACACATAGAAACAGCATTTCCCCCCAAATTCTGTTATATCTCAGCCACTGATGGAGATCATTCAAATGTGCTGTTAGAGTTGTTGCTGCCTTAGTAGAAGACTTAGCTGGTACATGTTTAACTACATCTGCACAAAGATGGCAGCCAGCCTATCGGCAACTGGCAGTCAGACTATTGACAAACACACCGAAAAGCAGTGGGCCAGGGATTAGTCCTTGAGGAACACCCATTTTACCCATTTTACAGCAAAGATGATTTTTCTTGGTCGACCCTGACATAGTGCTCCTCATATTACTGCCGTTGTCATTTCCATCAATTTTGGAAATATTTTAATTTGAAACCAAGTTCTTTTGGTGTTGTTTGGTCGAGGATGACGCCATTAATAGAAATCATTTGGGAAACTTGAGTATCCTTGAAATGTTGTTCCACACCCTGATATATTATAAATACAAATACAACATAACTTACAAAAAATTCAATTCAATTCAATTTTATGTATAAAGCCCCAAATCACAGCAACAGTCGCCTCAAGGCACTTTATATTGTAAGGCAGACCCTATAATAATACACAAAGAGAAAAACCCAACAATCATATGACCCCCTATGAGCAAGCACTTTGGCGACAGTGGGAAGGAAAAACTCCCTTTTAACAGGAAGAAACCTCCGGCAGAACCAGGCTCAGAGAGGGGCGGGGCCATCTGCTGCGACTGGTTGGGGTGAGAGAAGGAAGACAAGATAAAAGACATGCTGTGGAAGAGAGACAGATTAATAACAAGTATGATTCAGTGCAGAGAGCTCTTTTAACACATAGTAAGTGCGAAAGGTGACTGAAGAAGAAATATTCAAAATCTCACCTCCTGATGGCCTGCTGATGATGACGATCACCACCAATGGTCTTCTTGGCATTGTGAATCAAAATTTAATTCAAGTGCACTAGATGTCTCTTATAGTTCAGTATGGTGGACCAACATTCTGATATTGGGATCCCTATACGCACAGTTGCTCGTGTTAAAGTTGCTCGTCTCTTTAATTCAACAAACAGTTTGACCTGTGAGAAGGGCCAAGGCCTTGTAATGTTTGGAAGATTTTGAATTCTGAATATCAGCAGAGCCTTGACGATGCTTCACAAAACATTTTTAGAATTTTCAGAAATAAAAGGTTGACAACATTGTGTTTGTGGTGACTTACCTATTAGAATCTGTAGCGGTAAGCCTTGGTGAGAGGAATTTGATCTGAAATGAATGGCAAACAACAGCTGTCTCAAAGCTACAAAATTAAACTTAAATCGTATGGTAAACTCTGTGAAACGATCAGCAGGAACACAAAGCGCTGTATACACAATTTGTAGTTGGTGGGCTTAAGCTTTCAAGATCCAGTGTGGACTGCTGTCACTTTATAGCGAGCTCAAAATGGAGAAACTATTGTGTTCAGATTAAAATCGTATAGCAGTTGTAAAGACACTCACACTCAGAAAAGAAGCACAAAGCGGTACCGTGAAGAATAGCCGGGCGGAGAATGGAGAGAAAGGAGAGGGGCTGAATTAGCCCTTGGACACACACTCGCAAACACTTTCTCTCTCACACACAAAAACTAAATCATCATTGGAAAATCATTAGAAATCTGGCGAAGTAGAGGGGCACAGATTGAGGGACAAACCCCCCATTCAAAGGCACACAAAGACAGGCCTGCGCAGACACAGCAACGCACTCACAGCGAGGCAGCCGGGTGGAAGGGAAGCAGGGCGGTTCCAGCGACACACTGTCACGCACACACACACACACAGCTCCAGCCTCACAAACAACCCTCCATACTTCCCACCCCCGTCCGCCTGCCCGCCCACCTCCGTCGACATTTATTGCTCCTTCTGTGTGAATATCTTCGAGTTTCATTCTCATGTCAGCTATTGTGTGTGTGTGTGTGTGTGAGACACTGTGTGCATGTGCTCGTGTGTGTGTCTATGGGTTTGTCCCTGTGAATGAGGGCTCCATTAGTGATTCATTTGTGTGTAGTTAACCATTGTGGAGAGAAGGCAACATTTTATTCGTCTGAACCCAACCCTGACCATATGGCTGCACCTTCCCCTGCTCGCTTCTCTTTCCTCCCCTTCACGTCTCCTCTCAGATCGCCTCCTTCCCTGGTTCTCCCTCTGGACTTTACACATTCCTCTTCCCTTCCTCCTCCTCCTCCTTCACCCACAGTTCATCTGTTCAATCCATCTCATCTGTGCTTTTCTGCTTCAAAGTTGCCTCCCTGCCTCCTTCCTTTAGCTGACTTTTTGGAGAGCCATCTTTCTGCATGTGTGTGTGTGTGTGTGTGTTCTAGGTCGATGGGGACAGGCCTCTTTGGCTGTCAGCTGCAATCAGCCCTCACGTGTGCCAGTAATGTTGTGTATTGTCCGAACACATCACTAGAGGAGCATCTGAGACGTCCATTAAAGTTCAAAGCAATTTATCACCATCTCCCTCCTCCTCCTCCTCCTCACCGCATCCTCTCCCATCATCCCTCACTGCCTCCTCCTTCTCTCCATGCTGTCACTATCTCCTCCTTCTCTTCTCCTCCTCCTTCCAGTCTCATCCCTCCGTTTCCATCCATCACATCCATTCGCTCCTTCCTCTTTTGCTCAAATTAAAATTCAAATGGGATTAATCGGTATGGTTTTAATTCGCTGGCTGAAGCAGGTTGTGCAAGGTGTAACGTGGAAAGAGAAATATTGCACAGCGACGCTCCCTCTCTCTCTCTTTTCTGTTCCATCTTGTAAAGTGTCTGTCTCTCTGCCTCCGTCTGTCACAATCGCTAATGCGCGATGCCCTTGACATCTTGAGTGTGATTTGTGACAAGTTGAGGCTCCTGAAGGCTTTGAGCGTGTGCGTCCAAATGTGTGTGTGTGTGTTTCCAGTGTGACAGGAGCCACCCTGGAGTATGATAACTGTAGACGGCGAGTTTAAATATTAAACTGGCCTTAACAAGTGACAGCTCTCTAACACCCGTTCAACATGCATGCTCTGTTTCTCAAACACTCGCCCACACGTGTTCCAGCCGTGACAGTAAGTAGCTTTCCTCAGCAAACATGCCTGTGTGGACGTGCAAGTGCAAATTATATACGTGCCTCTCTATCTGCCCGTGTGTGTGTGTAAGTGCATATGCGACACAAGGTTGGATTTGGATTTGTTTTTAATCAGTGGGATTTTGCAAATGGCCTCGGGCTTCTCCCAGGGACTAATTAACGATGTGACTTCAGCACGATAAATAAACACGCGCGCACACGAGCACACACACCAATACGGCATCAAAACGCAAAAAATAAATAAATAAATAAATAAACATAAAAAAAGGAACACAGAAGAGAGCGTTAGAGTCGGGATTTACAGATGAGATGAAGAAAGCCTACATTTACAAGGGGAACAAACAAATGTGTGGATGCTGCCTGATCCACACTGATGCTTTCTGTCTCTCCCCTAATTTCTTCCTTTCCCCTTTCCAGTGTGTTATTGTTGAGTTTTCACTTTGCATTTCTTTCACTCAGTCTCTCTCTCTCTCTCTCTTTCTCTCTCTCTCTCACACACACACACACACACAGATTCCACTATTTAATGTGTTGACAGCCTGCGCCCAAGTGAGAGCAGAAGGTTGACGGCCTAAGAGAATTCCTCCGGCTTTTCTACACTGCACCTTATTACACACACACAAACACACACACACACACACATTCTGGCTGTGTAAACCAGAGAGATTAGCAGCTCATTACCATACCACAGGGGGGCTACACACAGGGGACTGTGTATTTCTCTGTGTGTGTGATGGTGTAGTGTCTGTGTGTGTGTGTGCCAGTGTACCTCAGAGCATTGTCTTCTGGTCATAACAACAACTGTTCCATTATTTGTTCGCGCGTGCCAGAGTGAAAGTGTCTTTAATCAGGAGGACAGAAAAACAGAGGCCACAGAGAATTACTGAATATGTTTTCATTGCAGAGACAATCATCAGATTAAACAAATTCACCTCGTTAAGCAGCTAATCCATCTGTCCAATCAGCAGGGAGGACAGAGGCAGCAACACCTGCTCACCTCAGACAGATGTGGAGATGCGGAGGTGATCCACTTTCAGAGTCTCTGCTTGGATTCTGGGGGAGGATTGTTCCATCCTTTTGAAGTCTCGCATTTGGCATAAAAAGGGGGATGCAACCCAGTTTACAAAATTTCACTTACATGAGAGGCAAAGTTTTGCCTCATTTTCATACGTTGTTTTCAGTCTGTGGTACTGTAGTGCCATATCCACATTCAGGGCTACTTTATAGTTTTAAGTAGTGTTTCTTCGATATCTGTCCAGACCAGTGCGTTGAATCGATCCATGCACTTTTGGCTCCCCCAGAGTCAGTCTTTGGAGGTCTAACAAATTTCTTCAGTATTCATTCAAATAAAGCTGAAAGCAATGGACACTCTGCCTGGACTCTAGCTTAGAGAGAGGCTGAAGAGCCCGGTCATTCAGGAGGCTTTCAGGTTAGAGCTGCTACTCTACTACTTCAAAAGGAGGTGGAATCACCCTGCAGCATATTATATCTGTCAGCTGGCTTGGGAACTCCTCTGGAGTAGGTGGCTAGGCAGAGGAAGGTCTGGGCATCTTTGCTGGGAGTGTTGTCCCTGCGACCCTAACGGATGGATACTGCTTTTGGGCACACTTATTAATTTAGATAAAACTTAAGTTCGAAGTTATGATATAATTATCTTTAGCTATGGCCTGCCAATATAATTACCTGGTACAATTATATAACTGTGGAGGAAGACAAGACATCTTGATATATAAAGACAGGAATGTGCCACATATTCCCCTTTAATTGCAACATATTTTTTCCCATAATGTGCAGACTTCACATTATGATTACAGCACAAATATAATTACTTTAGTGTCAGTGTTGATGCGGTTAATAACAGAGGTTACATTTTGAACATGGACTCTTGGAATAACTGAAATCTGATGTACTGTGTTAATGCTGAAACTGTAGGTGGACACCCAAGATTAGTATCATCAATTCAGTATCTGAAATGTGAAATATGGAATGTGAATATGTAGAAGAAAACCATATGTCATGGGGAAGTTCATTATTTTACCTTGGCTAAGTGTGTGAAATGCTGTCATGAGTTAATATCATACAGTTCCAGTTTTCTTGTCTTGAGGTCAGTTTGGTGTTTTGGATGGGTTTTACTGTAGTTTGGTACCCTGTACCCTTTTCCTGAGGGCATCACCTCACAGTCTTTTAAAATGAGGTGAATTATATCCTTAGTGATTTTCAGACCCTGTTTTATCACCAACTCTTCAAATATGTCCTGGAAGGAAAATAAAAGTTGCATCCAAAAAATCCTTCCAGCCCTTTCAATCAAATTTTGAATTTGGGATCTAAACTTGAAGTAATGCCACAACAGAAAATAGATTCAACATTTGCCCTGTAAGTAGTAACACAATTCATTTATCCACCCTATGGACTCTTAGCAAACACGTGATGAGCCCAGCGTAACTGACAAAGTGTCACTTGTTTAACTAATTAAAGCCAGGCTTTGATCTCCACTAGATCTTGGTTTAAAGATCTTTTCCTTATTTCTGGGACATACCCGACTCCTGTTCCAGAGAAGTCTCAGAGAAGAAGGTGTGTTAACAAGAGGCTAAATGAGCCTACAGAACTCATCGTGTCATTTGTTTTACAAATCAAAAAAGAGGCTACAAGTTTGAAGCTGATCATCCTGAACAAAGGTATCGTAAACCAGTCAAAGGCTGTGGAGTTAAAACACACTGAAATGGGATGATTCTTTTTGATACTGTACTGTGATCAAAGTACAGCCTAAATGCAACAAAAGTCAGTACATCATTCATTATACTGTATACATACTATGTAGCATTTCATATTCCTGTCTTCATTTTTGATGTCAGATTCAATCCTCCTGGGTTTGGATGATTCTCAGAAATCTCTCGAGTGATGCTCAGTGATTCCTAACCTGATATTTTTTCTCTTAGCTTGAGGGAATAGGCTGCTTTGGTTTCAATTTTAGCGGCAGACTTGAGCAGGTCAGTGTTTTCACTTCTTAAAAACTCGTGGGTTTTTTTTTTTGGGGGGGGGGGGGGGGGTTGCAGTCACTATGTCGTGAGCTTGGGTGTCATCATTTCATTTAGATATCGAAACATGCATACAATCTATGAATTGCATGACATCATTTTTCGAGGATGACCTCTGCATCATGACTCGTCCCGTACCTCCTAACCGCTGCAGCAGCTGCGTTTTCAGTAGCCTGCTGATGCTCTCTCTTCTTTATAAAGTTTTACGTTCTAGTTTCTTACTTGTTCAGACGCTTCTTTACCGCGTGGAGCCGTGTTGCATTATTCACAAGCTGGGCCGAAACTGAGAAAGCTGTGGTGTTCAAAGGCTCTTTCATAGCCTCTTTCAGGCAGTTTGCCTTAATTGGAAATTACATGTGTATCACTTACATTGCACTGGTTGCAGGGGTGTGCTTGCTTGCATTAAATGCGTATGTTCACTGTCGTCTGTCTGGCCTGTTGAATTTTAATCACATCTGAGATCAAACACCACGCACTTAAACTTAAGAAGTATAGTTACTAAGGTGATACTCACATTTGAATGATGTTACACAGGGGTGTACTCAGTCTGGGGGTATAGTGTATGTACAGCAAAAAAACTGAACGCAGTCAGCTAAAATTCATTATTTGTGTCTTGTCTAAGATACCTTTCGGAGTCATTTACTGCATCTTTGATCCCCTGTGCATTAGTTAGGCATCACAGACGGAGGACAAAACAGACTCTTGACTCATGTTTCTGGCTGCAAGAGACAGCAGGTAGCGTTCACAACAACAGACACATCCCGGGGCAAATCTATTTTAGAGCTGACAGCCGGCGACTTTCTCCTTTAAGACAGCGGAAGTGCAACCTGAAGCCTTGATCAGGACAAAGGCCGAGATTTATTTAGACTTATGAAATGATCACAGTCGTGGCAGTGAAAGCCAGTGGAGAAAAAAAATGTGCATAAGTGCTTTACTTGCTCACACACAAACACACACACACACACACACACACACACACATTCCCATGCACACACCTCTTCACAATCAGAAATCAGTGCCTGGCTGCAGAGAGAAAAGAGAATTCATTAAACTCAGCCACCCACGCTGGGCCACAGCATAAACGGGGGGTAGCGAGGGAAGCAAGGCGGGGAGGACGATGATGAGAGACAGAAAGAGAGAGAGCAAAGACGGTGAGAAAAAGAGGGAGGGGGATGAGGAAAAAGAAAAGAGAGGGAGAGAGAGAGAGAGAGAGGATGGAGTCCTCTTAGCGGGGGCCCATCAAATGAAGTGGATAGGAGGTCAGTTGAACAGAAAAGCTCTTTAGGAGCAAAGGGATGAGAGAGAGACGGGAGAGTAAAGAAATAACAGAACACTGCTGGAGAGAGGCGAGCACGACTATGTGTGAAGGCGGTGTTAGATGGGCTCTGGAGTCTGGAGTTAGTTTGAGATCATAACACACACAGAAGCAATTAAAAGTTGTCCTCACAAACTCATCAAACTGTCTCGCCTCCAGCTAGTCACACTAGGTTGTCCCTGCTTGCCAGCCCATCGGCCCTCCTCGCACCTTTGATTTTGCCAAATCTGACTGACAGCCAATCAGATAATGCGTTCCCGGTCAGCGTGGACGTGACCGGAGGCCGACACCAGTCGCTAACCTTTGCCGCTCGGTCGTTATCCTGGGCCTAATCCGCACTGTGCTAATCTGGTTAACTGGAGCGGTTTGTGAAATTAACAAAAGCATAATCTAATTCCCACTTAGCACCAATTAAGAGATTACTGACCGCATATCCTATTATCATAATCATCGAGCTTTGGCAAACAGTCAGACTGTGGCAAAACAGAGTCAATAAAATGACAGCAGCAGTCAGGAATGAGACATCGGTGTGGAGTTAGAGATTGTGTGTGTGACAACAGCGCTCACTCAGATAAGAAGCAGAGATACAGTGGAGGAAGAAATGCGAGGTTCTTCTGTCTGCCTTTTGGACACACACAAACACACACTTACACACACGCTCTTCACCTTAAGCCTTTTACTGTCCAGAATGTCAGCAGCTATCTCCAGCACCGCTGCCTGTCACATACAGGGAGAGTGTGTGAAGCCAGTGTGTGTGTGTGTGTTTGTGTGTGTGTGTGTGGGAGAGACAGCCTGAGAAGCTGAGGAATGGAAACATGCAGGAGGGAGGGGCGTCCTTGAAAGAGGACAGAGGTGTTCAGCTGGATCTAATGTGAGGAAACAACTGGAGCACATACATACTCGCTCACGTACACACACACACACACACACACACACACACACACACACACACACACACACACACACACACACACACACACCACTGTTGCATCAATCACATTCCTTTCCAGGAAAAAAAGAAAAAAAAAACATTTGTTGGGATAAATTCACATGAATCTGCAATCCGTCCGGCTAAATCCATTTGTGCCATTCAAAACCTCCGCAGACCAGCCTTTTATATCACCAGTATAGGAATGGGAGCAAGAGCGGGGCCGAGCCCCAGCCAGGCTCTCTGCAATGGGCCTCAGCATCATTATCATCAGCAGCGGGCCTCTCAGATGCGCCAGCACAAGATCAAAGGAAAGCCTCTCAATCTTCTCCCCTCACTGAGGCAGCACAGAGCTGCTCTATAACTGGCATCTTGGTCCTGCGATAATCCTCCCATTGATCTACTTCACAGAGTTCAGTCTGCACTGAGGCTTCTGGGTTGAGGGTTAAAAGATGCAGAGGAATGTCTGTCAGAGTTTGCAGCACAGGGTGCCAGACCTTATTAAACCATGTGGTGGCCGGGCTGTGCTTTTACAGTAACTTGTTTTTTTTTGTTTTCGTTTTTTTAAAGTGCCTTGCTTACATGAGGTAATTTTAATGTTTCATGAGAGCTTCTAGCATTTGCATAGATTCTACTCACATCATCATTTTGCCTTTTGTAAAAGATACAAAAATGGGTTATGTATTTAGCACAAGCAATTAAAAAGCATATCCGCTGCAACATGTAGGCATGGGGTAGAGGGGCAAATTAATTCACCTTATTTTCTAGTTCCTTCCTTTCCTTTGAAGTCCATGAGGGGGAGTTTGGACTGGAAGGCAGAGGGAGAGGGTGGAGGGTGAAGATGATTACAGGGAACAATAGACCAAAGAGCCATTACCTCAGCACTGCCACTGGGCCTCCAGCCACTCAACATCTCCACCTACTGGTCGCTTGATGCAGTGCCAGCATGTCCTGCGTGGTTGTGCTGACTGGCTCTGCTGAGTTGACAACATGGAAGTCAGCTGATGTAATGTCTGTTGCGACTCACTAAACACTAAACAAGAAAAGAGTGGCTGCAGTTTGAAACTCATCAAAAGTTTAGCCTGTGTATACAAAATTGGAGGGATGAGCAGAGTAGTTAGTGATGAGTGTGGAGGTCAATCCAGAACATCTGTCAGACCTGTATAAGTGGAGGTGATATTTTTCCAAGTTGTGACAGATGTTAAAAATAAATGTCTAAACATGCCTTTGGATTATTATTATTAAGTTTGTTAACTATCATTTTCACACGATTGTTGAACAAGAGCTTTAATAATAAAATGCTACATTTAATTTGAATGATTTGGGAGAATGCTTCTTCCAAGACATGGAGATGTTTGTGGATTTGTTTGCTTTATAATCTATCAATGTGACAAAAGACTAAAGACATCCCTCACACTGGCCGATTAAATATGAACCTTCAGCTAGGCAGTTAGCTTAGCCTGACAAAAGCAAAACAAATAGATGTCTAGGAATGGGGATCAAGAACTGGTTCTTGTAGAAAACTGGTTCCCAGTAGTCTTCCGTGGATATTGATCCTGTTTATCGGTTCTTGCATTCGCACTACAATTTGCTGATTTTAGTTTCTGTGTCAGAAGAGGAAATAGAATTGGAGTCTACAGCATGGATATGGACATTATTTTTACTGTACAAAAGGACAAGATAAATAACTGCATCCAGGACAGAAAGAACTGCATTATGCTGCTAACACAACTTTGGTTCTTTGCAAGCATCTGCCAAGACAGCATGTTAACGCTAAGCTAGTCAAGAACCCAGAGTGAGAGCTGTGAATGCTGACCCCAGCATTCACAGGACCGTAAAATCAACAGGTAACAAGCAGATAAGCAGTCAGGCTGCAGCATCCTTTCTACCTGTCCAGGTTTCTAAAGCGAATCGCTGTGGCGATTGCTTTTTTGTGCTGGTTTTCATCTTCGCCTTGTGCGGTCAGCTTTGTATTAGAGATGTGTGTCCTCATTAGGGATTTGTGTTTGTGTGTGGGGTTGTAGCCTCAGGTTTATATTGTTAAATGGTGATTATGAGACAGTGTGATTCAGCTATTTAACGGAGTAACATGAAAGTATGGTAACAAATAGCATACCAAATTATGTATCCAGTGTATCCAGTGAATAACAGCTGCACGGGCGGAAGTGAGAACACAGTGGCAATTTGGTGGACCTGAGTCGAGCTCGTCTTAATGACCCTGATGCATGGTGTCTTCCGTGTCCCAGGTGATGGCCCCCACCTTGCAGGTGGCAGGAAGGATATTTGCAGGCTCTGGTTGATCAGTGTTGGTGGAAAACTGGTGGGACAAGGCATCAGGCTTGATATTCCTGGAACCTGGACAATATGAGATTGAGAATTTAAAGCGACCAAAGAAGAGAGGCCAATGGGCTTGGTGAGCATTACGTCTTTTAGCGATTCTGATATAGGTAAAATTTTTGTGGTCTGTCCAAATGATGAAAGGTTGCTTAGCACCTTTTAGCAGTTGCCGTCATTTTTCTAGGGCCAACTTGACAGCTTACTTACAACTTACTGCACCTCCCGGTCACCCACATCATAACTCCTCACCGAAGGAGTGAGGTGACACAGGAAGAAGGCACAGGGTTGCGGCTTACGTTGGGGCCCTGGATGCTGAAAGAGCATGGCTCCAACTTCAGAATCGGAAGTGTTCATCTCTCCAATGAATGGCTATGAGGTGTGAGGTGCACAACTGTTTTAGCTTAACAAAAGCTGCTTCATCTTCAAGGACCAGACATATTGGAATCTTGGTGGAGGTGAGGCAAGTAAGTGGTGTGGATACCTGGCTGTAATTCCGAATAAAATTCCGGTAGAGATTGATGAAACAGAGGAACCGTTAAAGGTGTTTGCATGATAAGGGAGTGGGCCATTTGTTCACAGCTTGTATCTTCGTCGGGTCGGTTTTCACCTGTCCTCCTGCCAAAATATAAATGAGAAATGTGACAGATGAGGAGTATAACTCACATTTCTCGGCTTTCACATGTGCTCGTTCTCAAGGAGTTGGTGCAGGACGGTGTGGACATGAATTTAGTGCTACTCCAGAGTCTTGGCGAAAATGAGGATATTGTCTAGATACACGAACACAAAGATATTCAGAAAATCCCTTAAAACTTTGTTAACTAAGGCCTGGAAAGCTGCTGGAGCATTGGTGAGGCCGAATGGCATAGCCAGATATTCAAAATGTCCTAGGGGTGTGTTGAAAGCTGTTTTCCATTCATCCTACTGCCAGATGCCAACTAGATGGTAGGTGTTGCGTAAGTCAAGTTTTGTGAAGATAGTGGCCCCGTGAATGAGTGCAAAGGCAGAGTTGATCAGGGGTAGTGGGTAGGGATGCACCAATACCACTATTTTGGAAACGAGTACGAGTACGAGTACTTGCATTTCAGTACTCGCCGATACCGATACCGAGTACTTAATAAAAACATGATTTAAATTTACAGGTATCAGCTTTAGTCCTATAATTTAACAAAAAAACAAAAAAAACAAGGGACTGGTTTGGAATTAAGAACATTTATTTAAAATGAAAAGCATGTTGTATGCAACATATTACAGAATAAATAATTATGAAAAAAAAAAAGTAAACAGTGACAGTGCAACTCAAGTATTTTTTTCAGTTTATTGTAAACTCTGCCGCTTTGGACAACACAAGAGGCATTAATAAACGTCTTTGCCATTTAGTGCACAATATTTGAATAAACTAACAACATCCACTGACATAGAACTGTGGCAGTCAGTGGAACTGAGGTAGGTATTAACATCAAGTCTAAGATGACTCACTTAATGGAGAGAAAAAGTGAGTGGCAGGGTTTTTTTTTAAGAAAAGTAGCTTTTCTGCATTATCAGCAGTCAGACTGTTTCTGTTTTTAGCTATAATGTGTGACACTGAGCTAAAAGGCCTTTCACTTTCCACAATGCTACATGGGGCTGAGAGGTATTTACGGGCTATTTTAGCCAAAGTGGGGAACCTGATTTTGTTGACACCCCGGTACTTCAGAGGACTGTCTTCACGAGGGCTTGGGGCCTCTCCGAGGTATGTGTCGAGCTCAATGGCAGCACCTGCTGCCAGCTGTGCTGCCTGGGGCTGCTCCTTAGCGATTTCGTCAAATACAGTGTCCAGACTGCTGCTAGTGCTGGCCTGGGCCTTGAGGAACAGTTTAGCAGGAGGTTCTGCAGCTTCTGCCCGACTCCCCTCTGCCTCAGCTCTGGACATCATCTGCAGCTCCTGCTTCAGGTGCAGCTTGGCCTCTGGAGCAGTGTTGTTGGAGAAGAAGCGATCTTTATACCTGCACAAAATTCATAAATGTATTAATATGTGGAAAAATAGGACTGATTTTAGTTTCCCCTAAACCACTGTGACAAATGCCAGCCATTTGACTTTCTGGTAATAATAAGGGAAATGTATTTCATATTATATATATTGCATACATTTGTATTCGTGTATTTTAGTTACAAATATATAATATTTCAGATGTAAAATAATCTTACATTTAGTACTGTAGCTATACTCATTGAATACCTATAGCACACAGACTTTACCTTGGGTCGAGTATGGTGGAGATGAAGTACAGTGGGTTGGTCTCGACGTCACTGAAGCGCTTCTTGACAGCTGCCAGTAAGGTTGCTTTCATTGTCTTGACGCCGTGGTCCTCGTCTGTTTCTCTGTTTAGAAGTCTCACTAGCACAGTCACAGCTGGGATGACATCAGAGGCTAGTGCGTCACAGCTGCTCACTTTTTTAGTTAGTTCCTCAAAGGGGGCGAGGATGGCAACAGTCGTCTCCATAAGAGCCCATTGGTGAGCGGTGAGATAGTCAGGGAGTTCATGCTCGGACACATGCAGGCCCAGCACTCGCTTTTGCTCAATGAGGGACTGGAGCATGTAATATGTGCTGTTCCAGCACGTCTGTACGTCCTGCTGCAGTCTCTTTATTGGCTGGTTGAGCTGTCCCTGCATGTCCTCGAGGCGGGAGTAGGCTAAGGCGGAATGTTTAAAATGCCCAACTATTTTCCGTCCCACTGCTTTAGCATCAGCTATGCTCCTCTGTGCTAATAAGCATGGGTAAATAAGCGTGGGTAAACTCTTTGTATTCGTTGTCGTGTTGGGATTTTAGGTGCTTGATTAAATTACTTGTGTTAAATGCGCTACCTTTTGAGCCTCCTCTGGACAATTTCACTGAGCACAATTTACAGTCCGCCTTTGTTTTCGCGTCTAACATCAACAGGTCTCAGACCGTGGTATCGGTCCTCAGTATGGGGGGACTTTTAACGAGTACGAGTACTTTAGAAAATGTGGTATCGAGGCCGATACCCAATACCGGTATCGGTATTGGTGCATCCCTAGTAGTGGGTACTTGTTTTTAACTGTGATTTAATTTAGACCTCTAAAGTTATTACAGGGACAGAGTGTCTTGTCTTTTTTGACAACAAAGAAAACACCAGCACCTACCAGGGAGGAGGACGGGTGGATGATGCTAGCTGCCCTGGACTTACGGATGTATTTCTCAATGGCCTCATCTTGGACGGTGACAGGTTGCAGAGTCTGCTACAGCGCAGCTGGGCTCAGGGAAGGAGGTGAATAGCGCAGTCATAGGGCCTGTGAGGTGGAAGAGACAGCGCCTTGTCCTTACTGAAAACCTCCTGCAGATCATGGTATTCTGTGGGAACTGGAGAGAGATCTGGTGGTGGAGAGACGGTGGGTTATGATTGTTGAGTTCCTGAGGGTATAGCTGAGGTGAGGAAGTTAGCAAGGCAAAACAAACTGTAGCTTCTAATATTGTGATCTGTTCAGTCGATGTGAGGATTGTGTTTCTTTAACCATGGGTGGCGAGGATTAAGGGCGTATCTGTGGAGGCGGAGGTGAAGAACGAGAGAGTCTGTCAGTGGTTACCTGGTGACCAGGCAAACAGGTTTGTTTTGGTGAGTGATTAAGGTGAAAATCTATTTGAGTGCAGTGGCTGGTACGGGTGATTCAAGTGGGAATAACCAGCAGGTTTATTAGTTTAAACAGCCTGGTGTCGATTAAGTTCCGTTTGGCACCGGAATGAATGACAAAGTGAAGTGGGTAAGTAAATTTGATTCAAACTAGAAGACACTGGCAATAGTAACCGGGGCGTGGAATTGGTCAGAGGTCTGCATCCCCGAAATTACCAGTGGGGACAACCTTTTGGCTGAACTGGACATGTGGCAAGAAAACGATCCGATGCGCCGCAGTAAAATCATTTGCGTAAGTGAAAGCGTCTTTCTCTCTCTCCTCCGGCGAAAGTCGTGAACAGCCCATTTGCATAGGCTCAGGGAAGAGGGAAAGGTAACTGAAGTGGATGTTGACACGGGAAGTGGAGCAGCAGATGCAGAGATTGGAAAGGAGCGCAACAAGGCTTTATGGCACTTGTAGTTCTTTTCTGCCTCTCTCTTTCTTAGGCGATTGGCAATCCTGAGAGATAGAACGAGATAGAGACCAAGCCTCGTGAGAGGCTAATTGATCCTTCGTTTGATCAATAAGGACTTGTAAAACTCTCCCTGGAGGACACTAGTGAGCACTGTAATAGGAAACCCTGCACCGACCCAGTTCCCCGGAAAAGGGTTCAGGCACCCTGGAAACAGCGTCACAAAGCACCAGCATGAGTTGAGGAGAGACGGCAGCAGCAAAAGAAGGAGGGGCTCCCTTGGGAGTTGAAAACGGGGTTTGCGCAGTTAAAACCGGTGGCTGACTGGGGACAGAATCTGACCTTATTTCCAAAACCTTGTTGATCTCCTTAGCCTCGCTGATCATTGTCAATGGATGACAGGTGAGCAGGGCAGGTGAGGAACCAAGGCTCCACTCAGAAGGCAAGTGCAGGTAAGCACAGGAAGGAAGTGGAAAAACAGCAGACGCTTACTCGGTCTTGACACCATCACTATCTGGGTGAAGAAAACCGTAGAAAATACAGCACAGCCAACACATCCAACACATGGTCTTCAGACCTCCAGAAAGCTCTGGTTGCAAAAAGACTTCCAGTTGTATAGAAGTCTGTGGGAAAACAACTTTCTGTCTGTTCTGACCTCTGTAAACACTTTCCTGATGAGTTAATGGGCTCAGTCATTTGATATGGATCATACTGAATGAAAGGAAGTCAGCTGGGACTGAAGAAGTCACTTGGATGAGTGATGAAATGTGAAAATGCTGCATCCAGATGAACGGAATCAATGTGCCAGCACTAAAGGACATCATGGCAGCTACTTTCATCTTTTGTACTGTCTGTGATTGCAACCAATGGAGTCGCACCCTGCTGGGTGGTAAAAAAAGAATGCAGATTTGAAGCACTTTCTCACTGGCTTTACTTTTCAGTCTTACCTACGTCTGCCTTTTACATGCAGTGTACAATATTAAACATGGATTTTATCAGCCTTTAGCTGTGCTAAAGGGAGGAGATTTTAAGTGTTTTTTTCAGCCATGATTAAATATAGATAGTCTGCTAAGCTAAGATAGCTGCCCACTGGCTGCGGCTATCAACGTGGTATTATTCTTTTCTAACTCTTGTAAAGTGATTTTGCAGAGATGTCCAACTATTTCTGTTACAGCTTGATTATAGCAATTAAATTGAAAAGGCTACAGTCAAAGTGAGGCATGCGTGAAGACTACATGCAAATTTTGTGTGAGAAATAAAGACAGAATTGTTGTCAGGTTGTTGAGCTGCTTTATTTGGTCAGCATGCATTAATGTGAATTTTTAACTGGGAATGCGAACGTGTTGACAAGACTTATCACATGTGGTTTTCTCTTTATAAACACTCACAGGTCAGCTCTCTCTCTCTCACACACACACACCTACTCAGACGACTCCGTCTTAACCGCACAATTTTCCAAAGCTCGGCAAAATGCATTGATAAGGGAGTGCACGCATGCACACACACACACACACACACATACACCGCAGTGTGAAATTGGGTCAGCAGTGGAGAGTGGGCTTTAATGCTGAGCACATACGCTCTCTAAAACTGATCTGCATATTCATGTGGGTGGCTATCAAAATGACACGCACACATACACACACAGTTACAAGCACACACATAAATAAGTACATGCATGTACACATTGGCCTAAACTTATCCATCCCACACACGTGCCCACATGCACACATACATGCAAATGCACTCACTCACACACATACACACACTCAAACAACAAAGCACAAAGAAAAACCCTAAATCTCATGGATATTGTAACTGTCAGGCAGCTACAGGGGGCATTTATGCTCTACTCATTCTAATTCTGTGGCTAAAAATGAGTTTCTTCCTCTCCCAGCTGTACCATGTCAATCATTTTTCTTCTTTTTCGTTTCACTTCTCTTCCTTACTTTTCCCCCGCTGGCAAAAGCAGTGGCCATCTTTCACTGAAAAGCAAAGTCCGGCTGCTGCCGGCCGCCCGGCAGAACAGCTCTCATTACTTCAGAATTTGTGAGTGAGTTATAACATTGTCAAAAGTCTTAGAAGTGCTCACACCTCACCCAAAAGATATTCACGCGCCAAAAACAGAAATAAATTACCATTGCCTCATATGATTCTGCTCCTGAGCCTGGAAGCGAGTGGGAGAAAGAGAGGCAGAAGTGTGAAAGAGGGAGGGATTGGGGAGAAGAAAAGGAGAAAGAGGGAGGTGGGTGGGGGGGAATGAGAGGTCTCTCCCTTAGGATATACTTGTCAAAACCCCCTACTTTGCGTTTCTGACTTTTTCGGCAATGAACAACAGTTTTCTCTGACAAAGCATTTTCCTGCTTATTTGCAGAGGGAGGAGACGGGGCTCAAGTTGGAACGTGAGAAACTGAAAGGATGTAACAAAGGATTCAGAGCCAGTAAGCAGATAGCTCTGAAGGCCGCTAGGGGCCAGGGGAGAGAAGGGGGACGGGGGGGATGAGGTAGAGGGTAGGGGTAGCGGTGGTGGTGGAGGTGCTGGTGGTGATGGAGGTGTGTGCTTGTGGTGGTGTCTTTTGAAGAGAGAGATGGTAAGGGGAAGGAGAGAGGAGGAGATGGAGAGAATGAGACAGAGAGTGTGTGTGTCTCCTGTGTATGTGTTTGGGGACCCACACAGTGAGGCCTGAGCATGTGATTTATTTCAGAATACTAATGTCTCTTTGATCTCCACCGCTTTAAAAAAACACCCTGCTGGGACTGTAGGCACACACACACGCACACACTCTGACACGTGCACACAAATGCATATATGTATTTATATACACACTCTACCTACGAGCACACACATAACCACATTAATATTGTTGCGTCCCCGCAACTGTCCCAGCTCATTTATGCACACACACCCACGCACACACCCACACACACATACTCCAGGGTGTCTAATCTACTTTAACTATAATCAAATCCATAGAGATCCAATTACAAAGATAGAGGGATATTTGTTTTTTTCTGTACATCCTAAAAGACTAATTAAATTTTCATGTAAAGATGAAATTATTTGATATAACACAAACGTCTTTTCATTTTCATAATTGTAACGTGATATCTTTTAATTGGGATTCCTGTGACTGTTTCTGCTTATATCAGCTTCATTTGTAGGCCCGTTAACCTGTGCAGCGCTTACTTGCACGCACCCACACAGAATCATGATTTACTCTTCTTACCTTGCTCTTTTTTTTCCTCTACACTTCCATCATTATTCAAAGTCAGGGTCATGGGGGCTAGAGTGTACCCCAGCATGCACGAGGCAGGAGGCAGTCAATCACCTCCTGTTAGTAACAAAGGACAGAGCAAACAAATCCTCTAACAACAAAAAAGGGAAAAAAAAGAATTTTCTGAGTTGTTTGTCTTTCATTTCTTTCCTGAGTCTGAAAAGGACATAGAGCAAAGTCATTAGAGTCTACAGTCATGCATGCTTGTATTGCTGTGAGGCTTTAATTAGGCTAACAGCTAACATCACTAGCATGCTAACATATTCATAACAAACTTGCTAGCGTGCTGATATTTAGTCTGTATTTTTGTGTGGTAATACTCCATCTGACAATATTAAACTACAAGTACTTACATCTGAGGAGATTATGTGTTAATAGTATTTACATGCGTGCTTGTTATTCTGTCTGTATAGCTCAAACAGTTTTGAATAAATTCTGCTAATGCTATATCGAGCTAAACTATGCTTCTTGCTGCCATTATTTGTAATTGGCAACTTACAGGCATATAAGGATATGTAGGGTAGTGATGTGTCGATCGCGAACGAAACGTGAACGACGCGAGCCGGCTCCTTATCGCGAGCCGTGTTTTTTTTTTCTTTCTCTTACCCTCTCTCTCGCACTTTTTTTCTGCTTCACTCCGCAGGGAGTGTTCGCCCAGGGCGCCAAACAGGCTAGGACCGCCACTGGGTATAGTAATCATCCCCAGGTCCATATGACAGAGAATATGCATCTTCTTTTTGTTTTCATATTTTAATTTATATTTAATTGTGTTGTGGTTTGCAGGGTTTTGTGTTGTTTCACTTTAAATTGGTTTAAAAGGAAAAAGCTGAACATTTATATAGTTAAAAGTTGAAATGTGACTAGTTGGTTTTTGTATTATTTGATTTATTTATTACATTTTATGTGGAGTGAATAAATAAAAGTATATTTACGGTGGCCCCTAGAGACAAAGCACGTACAAACTTCAAAACATGTACGAACTCTGAAGCACGTAAAAACTCCAAAACACGTAAAAACTCAGAATCACGTACAAAACACAACAGAAGTGCTCCAGGATGCTTGGCGCAGTGTTGAGCTTTTGTTACCTAATGGCTACACAAGCCAGCAAGTACCAACGACCTGATTTGGTGTGTGGTAGTAACAGGTAAATGAACATTCTTTTTAAATTATTTGAATATATATGAGTGCCTGTGTATAAATACGCAAACAATACACATATGCTTTCAATTGTGTAATTTAAGTGATCTAGGTAGCTCTGTTTTGGAAGTTCAGTTAACTCTAGGAATGTGTTTTGGAGTTTGTACGTGCTTTGTCTCTAGGGGCCACCACATATAAACATATATAAATAAAACCACTTTTTTTTACATTATTAATTCCTTTTGTGCATAATTTTATATTATTGTTAATAATAAATTAATTAAAGGAATAAAACAACCGGAAGAGCCGGTTCGGAGCCGAAAGAGCCGGTTCTCTAAAAAGAGCCGGAAATCCCATCACTAATGTGGGGATTCTAAAGATCACATTACTTTGGACCCCCGACCTCTTCTTTAAAGTCAAATAAGGCCAAACTTTCTTAAGATGTCTTTTATTGATAAACTTTGCTTCAAATTTGACTCAGATAATACTGGTATATAGGGTTCTAAATATCACATTATAGTTTGCATCCAATGTCCCATTTGACCTCTGACCACCCTTTCTTTCAAGGGGGGAAGGCTAAAAATTTATTAATCAAAAATGTCTTTCACTTGAAGTGAATTTTTCTAAATAATGAAATTAATGCAATATATTTATGCTAAATATATTGAAATGGGTATATTAAGCAGGGCAATTAACAAAAAGCCTGCACATTGCACTTCTTTTACTGCACTACACACTTTTTAAAGTACATAAAAAGGACAAAGAAAAAAAAATGAATGTATACAAATTTAAATGCTATTCCCTGAAAAGTAAATACTTTTCAGCATTTTTTTTTTTATCCCTAGTACACCTGTCCCACATATTGATACAATGTTCCACATTTTACTGGCTCTAGTTTTCAAAAATCAACCCTGAAAAACAGGTACTTTTTCTAAAGTCTGCCTTGTATCTAATGGTTGTGAAGAAAGCCAGTCATCAAGGGTTTCCTGCAGGTTAAGATTTCACTGTATTTGCTGCCTACGCTATACCCACAGTGGAAAATGCAAGCTACCCGAAAGTCACAATACACAAATGAAAAAGAAAATACCCCAAATAAAAGGAACACACATACAGTGAAAACTGAAACTTGTTGAAAGGGGTTGAAACTGGTGGAGGTCGATTCTCCGAGAGTTTTCGTTCTTTCTTTTTTTAAAATGTTTTTGTCAGCATCTCACAAGAAACCAGCAGCTCAGAAAGAGACGTGACCGTTGCTGGATGCACCCCCACTGAAACCCAACTGACCCAACTACGAGCCACAACAGCAAATGAAATAACAACAGTTTTAAAGGTTATTGGGACAAAAAGAAGACTAGAAAGAAAGAAATAAGACTACAGTAAAATTTTAGCTTCTGTTTATGCCTATAGTATGTCCGGATTCAAATACTTACTTTACATTCTAAATGCTTCTGAGCATTAGCAAACTTCCCCACACAAACATATTCTCTGCCGCACAGTTAGCTTGCCGGGATTTGGTCACCCTAGTCAAAATAGTGTAGCAACTGACAAACCAGTGATGTTTTTTCCTGATGCACTTCTCATTTGGAGTGTCCCTGGCTTTTTTGCTCTTGGATCTGATTTTCCTGTAATATGAAAGCAGAGCTTTGTGTTAGTCGACTCTTGCCTGCTACAGTGCAATCTTGTTGGAACCAGAAATGATTCAGTAAATTAGGTTGATAAATGCTCCATGTGGTGACCTACTTATTTCAAAGTTTCATGGCAATCTATTCACTTGTGCTTGAGACAAGTTTCAGTTTTTAATTTCTTTTTTCCCCCTTGGTCTGCAGTCAGCTCATATTTCTGTTTGTAATAAACCTCGACTGAATATGAATAAGCTGATTGTTTGGTAAACCAAGCATCTTAGTCATTTCTACCATTACCCCTTACATAAATACAATATCGATTGCCAGCTTTTGAAAAATTAGCTTATTTTCCTTTAATACTAATGGTAAAAGCAGACATTTGCTGTTGATGCTGCAGACGCTCTAGATAGCTAAAGAGAATAGGAAAAAAGTACTATGGTGTGAAACCACAACTTGGCTCAAAATATGGTGATGATGTCTGAGTTTGGACAGTTATTTACAGCAGTGTGGGGAAACACATCACCAGAAATCACAATATTTCTAAAAAACGGAAGGTGCAATGTTAAGCACAAGTGTTTTTGGGAGTATTTTCTTTTGACACAGGATGTTTCTCCGTACTGCTCAGGCTTGAAATAGCAAGGGGTTAGAAGTTTCTTTCCCCCGGCAAGCCCCAAGTCTCAGTTGATACATGGTATCTGTCAGCTCCTCCCTGATGAACACCTCCAGCAGCAGCCTCAGGGACGTCAGCGCATGCAGCTGCTGGCCAGGCTCTTCTGGGTATCCAAGTCTTCCTTTTTTCAGGCAGCAGATGTAGCAGCTTGCTGATGCCACCTCTCATAAGGGACTGGCACAATGTAGCAGCTCCAGCACATTATGGAATCACACTTGGTAATACGTTACACATAGGTATAAGATGATCTGACCTGCTTAGAGCTAGATATGGTATCGATGTCGTCATCTTGTCAGATGTAAAGCTGGAAAAATTAGATTTTCAATTGATGTATTTTTATATCTACAATAAATCATCTAATCACGTATCTGGGAAAGAGTGTAGCTTGTCGTAGGAAACCCACTTTGTCTCCTTACTGTGCTGTTATTTGTTTTGTTTTATTCTACAACTTTATTGTTTTGTTGGATTTTGTTGAGCACGTCACCATCTTGGTATTTTGAAACTGAACATGTTATGCTGTAAGCATCTTTTTTTTTTTTTTTTTTTTTTTTTTTTTTTTCTTGCCTGTCCCGTTTGGCTCTTCTGCCATCAGAATTATTGTCTAAAGGCGAAGAAAGATGCCCAACAGATTTTCTTTACCAAATTGACCATCCCAGCTTTGCCGTAATGGTCCATTTGATTCACCTTTTATTATTTATTTTATTTTCACTTGCTGAATACGGGACAGACTTGACTGGGGGAAAGAAAAGGGAGAAAGAAAGAGGGAAAGAAAAACAGTTGAGAAGAGGGACGGGGGAGAAGGGCAAAAAACAAAAACCAACAGAATAAGCAAAAAAAAAAAAAAAAAAAAAAAAAAAAAAAAAACATATATCGATCACCTGGATCACCTGTTGAGAAAGAAAAAAGAAAACAAGCAGAAGAAAACGAGAGTAATACAATAAACAACATCACAATGATATATGAGAATATGACAGTAAATACTAAATATTAAACATTATTGTGCAGCACGTAAGATCGACAGCACAGTGTGCTTTGAGGTAGGAGCCAAAAAGGGTGTAGTTTGTGTGTGTGAGCACCCGTGTGTACACCTGTGAGCATGGACGCGCTTGTTTTCTTAAAAGGTTCCCTCATGTAATGATCTGCTAGAGGGTGTGGGGGGCCACTGCCCCGTCCTCCAGGGCATGAAGCAGGTATGGAGGAGATCAAAACTCCAGACATCCAGAGGCCCCCAGAACACAAGAGACCAAGGAAGACCAACAGAGGGGCAGCCGTGCCACTGTCCCAGAAAGAGCTGAGGAGAGTCCCAGATGAGGGGTCACCCAGCAGCCACGGAGCAGAAGCCAGGGGGGGTTGCAGCGACGTGCCCGTGAGCTCCGCCGGCAGCCAGCTGTGCCTGAGTGACCGAGCCCCAGGCCGAGAGGCCGGGGGCACCCCACCTCCGAAGTGGCCCAAGCGATCCCCAGGCTCAAGGCCCCGATAAGCAGCCGCCAAGGAGTGAGCCGGTGTGTACCCGGACGCCCACCCCCGGACACAAAGAACCACCAACGCACCGATGTCTGAGGGAGTCCGTCCCCGGCAGGGGAAGTGGTGGGGGGAGATAGGCCTCCAAACCTTGGAGGGCCTGAGCTGTCCTCAGAGAGGTGGCGTCTGATACCCAACCTGACATATGGACACAGACATACAGGCACACACAGATACAAACATCCATTCCCACCCTCATGCTCTCATATGCACTTACTCCACACTTAACCAACGTGGAGACAGACATAAAGAGATGCTGTACACACAATCACACCCCCCAAGCGTACTCTACGAACCGGGTCTAGGTACCCTTGCCCCTGGAGGGGGGAACTGCACCCAGACCCAGGTTGTGTTACCCTTTTTCCCTGCGGTGGGGAGAAGCAGACCGCCCCGACTCCGCAGCAGCAGGGAGGCCCCACATTCCGGATGCTGTAAGCATCTTGGTTAGAAAACAAAACAACAATAACAAAAACCCATATGTGATGAGAAGGTCAATGCTCATTGGCTCATGACGCCACAAGCATGCAGTTTCACTGGCTTCATTCTCCCAACCTGGGCACTATGAAACTACTCCAATGTTTTTATATTGCCTATGGTCATATCCTGTGTTCTTGCTTTTGTTTTTACTATAAATACATATACATAATTGACAAAATAAACATCAGACTATATTAAATAATGCTTGAGACTATATTGAGATTGTAAAGTCATCAGGAAAATGTTTACTCGAGTCATAAATGAAGGGAGAAGTAAGGTTGCGTTCTCACTCACTTCTATACAAAGAGATTTCTTTCTTCATCCAATGCCCCCTGGTGGCCATCAGAAAGACTGCAGCTTTAAAAGTACCATTTGTAATAATGCTCTGCAAATTTGAACTAAAACCTTCACCACAAATGGAGCACTGTTTTAACAGTTGATCCCTTCCACTGTTTCCTCAGGAGACTTGTAAAAAAGAAAGTTTTTCATGTGTTGCCTAGTTAAATAAAGGATTACCTGACTTTCATGTTGTGGTACTAATTGGATGTTATATTAAAGTGCAGTCTAGCTTTAGTTCAACTTTAGTTGATATCTTCAGTACAAAGTCTGTTTGTTTTAATCTCCTGCAAGCTTTAGTTAATTTTAGAAGTTTAAAAGACTTTATTCCTTAGTTGCACTTTTCAGCAAGAGGCAACATGCACCTTTTTTTTACAGTCTATAGCTCTTGCAAGCTATCATCAGTGTGTGTGTGTTTTTAGATGCACTGGCCAGACAGTTTTGGTAAAAAGCCCCCACACAGTTGGAAACTCGCTAGTGAACAAAGCAGATCATGCAGCAGCTTCAGAGCCAGCTACTCCTCTCTGCAAAGGAGACCAAAGCAAAGCTTACAGGAGAGCAAACATTCACCATGCATTCATTATGGGTAAATAGGTAAATATAGGCACAGACTTGTTAACCCAGTTGTTTAATCTGTATTGGTAGTCAATGTTGCCTTTACAGTTTGCTTTTAAGTCTTAGTGATTAAAGACTAAAATTTGTGAAAGCAACTTGATTTAGTGTAACTGCAAAGAAATAAATAAATGTATCTTAGTGTCAATCTATTCTCACTCATAAGGTTTTAAATACTGTGTCAAAGCTTCAAGCGTCCCTCAGATATGCACAAAGTTTCCATTGCTGTACCATATTATGTCATCGATGAGACTCTCTCCACCAACTCGTCACATATGGACACTTGGACATTAAAAATACAGAAAAGAAAACAGAAGAAAATGCACGGGGCTCAGGTATGGGCTCCAGTTTGTGGACGCCGCCATGTCCTACAGCGTCCATTATGTACTTGAATTTGGAGTGGTAAGAAAACAATTCAGTCACCTGCAATCAACAATCTACTGACATCTAGTGGTGCAGTGTTAAAAACTGTATTTTTAATGTGTACGTTTTAACCCAGTCACGATCTTTTGTTTTTGGTGTGTAAACTTAACCAAGCCTTGGTGCTTAAACCTGACCATAAAGCAAGTGATAAAGAAAATAAATCTGGTTGTGAAAACAAAGCAACACAAAGTGCGAAACACACTGGAATAGAGAGCGATCAAAACTTACTTCAGCATCACCCGTTCGACCTGCTAATGCTGACTCGATCGCACTGTAAACGAGGGCTGTTCTTTCTCAGCTTCTCATACTGCTGCAGTTGGTGCTTCAAGGCACTAACATCAAAGGACATTAAGGTGGCAGTAGAAATCCCATCTTGTTCATCCAAATACCTGGAAAAATATGTTTGCTCCTATGATGCATTCATTATTTATTTGTAATGAGGATAAATTGGCCCTGTAACGTCAAATATTTATCATCTTTTTACATTTAGAATGCATTTTTAAATAGCTGTCCCCAAGATTTGATCAAACTACAGCTTCTTACTCGTCAGCTCAACCTATTTTTTTTCTCCTGTAATGCTGCTGTGCGTGGAGCTGCTGCTGTTATGTTTCTATGGGCTATCATCAGTAATAATCTCGACTCTGTCATGAAGCGTCAGCTGCAGCGCTCATGAGTCAGCCTTTAATCTTTGCATCTGTATCAGTAAAAGCTCCCAACCCAACAGGATCAATGGGAACCTTTAAGGAGGAGAAAGAAATGCACAAATGAGCTCCTTTTAGATAAAATGTGACAGCTCATTCCACTAATTGTTGCGCAGGAGTAGCTTTGGCTCTTTTAAACCCTCACACTATAACTCTGGACAAACAAATGTCTGCCAGAAAGCAGTCCACACCCCAGCATGCCCTCAAGTCCCTCCCAGTAGTTCTCTGCAGGCATTTGAACTCTGTGTGACAGAAACACGGATAAATCACAACACCTATTTCTAAAACACAGCACTTTAGGACCTTTGAAGAGAGCCATATTTCTTGAAAGGCAATAGGTTAGCAGTAGCAAAGTAAATGGCGCCATCTTGCGGCCAGTTTGCACAAAGTGGGCGGCGCTAATGACGAAGGCGAACTCGCGCTGCTTCTGTGTCGTGTACAGGAAGAAAGTTGAAGATGGTCCGCGCGGAGCTGGCGGCTCGTCTGAACGACAGAGAGTACACAAACTGGCTGAAAGCGGGACGCTGTCTGCTCATACTGAAGGATGGCCTCCTCCCGTTTACCGACCGACACATGAGGGCTTTCCACGGAGATCTGCTTAATCAAAGCGCTGTGCTCCGGAGCCCGTGCAGGGATTCATGTAAACCGAGAGGGAATAAGGTGTGTTTCGTCATTTAATGCGCTGGTGCCACTTAAATGCCCTTACCTGTGGCAGGTGATCAACCACAACCACTATGAGCTTATTGCCACCTTTATTATAGGCCGTGTGCTCTCAGTAGATCTTCAGCTTATTTTTATTATTATTGTTGTTGTTGTTGTCGCACTAACTCACATAGGTTTTAAGCAGCAAGTATGTTTATGTTTGTGTAGCTGTCGGGATGCAAGGTGTGTTCAGAGTGGCAGAAGGCGATCCTGAGACACCACAGGCAGCCTGATGTTACAGTCAACTGGGACAACTGTTTCCCTCCATACTGGAGGACAGACCACTGGGAGGTGGCAAAGGTAGGAAGCACATAACAAAGCCAGCGTTATGAGACGCAGCTGTAATATGAGCTGCTGCCCCAACTTAGAAACAGCAGCAGAATCTGTGAGGTGCATGTTTCTGGTATCTAACAGTAAAAGTTAAAAGTAAACAAAAAACTAAAACTATGTGTGAAAAACGTAACTTAAAAAAACTAAGTAAAATAAAATTGAGTCTTGGTGGAACTTTGACTTGCTAACTAAGATAAAAATAAAAAATATAGAGGAAACTTTATTTTTGGTTAGTTTGGCTTAAAAAAAATCTCATCACAACTTCCCTGATGAGGCTTTGCTGGATGTGTTTGTGAGATTCCTGATGTTAACAAGACTGGGTCGGCTTATTAAATAATTAAAAGGACTAGAAACTGAAACTAATGACAACTAAAACTCTAAGCATTTTCAAACAATAAAAAGTGAAACGGAAAGTAACTGAAATGAAAGTGACTTCAAAACAAAACTTTGAAATGAAATAAAACCGAAAACTAATTAGAAAATACAAAGCTATAATAACTGTGCCAGCGCAGGGCAAAAACATACAGACGCATAAGGTGTTTAACAATGACACAGTTCTAATGTTGCTGAAGTGCAGGCTTTCAGCTTTAATTTAAGAAGTTTAATAAATGTGTTGTGTGCTGTTTTTCCTTTCCACCCCTTTGAATGTACAGAAAATCAGCTTTATTGATTTGCTTTTGTAGTAAAATGCACTTTTGCTCCATCTTAGACAAAGGATTTGAAGTTGTTTGATAAATGGTTTTATTTTCTGACACATAGCCAAAGTTTGCCGCTGTACTGCAGACAGTTCACCATAGTAATTATACACGTAGCCGGTGATCGCTGAAGGCATCGGGAACTCTTTCTGAGCGTGACACAGGCTCGTTCGTGCGTGATGAACATGTCCTGCCTGATGTTTTCTTGTTAGTTTATGACCACATTAGGAGGTAAAAGTTCTGACCTGGATTTTTGCATTGGGCAGCTGTTCATAGGAACTTGAAATTTACAGTCAAAAAGCCATTTTTGTAACTGAACTTGCAGCTCGTCAGAGATTACACATCACTGTCAAATAGGACTGTGCGATATGACCAAAATCTCATATCCCGATATTAAGACATCTATCGTCCCGATAACGATATAAATCACAAAAATGTAACATTTTCTGTAAATTCTGTGAATCTCGGGCAGCTCGACTTGCGGGAAGTGTTTCCAGCTGCGCGTCATGTAGCTGGAGTCGATGCATGAAACTATACATTATTAGACATAAGTTGTAACGGCCGCCGTTTTCTTTGTGATTATTTATTACACGACGTGCTGCGGGGAAAAGCCTGTTCTGACGTTTGAGTCTAAGGTTTATTTTTTAGCACCTGACGGCTCTTTTTTACTTCTCATCCGAAAATAATCTGCTCTTTCACGTGATTCAGTTTCTTTTGAAAAGTCTCAACAGGATATTGAGCTTTATTGTGAAAGGTTTATGTGGAACATAAACAAGCGGACACGCGATGGTGTTACCGTCGCTGTTGCTAACCACAACGCATAAAAACAGGTGCTTGTCCATCCGTAGTGTGGTTATATTAAATATAAGAGAAAGAGAGAACTTTAAGAAATTAATATAGCCACTACAGTGACCATCAAAACGATGAAAAAATATTGCCGTAAACAGTTTATTTTGCGACACCACGAAACAAACGATAGCGTAAAATGAAACAATAGACGTTTTTATATCGTCATCCGATATATATTGTTATATCGAACAGCCCTACTGTCAAAGTTTGCAGTCAGGAGCCACCAGAGCAAAGAGAAGATGGTGAGTTTCAATGTCTTTGCAAACCATTCGTTGGATTGGAGCTGCTTAACAACATTATTCTTGTTATATCTTGAAGTCAAGTACTATGTAATAACAACAATTGACTTTAAAAGTAAAAAAAAATGTAAACATTGCATTTTGTAGAAAGATGCAGAGTGCATGTGTAGGAGATTTGGTGGTTGACTGCGTTGTGACAACAGACACAGACTGGCTGGAAACTGGATTTATTTCTAAAAGACAAAGTGCAGCAGCAAAATCAGTGTCACACAGCAATAGCAGGCCTCTCCTCATCCCAGTGTGGAGTCCATGCCGCTCTGCTTACAATATATAAAAGAAAATACAATCTATCAAAACAACAACCACTTTAAAATCAAATGTTATAGTGGGGTAAAACAGAGACAAATATGAAGCCACTAATAATAACTTGTAATATTTAAATCCCCACTAAGATGGATCAATTACACAATACATATTCAAACAACTTTAACTTTTCCCAACATGGCTGAAAATACTATTCAGTGTGCAGCCTCAGGTCATGAACTCATTATACAAATAAAACAAAACCTACACATTTACACATACCTAAAAGACAAAGTGCAGCAGCAAAATCAGTGTCACACAGCAATAGCAGGCCTCTCCTCATCCCTGTGTAGCACAAGTAAGCAACACATAAACGGATGGTGTAACAGATAAAACGCAGTTCCAATTACTATTTTCCTCGTTCAAAGCAATCAAAAACACTTTGGGAGCTTTTAGCCATAAGAACTAATACTTAGCAAAGACAAACACACCAAATTTAAACGTATAATTTAGTACAGGGAGAGGAGCTACAGAAAGTGTGCCTCACCAGTGTGGAGTCCATGCCGCTCTGGCTGGGAAACCGCACACATGCAACATGTTTACAAGTGGCGTCACACTGATTAATGCCCCACTTCAACAGTGACACGTGGAACCTTAGTTTTACAAAAATTAAATTTACACAATAAAAAAATAAATAAACTATATACAATACAGTTTTGAGAATGTTCACACTCGGTATATTATATCTCAGCTACACATGGAGCTAATGGCAGCCTCTCTCTCTCTCTCTCTCTCTCTGTCTGCAGGCCTTCATGCCACGAGGTCAGGCGAAGGTGAAGGGAGCGGATAAATGCGACGCCCCTGCTCTGCTTAACCTGATCAACTACTGCACGTATTTCTCATTCGTGGATCCAAAACTGGTCAGAGAGGTACTCACTGATTTTTGTTCAAACGGGCACTTTTTACGTTTTCTGTTAGTCATGTAAAAACTTTATACTTTTTTCCAATTTAATTCAGTTGTCTTATAATTTTCCAGAGTTGTATTCCTGCTATGGCTGGTCAGATTGACTAGCATGAGAGTGTGATGATAGTTTTAACCGGTACTCTGTAACGTGTTCGTTTGCTTCCAGGTGATCCGATGCAGGAACGAGCTGATGCATTCTTCTGAGTACCATGTGACAGATGATTGGATAGAACACTACTGGACCGCTCTGAACCACTTTGTGAATCAGTTCAGACACGTACCTGAGATGGCAACAGTTGGAGACAAAATAGACGAGGTAAGCGTGTTTGTGTAGCGCCACTGCTGGAAATGCCCTGCAATAGAAGCAAACTATTGTCTGTGTGTGTGTCTGTGTGTGTTTGTGTTCTCTAACAGTTTGTGTATTTTTTTTTCCCAGATGCTGACCCTCAATTTGTCAATATATGTGTCTGATGTGGATCAAATGGATTCTGGTGACTTGGACGATGGATTAGAGGTTGATTTTGTCAGCCATAAGGAGTCGGATGCTGATGTCGGCCAATGGGAAGCTGAGTTGCTGGAAGAGATTCTGCAGGAGCTGCTGCAAGCTGCTGATGAGGATACTGATAGCCAGACACAGGTGGGAAAAGGAAAAGAAGGCCTTCCTTCATTTCTGTTTATGCATTTTACACATAATGCATAAAAGGAGTATGTTTCATGACTTCTGCTGACTGCTTCTTCTTTAGGACACAGAGCGGCTGAAGAGTCTGGGAGGGTTCCTGCAAACCAACAAAGATCTTAATGAGAGGTTCTCTGCAGAGCTGCAAACCATCAACTCTCTAATGGCCAAAGAAAAAGGAAGAGGACGAAGTGAATGAGGAGCACTTTGTGTTCTGTGTCCGTGTATATACTTAAAATAGCTTAACTTCAGAACTTAATCTGAAGGATGAGGGCTTTATATCTAAGCACAGTGGGGCTTTATTTTAAAAAAAATTTATATTATAATATTTAAAAAAAGTCTTTTGAAGTCTTTCCGGTTTTTTGCACATTTTTCAGTCTTAACTTTCAGTTGATTGTAATAAAAAATGGGCACCTTATGAGTCATTGTCAAAACTGAAATACAGAAATGGAAAGCTGTAGTTAACATGACGAATAAGTGTTCTCTTCCTGTCTAAGCTAAAAACAGCTGGCAGCTGGGCAAGGGAACATTACTTTATTTGGGGTCTTAGGTCATTTGAACTCTTTTTCTATTTTAAGCCATAACTTTAAAAGATGTAAAGAAGTAAAATCTAACTAAAAATATAGTTTTTAACCCTCAACCGTGAAAGGCTGATTCAGTATTGTCATGACCCAGCTGGGCAGGAGGTTGGTGTAGACAAACCAAGAAGACGTAGGATTTTAATTATTAAATTAATAACATAGTTTGCATCTACCAGGAGGCTGAGGGGTAGAGCTGCGAGCTGCTAGTCTTTTCTCTCTGGAATGTGTATATATGTACATAAAATAGTATTAAAAAATGCAGTCAGAGTGCTTGATTAGATATATGCTGCCACTTGCGACAGGATACAAATCTTTGTATTTTATAACTTGTGTTTTTCTGGATTTTTGGTTGATATTCTCTCTCACCAGTAAACTGGAAAAACAATTAAAAAAAGGAAGGATGGGAGGAAGACGGAGTACCCAGACAGAACTTTATTTTTAAGGCCCCCACTAGATGGCAGACAAAACATCAGAAGAAAAAAGAAATTCCAACCCAAATCTACAAAATGACTTAAAAAATGGATGGTAAAGACTTTAGAGAGAGACTTGGTTTGTAATTTGCCAAATCCAAACTGTACTTAATCAAAAGTGATATTTATGGATCCAGGTTTATCTCAAACTCGAGTATCAGTGCACTCAGGATGACGCCAGCACAGAGCAGCCGACAGCCACCACCTGCTCTTTTAATCTTTTATTCTATTTGTTTCATAAGCGTGTGCTTTATGATGGCTCTGCTGTCAGCTGTGCACCCTGTGTGTTGACACATGCATGCGAAGTAAAAACAACTTTTTTCTAATGTGTTTATGCTTTAATGTGAGTGAGGCTCTGAGTCTGGGCCTGAGATATGAGTAGCGAATGAAAATAAGACTGTGGTTAGAAACCACATACAGATTTCCTGTTTCTACTTTGTGGCCAGGAGACCACTCGTAGCACAGGAGGTAAAAGCAGTTGTAAACAACTAATCCGGGCTGCTTGAGAGCGAGGGGGTTGTTTTCTTGGAACCTCCTAAATAACGTCTCCACTGGCACCGGGCTCTTTCAGTTTGAGAGGCTGGCTAGTGAACTTTCTTCTTCTTCTATTGGGAAATGCTTGTTAATCATGACAGCCATGCTGGGGACAGGAGAGGTATGACAGCCCTAAAAATCTCTCCATCACTCACAAACCTTCCAGAGAGTGCAGATATGAGCGCTGTAGCCGTCCAGTACATGGGTAATCTAAACAGGAAAACTTGTGTGGGGACCAGTGAAAAGGTGAAAGTGAGGTCTGTACCATCTGACATGTTGCTGATTCAGCAAGAGTCCAAATACTCATCCGGTGGTGCTAGATAGAGGATTTTTTACCAGGCATTTTTTTTTAACTATTCACGTCAGGCGATGGCAGGTTTTTCCTTTTTTCTTTCTTTTAAACCCCATGAACATGTTAAATGCCATAATATGTGTAAAGTAATAAAATACTGAAAAATATTTTCTAAATGATAAACATGCACAGCTCACACAGCACCACAAAGTGAAATGAGAGATGGATTTACATATAATTACCCCTGATGGGATTTAGGAAGATATCTGTAGGAGTTTCGACAAAGACGGTCATTGATGGGAAGAGTCTGACAGGAAGATAAAAATGAGATGATTTTTTTAGGATGCCACTGACAGTGGATTATCTTGAGACGATTCACATATCTTCTGGGACAGACGGGGACTGTGGGGACTTTGGGAGCTCACATAAAGAGGAGATTGGAAAAAAATATTGAGTCACTATCCCACTGGACCCAATGTCATTTTTACTTGTAACAAGCAGTGAAGAAAATATATTCAGTATATATATAATGCATGTGCTCTTCTGGTGACCCATAGAAAGTGAGGAGTGCAAACTGCAGGAAAATATTTCACCAACATGAGCTGAGTGAATTCAGCGGCTGAAACAAGTGTATGCAAAAGTGAATTAAAATGAGATGAAAATACACAGGTGGTTCTCATATAAGAGATCGGATTCATTGTCTTTACTGTGCATGCACATCATGCACATGCTAGTGACATGCTCACCTCCAATGAGGTGCAAGAACATCTTGCTTTACTGCTGCTTCAGAGGGTTGTTAATCAGTTTCAGCTGCTTCGAGGTTAATGAAATTAACAACAGGTGCACCAGAGGGGCAACAATGAGACAACCCCCCCCCCCCCCCCCCCCCCAAACAGGAAATTCATTTTTTTTGACCAGTAAAGCATCTTAAGGAAACTGTTGTGAATTGGTGCTATATAAATAAAAGAGAAATCCATCCATTTATTTTCTGTCATTAGGTAAATGGTGGGGTGCACACTGGATCTATCACAGGGCTGAAAGAACCAACGCAGAGATGGGGGGGAACATGCAAACTGCACACAAAAGGCCCCAGCTGGATTCAAACCCAGAACCTTTTTGCCATGAGCCAGCAGTTCTAACCACTGCACTGCTTGCTGTAATTACAGTTGAAATGAAAAACAAAAACATTAGCATCTTTAATATGACGTATCCAACAATCACTCCGTATGCTTGCTGTTCTTTGATGTGTGCTACAGGCTGCGGTGAGAGGACTGGTGATGCTGATCTGCTGTTTGAACCAGGTGATGATGACAGCTCAAAATTATTAAGCTTTTTTTCAGCATTATGATGTTTTTAGAAATCATAAAGGTGGAGGTGGCTGTAGCTCAGGAAGTAGAACATCTACTAATTGGAAAGTTGGTGGTTCGATTCCAGTCTACATGCCAAATTTCGTTGGGCAAGATATCGAAGCCCAAGTTGTTATGTGATGCATCCATAGGAGTATGAATGTTAGATAGAAAGCACTTACATAGAAGGCAAGTTGTATAGAGCGCTCAGGTAGAGTAGAAAAGCCCTCTTGGCCAGATTACTGTTAAAAACACATTTTAAAAAAATGTCAACCAGACTTTTAGACTGTATAAATAAAAGATAAATAAAAATCACTTTGCTAAAAACTGATGGGGGCTTCTACTTTGTGACAGAAATGTTGTTTGTGGCCCAAGGAGACTTCATATCATTCACGAGGGCCACATTTGACATATATTTCACATATTACATGTCAACGTGTTATTTGTGACACTTCAAATATGGGCAGCCATTTCTTGCCAAGAACCGGAAGTCAGTTTTTGGCACAACACCGGTCCACATCAACCACTGAAACCATCTCCTCCAGTTCCCACACAGGCTTCAAACGTGAAGGTCCTCCTCCCTGTGATGTGGTGGAAACCTGAATGCTGCTGCTGAAATGCGGGCTGCACAGTTTTATGTGGCTGCTTTATGTTTTTCAGGCTGAGGCGGAACAACACAGTCGATTCAACGGGTCAAATTTTTACGGTTAATCATTATTTGCCCAGAAGCAGTCACGCCCAGTGAGGCGAGGGGAAATAAACGAGGAAATTGACTTCTTCTCCAGCGGTTTAATGGTGGCTGCTATTCCTTAGTGCGACACCAGCGACACCTAGTGGAAATAGTTATCACATGCAGTAAACCCCACAAATCCCTGTTGCTGCTGCTTTTTTTTTTATATATATAGCTGTTTCGATTATTATCGTTAAAGGGGAGCGTTAAAATAATAAAAGCAACTAAAATGGGAGTATATACAGGCGATAATTTTTTTAAATATAAAAACGGGAAAATCCAACAAGGAAAATGCTCAAATCTGGAGTAAAAAAGGGGCCAATGAGGCTAATCAGGTTCACACATTTAAAGTGCTTGGTGAGTCCCATTCTGTTCTTTGACATAATTAACTATGCGTGATTATTATAAGATAAACGTCCAAAAAACGTGTGGTGATATACAGCTGATTTACACCACGTTTCATGAAAAAGTTAAGGTCATTACTCTTAATAGAGTTACTGGATGGACTAATTCAAAAGACTAGCAGAGTGATCAGGAGGGAGCTACACTCTGGCTGTGGATCTAAAAGGAGGCAAGCTCAAGACTGAGCGTTACTTTACTGTGATGGTCCCGTTTACTGGAACAACAGAGGGGGGGTTACTTAAACTGAGGCTAAATCCTTCTGTGAATCTAAAAGGTCTTAAAACTGTTTTCAATCTGTTTGTAAAATATATTAAAGTTTGCATGAACAGTAAGAGCACTGCTTGCACAGTTGTGTTGCTGTGCTGTTGTATGTGCTAATCGGTATAACTAGGCTGCTCCTTCATGCTGCTATTTAATGTGAATATGAATATTTCTTCGAAGCTTTTCTTTCTTATTAAAAAGATAAAAACGCACTTCAGCTCCATTTTTAAGTTTTTTTCCACAAATAAACATGGTAGTGCCAAACCACACCTGTGATTGAGGTTTTGAGTTTGAACCTGTGTATGCATATGTGTGTGGTTTATATATTTTCAGACATATATAAACTGTCTGCTTAAACTTTTTTTCTTTCAGTCCCAGTTGTGGCTCATGCACATGCACACATGTGTGTCAGTTTATTTCATCTGTATATACAGCAGCATTAGAAATACTCCTAAAGCGGTGGAACACGGGTGATTAGTATTTTCCTCTGTTTCTCTCTTTTGTGACTTGCAGAACAAGAACAACAATTCGAAAGGGGCCGAACAGCAAAGGAGAAAACAAACTTTCGCTTTTCAACAGATAAAAGGCGTGATTCAGGTTAAAAAAAGTGCAAGAACGTGCGAAGTGCAGCTGCATGACACAAAAGTGTGAAAACCAGAAAGGCTTTTCCTGCCTCATAGCCTTTCACACACTCCTCTGCTGCTGGTGTCTGCTGCACTTTGGCAAAAAAGGCTCAGATGGGTTTCTGCCACTGAGCCAACATGGAGACTGAGGGGAGGCTGGTCCAGTCAATTTACTATGGGAGTATTGGAAGTCAGGACACAGAGCGGCTGCTGGAGAGATTCGGGTATGATGGCAGCTTTCTACTGAGAGACAGCAGCACAGTGCGGGGGGCCTACTGTCTGTGTGTGAGGTGAGCTGCCGGAGGAGCGGTACAAGTGTGACCCAAGTGTGCCAGTTTTCTTGTAGTTGTGCAAACTTATGAGTTTGCTAGGATACTTTTGATTTAATTATGTATGTATTTATGAGTACATATACAGAGCGCTGTGACATTAACTTTGTATTTCACACTGCAGATACAAGGGAGTAACAACTGACAGTCTCGAATGAGGAGATACTAATTATGCTGTAACAAATACCTTCTTGGTATTTTAAAATAAAAACTACACAAATGATGCTTTACTTATTATAATTAATGATTACTGTTGGATTGGTTTACAAGAAAAAAAAGAAACCAGAAAAAACTCACACAGACACTGGGAGTGCGTGTAGACAAGCGTGCACACAGAAAAGCCGTAGTCCCACAACTGGGACAACTAGACTGAAATGTGCAAATGCTCTGTGAAAAACAAAATGAAGCAATATAAATCTACAATCTCAGACTCTGGTTCTGATATTTTGGATTAAAGGAGAAATGCTCAATTGTCGTTTTTTCAGTTGTTGTAATAACTCATTATTTTTAGGGGGTGTGGGGTCTATTATTGAGTATCTTAATCCCCGTTTCTTACACTGGGTTTTTGGGCTGCTGGCTGTTATGCATTTCAGTGATATGTGTTTAAAGGTAAGGGAAGCTTTTAGAGAGTGTAACAAGGTAAGTAAAGCTTATTTGTATTGTACTTTTCACAGACATGAGAGTCACAGAGCGCTGCACAACAATGAACACAATCAATGTCGATAGAGAACTAGGTTAAAACAGAAGAAAAGAAAAACATATACAACAAAAGAACATCAACAGGAGTCCCGATTAAACCAAAAAGTTTTTAACTGGTTTTAGAAAGCTCCACTGAGTCAACTTAACTAACCTGGAATAGTGAATTGTTCTAGAGGTCCAGACTGAAAGGTTGTGTCCTCCCTCGTCTTCAGTCTTTTAAAATTTCATATTTTTCCATGCTGTATATTAAAAATTAGGAATGGTAATTTCCAACACTACGCAGAATAGAATACACCAAAAATAATGCTTATTTCGGATAGTTAGGATGCAGCCTGCAGCCCCACTATGTAAGTAGGAAATAATTGACCATTTTTCTAAAACTGTTAAAACGATGCTCGTTACACTCAACATTTGATAAATGTTGCATTTAAATAGAACATTTCTAATATTTTATGTTATTTTATTTTATGCTAAATGTGGCATAAATAAAATTACCTGGATAAATAAAAGTACCTGGATTATTGATAATAAAAAAAATTAACAGCTTAATCAATTTATTTCTTTAATCTTATCTTGATTATAACCGCGATTTAAGTTCCACTGTGTATTGAAATTAAAAATTTCATAATCTCCAGTGAGGTTATATCTGCTATGTAGTACTTGAAAATTATGACAGGAAGTATTTAAGTTATACTTAGGTGAAAGAACTTCTGCCCCCATTTAAAAATACATTATAAGGCCTGTATGAAAACATAAGTAAAATAATATAAATCTAAAAAAAAGTACTTCCTGCTTTATAACTTTACCCACAAGCTCCAAATGGCCCCTCTGATTAATATACTGATATTTTACACAGATCGATATCGCTGTTGCACCAATGTTTAAGCAGTATTTTACTCTTATACTTGGCTGTGGTTGAGCTCTTATTGGACTAAAATTTCACAATGTCATCTCAGTTACGCAGAACCTGAAGCGATCTTTGTTAAATCAGAAAAGCATCCACATTGTTGCATTCAGGGTGGGGTACAAAGTGCAGTTTTGTTAGAGCCTTTTAGAAAACAAACAAACAAACAAAAATACAGCAATCTTTTGCCAAATCTGAGACACTGAGTGTCACGGCAGGGCACAGCGGTGTGATGATGAAGTGGACCCAAGTGCAGACAGGGAAGGAGACAGAACTGTGTCTTTAAAAAAAAATGAGCCAGACTGATTAAACACAAATACCAAAACAAATCAGAGGCGAGCAGGGCAAAAAGTAAACTAAAACCCAAACTGGAAAAACTGAACTATGACCAATCTGTGATAACTATGATAACTGACATGAGCATTAACCAGGGATGTGCGAGAAAATATGATGTACAAGAACATGAAACCTGAACACGACCTGAGCAGAATACATGATGAAGGAATACAGATGACCCGACGATGACTAAAAGAAAACACAAAGACCAAATACACACAGAGGTGATTTGGAGAAGTGGAAACATATGGGGAAAACAGCTGACACAATTGAACGTCATGACACATCACACACAGGGAAAGGTACATTAAACACAGTAAACATAGAAACAAGACTTTCAAAATAAAACAGGAAACACTGAGAGACGTAGACATGACAACTAGCACAGAAGACAAGAACAGACTCACAGAAAGGGACATAGATGGGAACCTAAACTAGAATAAAACTCAACTCAATCCTAACTAATAATGGCAACACCAGAACTAAGCATATATTCAATATCATATAACAAATCAAAAAATACAAAGTGAATTCAAAATGCCGGGTCACAGCCCCTGACATCGAGTCCTTAGTAATGCTGGTAGCTCTCTTATCCAGGCAGCCAGCATAAATGTTGTCCAGACTGGGCTGTTCTCTGCAGTGTGGCTGGTGTCCCATACTGCGTATGTAGAAATGAAACAAAAGTACATGTGGAGGGGGTTACGTGTCAGATGTGCACAATACAATAAGCCTTTAACAACACCCTCTATTAAAAATATATTTGCCACATGCCGTGACACAATAAATCAGACTGCAACCTTTGTTTTGCAGGGTGATCATATGATAAGCAACAAAATAAAGGAAAATATGACTATACACATCAATCAGATTTGCTCTGGCAACTCGTTTCAGGTTGTGAAACACACATCTGAAATCACTGAATCATCCTCCACCCCAAACCACATTTTGTGTCTCTTTCAGATACACCAGATTTTAAAGAAAGTCATTCGGACTTAAGAATTGTCGTTTTTTGTGTTTCTTTTTACAGGAAAGCACCGTTTGTTCACACCTACAGGCTCCTACGCTCTGCCGATGGCTGGTGCCTTCAGGTGGGGGTACACACAGATATAGATCACACACACACAAACACAACATAAGGCGGGCATTTATAGTTTTGTGTATGTGGGATTGTTTCTTTGATTAGCAGGATTCAACAGTCAGATCACCAACATTTAGGACTCTGGAGGCACTATTAGAAGGCTACAGGAGGACTGCTGTAGTTGGAATAGCCCCGCTCACAGATCCCCTGGACAAAACACGAGTACGAAACAGCTTGGGCGAAGGTATGACACACAAATACACACATGAGCATATTTTTCCCTGCTTACACACACGGCCCATTCACCCACGGAGGCAAAAGCACACCCGTAAACTCATTTAAAATGTCTATGTTGACTCATAATCTATTTAGTCACCTCTAACACAGTCTCACTGATCTCCACCACAGAGTTTCTTTACATGGAAATGAACAACAGCAGCAGCAGCTCTGTGTACTGAGGCCATCGTGCTCTTAATCTCTCAGACGATCAAACCGACAGAAACCACAGCGCCTCACTCATCTTGTCTGCCCCGTTTCACAATTTCTTTGTGTATTTATTTTCAGTTTTTGTGTTGATTTAGTCACGGTTTAAGACATATTTTCAGTAGCCCGCAAACTGCTACTGAAAGATATTTAAATGTTTTAACACACGCCATGAGTGGGAGCACTTTTTTGTTGATGTTTTTTGTTTTTTAATTTTATGCAGTGTCTTTTTCATCAGACCTACGTTCTTGACATGTGGTCCCTCATGCTACTTACCTTTTTGGGTGCATACATCAATGATTTCTGTCCAAATGGTGTCAGGCTTAATGTAATGTTTTATGTTGTAGAAGTTTTGACAAGTGCTGTATTTGGATCAAGATTGTTGACGTTTGTTTGCATTCTGTCTCGTTGAGAAAGTCGTGTACAGTGAACTGTTTGATTTCTGGTTTATCGGTTTATGCTCGCTCATTGTAACGACGTAGCAAACGCAGCAGAGCAGGAAAGGTAGACCGTGAAATCTATTGTGAGCACCAAACTTTCTGTCGCAACGACTTTAATTGTTCATTTTTTTTTTTTCTCTTCTCAATAACTGACAACATGTGATAGCAGGTCTGAAAATGACTTTATGGTATCAAATCTGTTAAACTTATGCTACTAATTAAATGTTAATATATTTAAAAACTATCTCAGATCAATTATAGGAGTTTTGTATAGAATTCTGTGACTGTGAAATGTATACAAACAGTAAATTCTGGGTGGAAATGTGCAAATTTCTTTTTTTATGGACAGGTAGAAGATGGATACTAAAACAAACAGAGCTTCTCGTCTTGCGCGAACATCACATCAGCTGCAACTCTTGCCAACACCTTCATTCATTAAGGGCAGTTTAAAACAAGATGCTTTCAAGCTAATACATTTTTCATGCTGCATGAATGTCTGTTGAATGTCAGTTGAGTAACATAAACACGTAAAAAGTGTAACAGAGGAGGGGCAAGCATAAATGAGGTAATTAAAAAAACATGTAAGTATGACAAGTAATTCCAAACAGCTCAAAAAATATTAGCATCTGCTCAAATGGTTCCTGTACAGATTAGCAAGCAGTGTTTTTGCTAGCTAAAGATACAGTTGTTGTGTCTTTAAGGGAGAAAAGTAAGATTAATGTGTAATAAATGTAATCTGAGGGATGACAAAAGCTGAAAGAAAGAGGACACAAGAGCTGTGTCCCAAAATGTAGGCTGCATCCTTCGGGGGCTGCATTTGATGACCGATTTCGTCACAGCCAGGTGACGAAGGCTGTCCCAATCCGTCGACTCCTTCAAATCCTTCAAATCCTCCTTCAATTTCAGTTTCCAACAATGGTGGCTGCTACTAAGTTTTAATATTACTCTTATTAATCTTTCTGGGTCACAAAATAAACTTTTAACTTATTTTCAGGCGAGAAAGTAGCTGTGTAAACTTCAAAGATCTGCTCGGTTTATCAAGACATCGCATATTTGCAAAAGTGCGCCGATGTTTTGGGAGACGTCTGTTACCCACCCGCTCGATAGCTTGCCGGGGGGTTCAATGGTCACTCGAGCTGCGAGAGCAGCGGACTCCCGGCTTCGTTTTCAGATCCCCACTGTCTTTCGCTACTCAGGTTAAACATGATATATAAGTCACTCGGATAACTTAAAAATGTAATTGTTTGGCTTTTTTCTGTGTTTTATTTGTTCCAGAGTAAATCGGTTTGGCTGAGATCAAAGTTATTAGATTATTATATGAAATGTAACTTTATTAATCCATTGCGTGGGTTTCTCCGGGATTTTCACACAGCTGAATAAATGTCAAACAGAAAACTGATTAAACGAGAATTTACGCCAGCATCCTGTTATATTTTAGATAGCAAGGAGCAGTTTATTAAACTCTACTGACACAGCGGTGATGCAAATCTGAATTTCGGTCTTCGAAGGACCCGGCCCACGAAGGCCGTGAAGGCCGGATCCTCCAAAGGATGCAGCCTATGTTTTGGGACATAGCAAAGGTCTGCTCGGGAAATTACGTGATAAATGTAAAGCTTACGTGTAATGTCCCAGATTCATTGAGACAGATCTGTACATGATGAGTTACTCTTAGTTATCTGATTATATCTTGTTGAAAATATCTTTTAATTAAAGAAATTGCTGCTTAATACTATTCAGAGCCCAGTAGCGAAAGGTCGATCTTCAACATGTAACAAAGGCAGATGTAAGCAGTCAGTCTTGCAGCTCTATTTCTGCCTGCTCATGTTTCTAAAGCAGAATCGCTATGGCGATCGCCATGAAATCTCTTTAGGCCGGTGTGTGGAACTGTAGCCTTTATGTTGTTAGCTGGTAATTATGTAAAGGTGGATTTAAGGTCATTTTACAGATTAGAAAAGTTATGTAAAGAATTAACATCTCCAATCAGTAATTAAGCTACATAGTGGAAAAGTAATCAGTCACATCATACTTGTGAATTGAGGTTTATGGCTGCTGAGCAGCAGGACTTCCTTCTAGAAGGAGTCCAGAATTTCAAATTTCTAAATTAAAAAGCAGATGATATTCTTTAGTTACAGTTTTGCTTTTCCTAATTCCAGCTTTATAAAATCTTTATAATGTCTATGAATTGGACAGCAGCCATGGCGGCTAATATAACATTTTCCTATATACTTTACAATGCAGTAAATCCACCATGACCAGTAAACACAAGAAAAAAGCACATGAAGAAAACACATTTACTGGTGCTCACAGTTCACAGTAGAAAAGTTTTGTGACTTATTTCTAAGTGACTCATTTTCCCACGCTGCACTGCTACACCAGAATGTAGAGCTGCCTCACCTTAGCCCCTGGCAATAGTTTAGCGTATTTTTCGGACCATAAGGTGCACCGGATTATAAGACGCATTAACGCATTAACAAAACAGTCAGATAAGTCAAACTTGACTCGACTTATTCTTCGTGCTTCCTCCACGTCTGTACCACTGATTCAATAATGTTGAATTCACTTGCAGCGGCTCTATCAGGTCTTTAAGTGATGACGTGACGAATCCTGCTTCCGGGCCTAAAGTAGTCTGCGTTTAATATGGCTTTTGTGTTGTTAACATGTTTAACGTTTTGTATTTTCTTCTATTGAATCTCAAAAAGTTCCCAAAAATCAACAGTGATCACTGTTGACCTCCCTCGGCTTTATTACCGCTAATCATTTATTTAAGCTCAGTTTTTAAAACCTTGCGATGTAACTACAGCCCAGCCCATGCAGCAATATATGAATGATTAACCTCGTATTGTGGAGGGATTATCTCAGTTGTTCTCCTGACTGAAGTTTGGTCTACAGCATTCTGCCATGCGATTACATTTGGTCTCGACCACCAAGAATCCTCACGATAACTTTTATCAAGTGGAAAAAAGTTAGTGTGTTTATATTATGCTAACATAGCTGTGTCGCTAGCGGTCACGTAGCACATCATTATATACCAGCTAGCCAAACTTCAGTAATCCTACAGACGTCACTGCTGTTTAGTTTTCTGTCTTCATTTATGTTGGAAGTGATAACAGAGCCGTACGTTTGAATTTGTTTCCAAAATCCCTGTCAGGACATGCTATATTGTATTTAGATGGAAGGTAGCGAGCTAACTTCCTGCTAATTTCTAACTCCGTTAAATGTCATAAATTCAGTTTTCATGGATGCCTGGATGTTAAACTCAATTGTTACACCTGGTAGAGCAGAACGCTGATCATTTTATTAAAGATGAAAGACTTTAGACAGTTTTTCAACTCTCAGTAATGCCATAGTGATCGTTTGACTTAGGGACCTGCAGCGGAGTTTGAGCCCAGACACGACCAGTGTTGCCAACTTAGCGACTTTGTCGCTATATTTAGCGAGTTTTCAGACCCCCTAGCAACTTTTTTTCTAAAAAAAGTCGCTAAAAAAAGATGTGAAAGCGCATATCACTTTTACTCTCAACAAGCAGCGGGTGCTGTAACGCAGTCAGTTCTTCTTTTACTCTTTTATTCTTATGCTGTTTTGTGGATCACAAGGTTTAAAACTACTTATAAACACACACACACAAAGTAATTCCACCAGAGTGCCTATTTCTGGTCACTTTTGCCGGTCCAAGCCCGGATAAAGGAGCAGGGTTGGAATTGTGACATTAAAAAAACAATAATTGCTAAAATAAATTTAATTTGTAGTTCTAAATAAATTCTAAATGCATTTAGGACGTTTTTTACTCACTTTATGTCTCTTCCATGACATTATTTCTCTCTCCAACACCATAGATTACAATTACATTAGCATGACCAATTATGCAAATTAGGTGATGACGTCATTTAGCGACTTCTAGCGACTTTTAGGACAGCCAATAGCGATTTTCCTTACTGAGGAGTTGGCAACACTGGACACGACTAGTGACGTCAGACTTAAAGACCGGATTCCCATGTTGTTGCAGTATATTAATGCAAACCTCATATTGTGGATGGATTATCTCAGTTGTTCTCCTGACTGAAGTTTGGTCTGTTCACAGCATCTTGCCATGCAATTGCATTTGTCCCTAACTATCGGGAACTCTCACGTTAACTCGAGTGGAAAAATGTTATCATTCTCCTCCAGCTTCACTGTGTTTATGTTATGCTAACATAGGTGTTGCTAGCGATCCCGTAGCACATCATTATATACCAGCTAGCCCAACTTCAGTAACCCTACAAAAGTAACAGCTGTTTAGTTTCCTGTCTTTATTTATGTGGGAAGTGAAAGCAGAGCTGTACGTTTAAATTTTTTTTCAGATATCTCTCAGTCAGAACATGCTATATCATATTTAGGTGGAAACTAGCGAGCTAACACCCTGCTAACTTTTAACTCTAACTTCATGGATGCCTGGATGTTAAACTTAATTTTTACACCTGGTAAAGCAGCAAGGCTGATCATTTTATTAAAAATGAAAGAATTTAGACAGTTTTTAACTCTCAGTGATGCTGCAGTGTTTGTTTGACTTTGGGACCTGAAGCAGATGGAGTTTTGGACCCAGAATACCCAGAATACGAGGCTCCTGACTTCGGTAGCCGTAATGATCCAACAATCCATCAAGATCTGTGGCTTTGTAGCTTACCAATGTCATACTAAAACATTTTTTGACAGATTAATGAGCGCCGTGTACCACATAAAATTGGTTAGAGGTCATAATACATACAATACATAATACATAACACACAATACATAAGACGCACCGGATTATAAGTGTGCCTTATAGTCCAAAAAATACGGTACGTGTTAATGCGCAAATACTCAGCGATACACTGACTATGTTGTGTACAAGTTTGAACTTGGCTTTCGTTTTGATCACATACTAGCCAAAACTATCTGGCATGCTATCACTAGACAAAATCTATTCACAAAAAATACCAACACAGAAGTTCCATCTTTGCGGTGGTTGCCTCTACAGAGCTACAATTTCCCATGATCACACATTGATAGATAAAATTAAAGTGTGGTGAAAATCCATCTTAGCACCTCTAAGCGTCATCAGGTTGATCACAGTCTATATCTTGTTTTCAATCTTTACAATAACCAAAGTGCAAAAACCACACAATAGACTGCTGTTGTGTTTCTCAGTCTGCAACGGTTAAACATTTGTTTACTTTTCGGAGAAAATTTAATGTTTTGTTACTGTTAGACGGTGCGCTAAGGTAAGTATAACAGCTTCACATACACAACAGTAGTTTTAAGCATGTAAATCTCTGATACGAAAACAGGTATCTCCGGTTCAGAAATTCAGACTTCTTCTTTGAGGTTAACTTGGCTTTATTCACATTTTGTTTAAAATCTCACATTTTATCAAGGCTGGCTTGACTCCCATGGCTGACCCATGTTCGTGTTTCCCCTTTAGTCCTCATCTTCTTTTTTTTAATTTTTAATTTTAATTCGCACTTTTAATAGTTCTCTAAATATACCATATTTGCTTTTATTGGGATGCACTTAAGAGGCTAAACTACTCCAAATTCACCACTCATCTAAAAAGAAGGCTTAAGATGAATGAGGCTGTATGAATGAGATTCAAAACAGCTAATGAATATTCATCCCCCAACCTTATTTCACATATTTAAAAAAGACATACAAAGTTAACCTTTGTACTGTTGTTACATTGGTATGCACTCTTTATATGTATCAAAAGGTATATATAGATCTGAAAGGCTAGATTACAAGGCTATACATAGAAATGCATAAACACAACCTTTGCATGTATTTAACACCTGTATACGCCTCCTGAAATGAAATATCATATAAGAAAAACTAGACAGGCTATACATTTAGATATAATGAAAGTTGTTCTTCTTCTTCAACCTGTGCATCCTGTATTACTTCCCAGGGTTTTTCCCAGTGTCTTCAACCTCAGTGATCACTTCTTCAGGCTTAGCCGATGGGGTAGAATAGAAAAACTGGCAACACAAAACAGGAAACAAAGCTTTTAAACTTTGTACAAAAAACATCTTTGTGGTTCGAAAAGTGTTAGAAATGTGAGCTTGTGTATTCACAGTCCACAATGTACTCACATTAAATGCATCACTTTTTTCCAGGAAATATTTGTACTTTGCTGGGGGGCGAGGAATCGGAGGAAAAAGGACCTTAGTCACCCTAAAACACACAAGTATACACAAAATGATCCTTGACACGTTTCTAGTTTTAAAAGGGGGAAAAAACAGATGCAAGGAGGAAGTGTTTTATCTTGTATCTCCTTTTGCATTCTCCTTATTTGGTTAGTTAACAAGTCAAACCGGGGGATTTTTGCCTGTAGGTTGAAGAACGTTAGGTGGATGCTGTGGTGTGAAGAAAGATGCCTTTCTCTCACTTCTCCTTTTCAACTTTGTTCTTTTTCCGACATTCACCAGTTTCACATTTAAAAATCATGACAAAGTGGATCAGAGAGAGACACAAACAGCTTAAAACAAAACAAACCAGTAAAAGGAGGAGTCACATATGTGGCGGCAGGTTAAAACAATACCTCTGATAGCGCACAAACAGCAGCAAAGCCAGCAGGCCCATGGGTACTCCGAGACAAATGAAGACTATCACCACAGGCTTGAGCACAGAATCTGACCGTTCCATCGCTACAGATACACAACACAAAAGCACTGTTCTTTAAACTGACATGTTGATAATTATAACACTGCATCATCAGCCACTGTTTAAACCACAAGCACAAGAAGACATAGAGGACTTACACGGTGTGACAGTGGGACTCCATTCACTCCAGTGATGTGATCCTGAGCAATGCTGCAATGATATTCTTGTCCTCATTCTCACACTATAGCTGTGTGAAGGATCTGCACTTGCTACTGTATGATTTGCATGGTGTTTGAGTAGCCAAGATGTTGTTTTTTCCTGTTTTAAAGAGATTAATAAAAAATGGTTAATCTCACTTTAACAAGGCCGACTGATAAGATTGCTCTGACTTTGGACTTCAATTAACCCTCTGAGGTCTAAGTATGACTTATCATAACCCTCTTTTTTAAATAGTTTTACAAAGAAACTGAAAACTGAGCTTTTAAAATTTTTAAAGTTTTTATCTTGCGAGGACTGCACCTTTATCTCCTTTTTTGGCATCAGATTGTGGTTATTCTTTGCAGGTTTTCTGTACAGTCTGGGTTAAGTTGGCACCTGCTGCATTGGCATGCCCTTAACAGCACTAATCATTGGTCCCCCCCCTTTCTTTGCGTTTTCATGTGGACAGAAACATTTTTCAAAGCAGGGGCAGCATTATTGTTATTTTGTTTAAAAAAATAGCCATACATATGGAGCCTTAGACCTCACAGAGTTAAAAAGAAGTTTGTCTTGTTCATTATTCCTGCCACACGTACAAAAAAAAACAAAAACAGAATTTTGCATCTGGAATAATGACAGCCTGTGGTGAAGCATACTGTACCTGATCACGTATTTCCACTTCATTTTCAAAACATTCAGGATTAACGGCGTTTCTGGTGCGAGGCAGGTCCCATTTTACAATCAGGTTATCATTATTGAACGATGCAGAGATGTTAGCAGGTGGAGGAAGATGCTCTGTCACACACACAAGCACATGATCAGTAAGGTATCTGACAACAACACAACCTAAACCTAACCTCAAGCCTCAGCTTACCATGTGTTCCAAAAAGACTTTCACATTTTGATTTGTGTAACGTCAGAACAGTTTTCCACTTTTCCTCAGTCCATTTTAAAATTAATGCCTGCTTTTAATGCACTGCAGAGACCCGAGAGCCCAAGGACCACAGGGGTCCAATATTGATTTTCGGCCGATTCTCATAATTTTTGATGATATTATGTATCATATATAATGAGGTGTTTCAAAGTCACTGGGAGGAACATCATTCTGAAATTGTTCCACAACTTTGTAAACAAAGTTTTTTGCAGATTGGTGAACCTCTGCCCATCTAAACCTCTGGGAAACACTACCTCTCTTAAGAAGCTCAATCCTGTCACTGAGCTGTTGCCAGTAACAAAATGTTCTTTCAGCTGTTTCTTTTTATTATCCCTTACTTTTCCAGCCTTTTGTTTCCCCATCCCAAAGTTTGAGATGTGTTGCAGGCAACAAATTCATTTTCCTGAAATAGTAAATCTGTTTAAAAATGTGATGTTTTCTGTGCTCTGCTGTGAATAAAATATGGGTTTATGAGCTTTCCAAACATTCCTTCTTGAATTGGGTTCATATAACTACTCAACACTGTTTGTATAGAATTACCTAGTGTGTCCATGTCATACACGTAGGTGTAAGATATCCAGTTGTGCAGGGACATGTTAAAATGTAAGACTACGCCTGATATTTCCTCGCTGACAGTCAAGGACATCGATCCAACTCTTTCCGCAAAAGTACGGCTTAGAGACTTAATTGCTGTTTCCTCATCACAGACACTGGAAGAGAGAAGTACAGAGTTAAAACAATGTGTAGCGTTCATTGTTCCACATTAAAATGAACCTTTAAAAATATCACAATACCTGATAAACACAGAGAGCCGAGTATCTTTCTCTAAGGTGTTGAATGCCCAGGAGCAGTTGAGCTTATTTGTTGAGTCGAGGAGGCAGATAAACGTCTCCTTTATTTCTGAAAGCTCTTTATGTGAAATCTCCTCTGCTGAATTTTGTATTTTAACCATCTAATACAAAAATGTACAGTTTACAGTTTATTTAAATAGTATGTACTGCGTCTGTGAGGTCATTAGAAAACAAAAGTGTTTATACAAAAGCTTATTCTCATTTTCACCTCATCTGGAAGCTCCTGACAGAGATCCAAACCATGGCTTTCAGTCGCTGCTATAAGAAAACACACGTTTAATCTGCAGCACAAATTCTTAACTGATCAGAATTTTGTATTTTCTTTCTATAAACTGGGTTTTAGAGTAGTCCAGTTTTGATTAGCTTACTGTGTAAAGGAAGCAGGAAACAAAGTCAGACACCACCCAGATTAAAAAAGGTTAAAGTAAAATCATTGTTGAAATAAAGCTCCTGGTATTTCCTGCAAAAATATTTTGATTTTCACATTGCCAAAAGCCATTCTTCTTAAGCATTGTTTTTTTTCCTGAGGACATGTTTGCATTGCGATTAATCATCCACCTACCACTTTGAGGGAACCACAAAACCAACGAAGTGGACCAAATTACAAGACGGATCAGAAACACAGCCATGGCTGACCTGAGTGTTTTACACACACACACACACACACACAGAAAGACAGAGACACAGATACACACTAATGAGCATAAAGTCTTCAGCCACCGTACAGTAAACACAGGAACGCCATTGTACCACTTTACAATGAGCAATTTCCTGTCTTTAATACTTCCCCTTTTTACATGCTTACTTGTAGAAGGTGGGTGCTTGTAACGCGTCTAAGTGGGCACATAATCAACCACAAAGAAACATCTTTTCTCAGATGAGTCTTACTTCTTCACTAGGTTACATTCACGTGTCCATTTTACACTTATTTATACAAAAAACAAAGACTTGGTTTGGTTTATTCACTCTGTTTATATCTTCTCCCTCAAAAAAAAAAAAAAGACAAGTGGACCCAACTATGACTCACTATGCTGGCGTAACGCGCTCTTATGAATCGAGGTAAATTCACAAGTTTCCTACCAGCTATATTATATTACAAATTGTGTAAATAGCAATAATAATAAAGTCTCACCTTCTGCTGTCCCTCCTCCGTGTCTTGTGGTTCTCTGTGCTCTCGCTGCCTGAAGTCAATGACACATTTCTGGGGAAAGAAGAAGCGTGACGTCACATACTGTACTCAGATCCAGGAAACCAAGACTTTCTTTCTGTTTCTTCTTTTTTTTTCTTCATTTGCTCGTAAAGCAGATCAAGCAAAGTGAAACAGGTCAACATCAATGCATAAATATTATCAGCTTCAACAAAGTAAAGCAGATCTATATCAACAAACTAAAGTAGATCAGCATCATGTGGCTTTCTAATACAAACCACATAATGTTGATCTACTTTAGTTTATTTGGGTTAAACCACATTTGAGGTAAAAACAATACCAACTAGATGTAATAACAAGACAGAATAACATATAACATCTTTTTGTATAAGATGTTGTCCCCCTGGTTCTTCCTGGTTCAGTCTGCTTTTTCTGTCTTTCCTCCACTTTTCTTTCTCTATATGTTAGAATCAGTTAGCTCACAATCTGCAGCTTCAGCCGACCATGCAGAGAAGTCTCTCCTGTGTTAATATCAACTCTTCACCGAGTTCTTTTGATTCCTCAGAGGCATCCGATGGAAGACAAAACACTGCTCAGTAGACCATTTAACACTTTATTTCTCTTTCACATTATTTCTAGAAGGGAGATGCGTCCTGCAAGACACGTTGCTGCAGATCTCAAAATAGTGGTGTGCCCCTGACAGTTTTATTACAGTTTTATTACGGAGTTTTATTACTCCCTCATTCTAATCTAAACAACAGTGTCTCAGTAACTTTTCACTAGAGATGGTCCTCTCTTATCTACATTTTCCCCAGGCGAGCGTAAGCGAGAGTCTGCAGCTATCTACTCCACAAGGAAACATGGTTTCATGCCTTTATTTTTCAGGGCTGTGTCCACTTAATACTGCGCTATATAACTTTATAACACTTATTATTAATAAAAAGCATAGCATTATTGAGGCACTGAAAAATTATTTATTCCCAACACCTGATACATGAATTATTCACTGGTGTGTTGGATACCTGTCAGGGTTTTCCCACCCAGTTTTATGCCTGAGCGGGGGAAGTGTGAGGACAGTCTGCAGGCAATCACTGACTACACATCTCCCCGTAGACAGTGTTTGTTGTTGATGGAGGCAGTATATTAAATAAGTGCTAAAGTCCATGTAATCCCTGACACATATTAAGTAGTCTAGGACAACCCAAAAGTATAGACCTAGGTTTGACAGGATTACAGTAGTAACTTTGATGAATGCTAAATACAGTGGCTGGAGGCAGGAAATGAGCGACAACAGTTATTATATTGTGAAAAAGTGAAAATAAAATAAGACACATTTTACAAAATCCACAATAACACTAATAATAAGCCGGCTTAACAAAAACAAACCAAAGAAACACAGTCCCATTGAGCTCAATATTTCAGTTTGTCCTTTTTGGTCATTTGTCAAGTCAAGATTTCTTTTAATTTCAGTTCCTTTTTTTGTTTTGGTTTGGTGATTTGAGTTGTTACCACTTTGGTTTTTTCAAGAGAGAATAATGACGTTCTTCAACAAGGGCTCAGGCTGTCTGGGCACAGGTTTGCCATCTCCATTCGGAGAGAATTCAGGAATCAGTTCCAGTTGCTTTATCAACGCAGACAATAAAAAAAACCTAGCCAAGATGAGGTATCAGCATGAACAAGGCAAGGGACACAGCCACATGGCCTCCCTAGCTCGTGCTCCCATCAGCTTAACATTAAAGTTTTCAAATTAAGCTACAGGCCGGTGGCTATGACATCCCACCTGATGAAGACCCTGGAGCGACTGGTCCTGGCTCAGCTTTGGCTCCTGGTGAGCTCATCATTGGACCCACTTCAGTTTGCCTACCAGCCTGGCATTGGAGCAGATGATGCCGTCATTCACCTCCTACATCGTTCCCTTGCTCACCTGGAGACCGCTGGGAGCACTGTGAGAATCATGTTCTTTGATTTCTCCAGTGTCTTCAACACCATTCTTCCCACGGTCCTGAAGGACAAGCTGGAGAACTCAGGAGTGGACCATCACCTCACTACCTGGATTTGGACTACCTCACCGACTGACCACAGTATGTGAGAACTCAGGGCTGTGTGTCGGACAGGGTCCTCTGCAGTACGGGGGCCCCACAGGGAATGGTTCTGGCTCCGTTCCTCTCCACTATCTACACTGCAGACTTCTCCCACAACTCCACCCAGTGCTTCCTGCAGAAGTTCTCTGATGACTCTGCAATAGTCGGCCTCATCACTGATGGGGATGACAGGGAGTACAGAGGACTGACCCAAGACTTTGTGGACTGGTGCTAGCTGAACTACCTCCACATCAACACTAGTAAAACCAAGGAGCTGATGGTAGACTTCCGCAGGCACAAGCATCCTCCACTGCAACCACTGAAAATCCAAGGTATGGACATTGAGGCTGTGGACAGCTACAGGTACCTTGGAGTTCATCTGAACAACAAACTGGACTGGACTCATAATTCAGACGCCCTCTACAGGAAAGGGCAGGGCAGGCTGTACTTGCTGTGGAGACTCAGGTCGTTTGGAGTGGAGGGCCCACTCCTGAAGACCTTCTATGACTCTGTGGTGGCCTCAGCCATCTTTTACGGTGTGGTCTGCAGCAGCATCTCTGCCGGGGACAGGAAGAGACTGAACAGGCTGAGCAAAAGGGCCAGCTCTGTTCTAGGATGCCCTCTGGACCCAGTGGAGGTGGTGAGTGATAGGAGAATGGTGGCTAAGCTGTCATCCCTGTTGGACAACATCTCCCACCCCATGCAGGAGACTCTGACAGCACTGAGCAGCTCCTTCAGTGGCAGGCTACAGCACCCACGATGTGGGACGGAGAGATTTCGCAGGTCTTTCCTCCCCACTGCTGTCAGACTGTACAACAAAGACTCCAACTGATCAAACACACACATCCACACATGTGCACTAACATTAAGTGCAATACTTTTTTCTGGCATCGTTGTATTTTTACTCAGTTGTATATAGCATTTGTATTCTATTTTTATCCTATTGTATATTTTATTCTATTTTATTCTACTGTATATAGTATTTTATTTTATTCTATTCTGTACAGTTGTGTACTGTATCTATTCTTATTGTATTCTAATTTTTGCTTCATAACTTTTGCACTGTCCACTTCCTGCTGTGACAAAACAAATTTCCCACGTGTGGGACTAATAAAGGTTATCTTATCTGATCGTATCTTACAGACAGTGCAAGTACTTGTTTACAACACTTTTTCTGCATTTAAACTCACTAAGACAACCGTCTGTAGCTGTCTTGTTTACTTATCAAAGTGCAAAAGACCTAGCTAATACGTGGTCCACCGCTTGTATGTCAGGACTAATTTTGCTTCTGAACATATAAAATTGGAGAGAGGATTACACTTCCTTTTTTCAAAATAAATATTTCTCAAAGTAAAAGAGTGCAAATGCATTGATACAAATAAAAGGGAGAAAATAAAATTTTAAAAAAGAGGTTTTCTCTACTGGGTTACACCTTCCCCAGCTAAATACCACACAGGTCTCGTTGCATGTGTAGCCAATACTGCCTGTCTTTGCAATTAAGGGATTCTGAAAAGGCTGTGCTCAAACCCTGGAAAAGTGATTTTACAACAGTCACTGGAAGGTTTCCTGAATCAGGATAATCAAGTCTTTTAGAAGGATGTTTGATTCTGATTATCTCACTGTATCAAACAGTGATGAAGGGTTGATGACGCGGAATCCACAGCAGTCCTCTCGCAGCTCTCCTCTCTCGCCACGCTGATCAACAACAGGTCGGATGCCCTGGAAAAGATGGCCAGCCAAAACTCCGCTGTGATCGTAGAGGTGAAAGATACCATTAAAGGAAATGCAAAGCAGATCGAATATATCAAACAGTCCTTTGAATTTATCTGTGCTGATATTAAATCCGTGAAGGACAAAGTTGACCACCTTCAGATGCAGCTTGCCAAATTTCAAGAAACCCATGACGCACAAAAGAAACAACTCTCTCGCCTGGAGAGTTGTGACAAGGATGGTCATTATATTCTATTAGTGCTTAAGCTTGCTAACCTGACTTTTGTAATTGTAAATGTCTGTGGTTTCAATTCCCATACTGAAAATAATGCACTTATTGGCAGGTTAGAAGAACTTGTGCTTCACTAGTTAACTAAACTCCCTGATTCTCACATTATTTGTGGCGCAGACTTTAACGCTGTACTAAACAACCGTCTTGAGAGGTGGCCTCCTAAAAGTTCTGACTAATCTAAAACTGTTTATGAGCATTTTATTTAATGGATACTTGGAGGGACATGCACCCATGTCAGAATGAATACACATGGTGTAACAAACTTTTATCAAGTCAGTCTCAAATTGACTATTGGTTCATCTCTAAAGATCTGAGTAATGTGGCTGCAGACATCTTACCATCGCCTCTATCCGATCACAAATCTATTCACATTTTTATTCCTGTAGTACCTTCTCCCCTCTCTCATAAGCCTGCTTACTGGAAGCTTAACAGCAGTATCCTTAAACATTCTGCTGTATGTTCAGAGATCAGAAAGTATTGGAGCAAAGCAATAAATGAAAATTCCTTTGGTCTTGACTGGGAACTGTTAAAATATATAATTGCAAAATTCCTAAGGAAGTACTGTAGTGATTTAGCCAAAATGAGAAAAGAAGAAGAGCAGGAAGTAATAAGCAAGATCTTTGCTCTCAATGAGTCTGAAAAATTTCAGCTTGTTGTGCAGCAGCATAGGCCTGATGAGATTTACAAGCGAAGAGCTGAGGGAGCTTTTGTCAGGTCGCGCAGGCAATGGCTTGAAGAAGGTGAGCAAAATTCTGCTTACATTTTTAGGTTAGAAAGGCAGCAGTCAAGAAACAACTCAATTCAGTATTTAAAAATGTATGGCTCAATCACTGATGAGCCAAAAAAAAATTTCCAATATCTTAACCCCTTTCCTAAAAGAAGTTTACATGGAAAGTATAAATAAAGGCTCACTCCCCCGACAAACCCATTTTCTGTGCGGTTGGAGAAGCTAACTTATAGCTTTCCTCTAGCCAATTCTTGAGACTTTTAACAGCTTGCAAATGTGTCACTTTTTGATCTTTGTTGACAGAAGTTTGTATGCAAGATCAACTGTCAATCTGGCTTTTCTGCAAAACATCAATTTGTAGGGCGTAGAACCTGTTACATCACTATGGGTGCATTTGCTTGCATGTACTAACGGCATAACAGAGTCTTTCCTGTGAGTCTTTTGTTTGAATTATGCGTTCCTAACATACTAAGTAATGTTCTGTTGAATCCTTCAGTGGGTTTACCAAGTGGGTGGTATGGGTTTTATCCCACAGATCTCACACAGATCTCTCCTTTATTAAATTTGCCTCAAAATCAGGACCCTGATCACTGTGCAGGCACTTAGGTAAGCTGTAGTTGACAATGAATTGGTCCCATAGGCACAAGGCGACCGTTCTTGACTTTTGATTAGGGGTAGGCAATGCAAGCGCAAATTTAGTTAAATGATCAGTTATTACGAGGATGTCACGCGTGTTACTGCTGTCTGGTTTCAGACTGAGACAATCCATGCAGACCATCTCTAAAGGTCAGGTGGCTGTTATGTTGACCAGTCTAGCTGCTTTTTCAGAAGTACTCTTTCTCCATATGTAGCGATCACCATGCCATACGTGGCCAATAAAATCATGTTCTGACAGGATCAAGGGTTCTGTCAGTGCTTAAGTGGCCCATATCATTGTGCAAGCTTTGGAGCACTAGATCTCTGAGCTCCTCCAGAAGAACAAGTTGGTGGGTCATTTGGTCTCCATCTTGTACAACGCCTCATTGTGACTCTCCAATTGACTGAGTTCCCTCAGGAAAGGGAGATCTGGAAGTTCTTTTCCAACAGCTGGTGGGGGTGTCTGGCCATGTTCAATTTTTTTTGATAATTTGGCCGACTGTCGAGTCCGCTCTTTGTTCTAAATTTACGATTGGGACAAGGCAGGAATGATTGTTAAGCACTGGTGTTCTTGCTTGGACAACATCACTACCTACAAGCCTTATGGTGTCAGTGTCGGCTAGGTGATGCTCTATAAAACGGCTTACAGGCTCCTGCTGTCATGGGTTGCCCTTGAGAATCCGCACGCAGGACTCTTGAGTTGCAAGTTAACAATGAAAGTTTATTTACAATTTCTTCACCAAGTGTATTTACAGGCTGTGGGGGGATAGTGCTGTATACAAGACGTAAGGTGGGCAGGGCTCCGGGGGAAAGGGGAATCACACACACGCTCCACTCTGACCTCTCTCTCCACTAGTGACCAGTCACTCCTTCCACACACTGCTCGAGGAAACACAGGGATGGGTCAGGGAATCTAGGTACAAAGACACACACGTTAATATCTAGCACGCAGGCAAGTGAAACCTTGGCTTGAACTTGTTACTGACGAGAGTTTAACAACGATCCAGCGGCCTTGATGAGGTCCAGGTGTTTAGAAATGTCTAGAAATGTTGGCCAATCAGAAGTCTAGAAGCCTCGTGGGAAGTAGTAAACAAAGATGGGGCATAGAAGCAGAACTGAGTCCTATGTGTGGAGGGACAGTAACTTTGTGTGTATATGTAAGCATTTAAAGACTGTAGAGAGTACAATTAACAGTAACAGTGTTTTGTCTAAGTCCCCCATTGTAGAAATTCATTTCACCGAAACAATAACGTGGCGCAGAGTGTAACGTCAAAAAAGGCGCACACCTTTGACGCTGCGTTTTGCTCCGTTTTCCTCGTCCACACGTAAATGCAAAAACAGAGTTTACGAAAATATCCACCCTGGCAGGAATTTTTAAAAATCTCAGTTTTCAGTGACCGAAAACACCGTTTACGTGTGGACGAAAGGTGCAAATGCATAGAAAAAGCTGCGTTTTCAAAAATACCTGGGTACGTGTGGACGTAGCCAAAGTTGCAGGCCACCTAAAGCCAGGGGTGTCTAACTTATCAGAGGTCAATATGTATGTGAGTGGGTTACTATCTGTAACTATGGTGAACTGACATTGGTGTATAGGGCATGCACTGTGCTTGAAGGGAGTTGGATCATTAAGTTTGGTGGAATGTTTCACTTTGCTCGTACAGCCAAACTCAAGATCTTGAAAGTGAATACTTCCTGGATATCACTGAGTTGCTTGGTTATCCTCTCTTTCCACTCCTGTGGAAAGAGAGGATAAGAGGATTCACCACTTTGTTCTTTTTCATTTGTAATCATTACAGGCACTTTGTGTGGAGCTCGGGAAGGATGTGTTATCAAGCAAGTTTTAACACAAAGGCCACCAGGCAAGGAAGACTGAGAGGGGTGTTCAACTAATGTAGTGGTTCCCAGACTTTTTTTTGCAAGGCCCCCCTTTGTTTTACAAGAAAATCTGCGCGAAGCCTGTTTGTTCCCAATATGACTGGTGTCTGACTGTTTGGATGAGTGTCTGGAACAACAAGAGCTAAGGTTGCAATGTCAATCTGCATCTAAGAAGTCTTTTGGAAAGGTAATACACCTCTCTATATAACCTGGTTTCTAGATTGTAAGGTCCTGATTTTTATCTTACACGAGTTGGTGTATTGTTGTGTTTTTGGAAAGTCTCTAGCATTAAAGCTGACTTTGAGTTCACTTCCTGCCTTCTGGCTCCTGCATTTGAGTCTTAATCAGCCTTCCACGCAGCCATTTCCTGACCAAGGGCTAATATTTAGTGGCTTAATTATGTGAAGAAGAAAGGCTCGGTTTAATATAGACCCAAGACACTAAGAGTTTTCACTTCAGCTAATGTTCTTACTGATAGTTATATAAACATTCTTATGTTTATAGTTTATGTTCACACTTACTGGCAACTCTATTAAGTACACCTGTTTACTCTGTAGTAGTTAATTTATGTATTATTAGCCAATCACATGCCAGGTATTCCAATGCATTTAAGCATGTAGAAAAGCATGTACTTTGCCTCAGACCAACAAAGAAAGGTGATTTGAGTTTGAACATGCCACGGCTGCTGATGTAGGGTCTAAGTATTTCAGAAACTGCTGATCTACTGGGATTATTTTCTGCACAACCACCTCTAGTGTTTACAGAAAATGGTCTGAAAAAGAGAAAGTATCTATTAAGCAGCAGTTCTCTGGGTAAAAATACTTTGTTGATGTCAGAAGAGAATGAACAAGCTGCTGTGAGCTGATAGGAAGGCAACAGTGACTCAGATAACCACTGTTTACAACCAGGTTCCCCAGAATAGCATCGCTGAGCACACAACATTATCATAGGGGTCTGATGATGAGGGGTGCAGTGCTACAACAGTAAAAGACCACTCCAGGAGCCACCTGCAGTTGGCACTCATAGCAGATAAGAACAACAAACCAAGGCTACATTCAAAAATAAATTACTTTTCACCTTCAAACATGACACAATCATTTTTAACAAATTACAACTGAAATATATAAAATCCAATTTCTATCTATTCAAATAATCATGAAAGAAAATGGCCTTAATAAAAACTGAATGTATACCAAACAGTTACATTTCATCTAACCAGTAAATTTAGCATTTTACGTTACACATATCTAACAAAATTACATGGAAAATCTACATGTAATTATATTAAATGCTGCCACAGTCGGACAAAATCTCAGAGGAATGTTTCCAGCATGTTACAAAAGCACTAACGAGCATTATGAGCAACAAGGCTTAACTAAAAAGTGTCTGTCTTGTAAATAGAAGGCAGACATATCAAATGGTTTCATGAATTAAACTAGCGTTTCCAATGAACTCTCAGACATAGAACTCTTTTATTTGTGTCTGTATGTGGGTGGCATCTCATTGTCTGTAATAAAAATGCTTAGTTCATCTTTTCTATGACATTTTTTTCTAGGAATTTTGGGATTTTTTTTTTAAATGAAATGGGGTTTATTGGAATTTCTTTAACATACAAAGAAAGAGGAAACAAACACTGGTTAAGTCAAATCTTCTTCTTTCGGCTGTTCCTGTTACAGCAGATCATCGACCTCTATCCCACGCCATCTTCTGTCACACCAACCCCTCAGCACATCCTCCCACACTACATTTGTCATGGGGTGGAAAAATAAAATTTTAACTTCTTTTTTAATAGCTTGTTTTTAAGTAATATATTTAAGTTGTTTTATATTCTGAATATTTTTGTACTGCTGAACAGTTGTTTTATAAATGAGCAATAAATACTTTTGGGGGTGGAAGTTTTTTAAATGCAGAATAATATTTATATCATATCCAGATGTAAATGATGTGATGCGGCTATGAAACAACAACATGTCTCCAGTTGATGTGTGTGTGCTGTCTTACAATGGGTCATTTTATCAGAGTCATCAAAGTCAACAACGTTCAAACCACAATTTCCACCCAAACACACATCAACACAACCTTTGCATGACTTCAGTATATCTGTAGTATCTCCTGAACTCCATATTGTATAAAAATGCTTAACAGCACATGCATTTAGAAATGACAAAGATCTTTAATGTGTAAACAAAACTGCTTTCAAAATCTCCTTCATAGGTTTTTGCAGATCTCCACGTCTTTGTTTGCTACAACCAGTTATATAGAAGTGACCCATCATAAAACCCCCATGGTGTGTTGCAAACTCTGTGTTTGTCTATGTATGTGCGAGCACATGAGTGCCTGTGTGTGCGCGTACCCGTGTGTATGTGTGAGTGCACATGAGTGAGTTTGGGTGCGTTGTAACAGTTAAGGGCACTGTGTGTGTGTGTGTCTCTGTGTAAGTGACTTTCTGCCGGTCATAAAAGTAATCTCCTCTCTCCCAAGCTACACCAAAGTCCTTTACAAAACATACAAAACACAGTTAACAGATTACAAACACTGAGACCCCCACTCTGCATCCACTGGGCCACTGGCCTCTTCTTGTCTTACATTTACAGATAAGCATGTGGAGAGGCTCCTGCAAACCTACTTCTAAGTTATAACAATTATGAGGTACAAACATCAGCATCAGCATCCCCCAACTGTAGCTTCCTGTCTCCTTTCATGACAGGCAGACCCCCAGTGTCAATAAATTCCTTTCCCTCTACACAATTACACACACTCTCAAGCCTACAGCTAAGCCAAACTGAAACACACAGACAAATCCTTCCCTATTCCTCTGATCTACTGATGGACCCTCTCATCTAAGCAAATTTAACACATTATAGTCTAATAATTGTGTTCTTTTACTCACAGTAACAACACACATAGTACAGTTTACACTTATATAATTTTAAAATAAACACATTAATGTAAAAGAACCAGAGAGACGAGTCACAAGGTGCCCTCTGCCCTTAATCTATTTTTATGTTCTTCCTTTTTCTTTTGATTTTCACCTTATTTGGCTTTTTTTGCGGCCAATCGCAGAGGACCTCTGTCTGCAGCTTAAGGAAGTTTAAAGTAGATGCTGTGGTATGACTTTCTAACAAATAGGTACCAAACCACCCCCACTTCTTCTTTCTAAACTATTTTCTCCCATTAAATTTGTGCTGATGTTGAGGTCAACTTTGTTATTTGGCTTACTCATGCAACAAGTTTAAAAGTTTAAATGATGAAAGTTTACATGCCAGATGAAAAATAGTCTAAAAAAACTCTACTTTAAACCTGTGAAGCCTGAAACATGAAATAATTGCCAGAAAATTCAATTTCATTTAACCTTCTGACAATTTTGTTTAAAGAAATTAAACATCAATTTGCATATATGAGTTTTCATTTTTGCTGCACCTGGCTTTTGTATGCAAATTATTGTCCAGAATAGAACTTTGGGTCTCACTGTATGCATCTCAAATACTATTTTAACAAATATAATACATTTGCTGCGCATCACTAGACAGGTTAGTCCTTCAAACCTGCTTTGGCTCAAGGCACCAATGATGTGCTCAACAAGATCACACAACTGAAAAGTGTGAACACAGAGATGATTTTAGTAACTGTGGTGTTGAATCATTACATCATTACCACCTATGCAGCAGCATAGAAACACATCTGAACGCTAAAACACAATTTTAACAAATAAATTCTCATTGTTGAGATGTGGGTTTTTGGCACACCTATAAGTCAGATACAGCTCGGTCGATACGCCATGGTAGTAATAATGGTCATGGATGATATGACGGGAGACTGAGTGAGAAAGGATTTTACTTAGAACTGTGAAAGTGCAGTCCTACTCGGAGCCTTGGAAGGGACAAAATGATGACATCCAAAGTATGAGTAAGCAGTATTGTGTAAGCTAGAGCTCTGAAGCTGTGGGATTTGGTTCCTCAACTGCCACCCAGGTCACCGGCCTGTGAAAGGAATCTTTCTTTGTTGCATTCTGTTTAAGAGAGTTCTCAAAAACTCTTTTAGAGAGTTCTCATCAAAATTTAGTGTAACCATGGTGTGTAGTCAATACAAGCAGTACTGTAAACGGTCTGTCAAGGCTCTCTGTGTGCGGGCAGGCGGAGAAGTGAAGGCAGAGGTAAACTCAGAGAATAATCTCAGCTTTATTGCTGACCAAAACTACAAAACTCAAAATGACACAGGAACAGAACACACAGGCTGGACCGATGGTGAGCAGACGTTAACGACGTGACCCTGCACAGAAGAAAACACAGAAAATAAATACCAGAGGAAAATGAGGGAATGAGAACCAGATGAGGAACAGAGCTGATACAAATTAAAAGGCAGACACAAAACTAGAGACATTGATATGAGACACAGACTTTCAGAATAAAATAGGAAATCCATAGACCAAAACTCAAATGCACTGAACTAAACTTCTATTAAATACTAGAAATAACAAATTACAAAAACAATACACAAAACACTGGGTCACTGACCCAGGACCATCACACGGTCAAAGAAATGGTGTATGCAAGGTTGTTTGGAGAAAGAACACAATCCAAAAAGGTGTCTCAGAGAGGAGAGCATGAAAACAACTGAGCTCTGAGGTCTTTTATAGAGTGTTGGCACACAAACGTGTCACATCAGCCTTCCAATGCCAGCAAATAAGACCTGACACTCAAGCAGACCAAAAAGAAGTCAAGGTCATCACAGAGAAATGTCAGATTTGAATGATGTGTGACAATGTAGAGTGTCATGTCCTGAAAGGGGTTCTTGGGGTCTGGTTCTTGGGGGTTTCTCTGTATTATTGTAGGGTCTTTACTGTACAATATAAAGCACCTCAAGGTGACTGTTGTTGTGATTTAGTACTACAGTGGGGCGAAAAAGTATTTAGTCAGCCACCGATTGTGCAAGTTCCCCCACTTAAAATGATGACAGAGGTCAGTAATTTGCACCAGAGGTACACTTCAACTGTGAGAGACAGAATGTGAAAAAAAAAAAATCCATAATTTCACATGGTAGGATTTGTAAAGAATTTATTCGTAAATCAGGGTGGAAAATAAGTATTTGGTCACCTCAAACAAGGAAAATCCCTGGCTCTCACAGACCTGTAACGTCTTCTGTAAGAAGCTTTTCTGTCCCCCACTCGTTACCTGTATGAATGGCACCTGTTTGACCTCATCATCTGTATAAAAGACACCTGTCCACAGCCTCAACCAGTCAGACTCCAAACTCCGCCATGGCCATGGCGGAGTTTGACTGATCATGACTGATAATCTCCCTCGATCTGGGGCTCCACGCAAGATCTCATCCCGTGGGGTCAAAATGATCATGAGAACGGTGAGCAAAGATCCCAGAACCACACGGGGGGACCTGGTGAATGACCTGCAGAGAGCTGGGACCAAAGTAACAAAGGTCACCATCAGTAACACACTACAACGGCAGGGAATCAAATCCCGCAGTGCCAGACGAGTTCCGCTGCTGAAGCCAGTGCATGTCCAGGCCCGTCTGAAGTTTGCCAGAGAGCACATGGATGATACAGCAGAGGATTGGGAGAATGTCATGTGGTCAGATGAAACCAAAGTAGAACTTTTTGGTATAAACTCAACTCGTCGTGTTTGGAGGAAGAAGAATACTGAGTTGCATCCCAAGAACACCATACCTACTGTGAAGCATGGGGGTTGAAACATCATGCTATGGGGCTGTTTTTCTGCCAAGGGGACAGGACGACTGATCCGTGTTAAGGACAGAATGAATGGGGCCAAGTATCGTGAGATTTTGAGCCAAAACCTCCTTCCATCAGTGAGAACTTTGAAGATGAAATGAGGCTGGGTCTTCCAACATGACAATGATCCAAAACACACCGCCCGGGCAACAAAGGAGTGGCTCCGTAAGAAGCATTTGAAAGTCCTGGAGTGGCCTAGCCAGTCTCCAGACCTCAACCCCATAGAAAATCTGTGGCGGGAGTTGAAAGTCCGTGTTGCTCGGCGACAGCCCCAAAACATCACTGCTCTTGAGAAGATCTGCATGGAGGAATGGGCCAAAATACCAGCTACTGTGTGTGCAAACCTGGTAAAGACCTATAGTAAACGTTTGACCTCTGTTATTGCCAACAAAGGTTATGTTACAAAGTATTGAGTTGTATTTTTGTTATTGACCAAATACTTATTTTCCACCCTGATTTACGAATAAATTCTTTACAAATCCTACCATGTGAATTCATGGATTTTTTTTCACATTCTGTCTCTCACAGTTGAAGTGTACCTCTGGTGCAAATTACTGACCTCTGTCATCATTTTAAGTGGGGGAACTTGCACAATCGGTGGCTGACTAAATACTTTTTTGCCCCACTGTATATAAATAAAACTGAACTTCCTTAAAAGCTGCAATTTTCATTATTTTGAAAAAAAAATTGCTTTGTTAGTCTAACCTCCTCAAATGTGGCAACCATGGAAAGCTAAGGATGACCTCTTGACAGTACAGTAGGACTCATGTAGATTGCATAAATAGTGCTTGAATTAGAGTTTTCAGAGTCATGTCCCCACAAAAGACAAAATTAATTTCTCAGTCTTTGGAAGCTCTACCTGAGTAAAGGGGAAGAAGATTGTTTAATCAGGAGCATGTTATTTTTCCCCTAAGACATTATTTGGTGGGGACGCTACACTGTTACTTGGTTTCTAGCACTACCTGCTTTTCACATTTTTTTAATAACAATCCTAATATTAAACTATTAGTATTGTAAGGTCAGGGTCTTAGACCTTGCCATTTTTAAAGATAAGAAAGACTTTACATACATCTGTATTTAGAAACCAACAGAAAGAAACATTATATTACATGGAAGCAGCTTTCATCCAACTTTGCTTAACCCTTTCATGCATGAATTATGACAACCTCAATCAGGATTGTTTTCTTAAGTATTTTTATTCATCTTTAGGCATAAAAAAAGATTGTTGAACGTTTTTAAAACTTTTTTAAAATGTTTTTTAAAATGTCCATCTGTGGACAACATGTGTTTTGACTTATGAATTTGAAAAATGAATAAATAATATACACTGTGTTGTGTTTATGTGCAAGTAAACTATGAACACTGACACAAATACAAGAAAACAGCCTTTGAATAGCTGTTCATTATAGTGGCCACTATATGTGAAATGGTTAAAGAAAATATCTCTTTTTGTCAATTCCTATGACCAAGAAAGAAAAGTTTCAAAAATAATAACATTTACTAAGGCTTTCAGACACTAGCCCTTCAACCAGTCGCTGACACTGGATCACCAGCCATCGGTTGAATCATTCTGCACGACAACACCATCACTCCATTCACTCCACTGAGATGATCCAGAGCAGGTGTTTGTTATTCGTGTCCTCATTCTCAGTTTGTAGGTGTGTGTGGCATCTGAAATTGGCTCTCTGTAAGACTGCTGGGCGATCAAGTATATTGGCTGTTCCTGTTTTGAAAAGAGTCATTAAAAATAAATAAATAAATCTTGGGTTTACCTTACTGTTCCTCTGTACCTCAGACTGCTCTGACTTTCAACTTCTATTGAGTACAGCTAAACCTATCAGAATGTGTTATTTATTGCTTCTGAGAATGGAAAAAAAATGTAACCAGCATTTATCAAAAGATGTTCACATTTTCTACTTAAAAAAGCCATTTTTGTTTTTCTCTAATTAAAACATTAAAAATACTTTAGTCCTCACTGAGTTGAGTTTTTCACCAAGTTTGTCTCATTCATTAATCCTGTCATATGTGCACGAGAAAGATCCGTGATGAGAGATACTGTACCTGATCACCTTTGTCCAGCTGGTATTCAAAACAATAAGGGTTAACGACTTCTCTGGTGCGAGGCAGACCCCATGATACAACCAGGGCTCCACCTTTGACTGAAGCATAGATGTTTGGAGGTGGAGAAAGGAGCTCTGTCTCACACACACAGACACACAGACACACACACACACACACACACACACACACACACACACACACACACACACACACACACACACACACAATTAGTAAAATAACTGGAAACATTTAATTCTGAACATCTGCTGTAGATTGTGGCTGAAATACACTGGAGTCTGAACTGAAACTTCAGGTTACCACTCCATACCCCCTGTACTTGGCACTAACCCCGAGTATTAGTCACAGCCTTCAAGATCTCAAAGGACAGAAATTTTTAAATTACTGATGGAGAAAAATTGTCAAAAGCTTTATTTGGCTAGCATGTTAAGAATAATTCATAGGAAAACAATGATCAATAATAAGAACTGCAAAATAAGAACTTTTATCATGTTCATGACCCACTGCACATTCTTTTAAAGCAATTCTGGTGACATGGCTTTGTGGAAGACAATGTTACAGTGACAGTGTTGAATTAACTATAATAATTTTTACTGTTTCTACGATCTATCTATCTATCTGTCTGTCTGTCTGTCTCTAGAGAGAGAGATATTTGTATTTTTTTAATCTGATCTATAGCATTATCATTTAGAACTACTTAATAGTCTTGAAATATTACCCAGCATGTCCATGTCATACACGTAGGTGTAAGACGTCCACTTGTTCTGCATGGACTTGTTCAAATGAAGGATAACTTCTGCCATATTATTGCTGAGAATCAAAGACGCTGATCCAGCTCTTTCCACAGAAGTATAGTTTAGTGACTCAACCAGTATTTCATCATCACAAATGCTAGTAGGGGAGACAGAGGAGATATAGACTCAAAGCAGTGTTTCAGCTTATTGTACCTTATTTGTAAATAAAGCTCTATTTAAAAATAAGAATACCTGATAAACACAGAGAGCTTAGTATCCTTCTCTAAAGTGTTGAATGACCAGGAGCAGTTGAGCTCATTTGTCGGGTAGAGGAGGCAGATAAACTTCTCCTTTATATCTGTAAGGTCTTCATAGGAATCCTGCTGAGCTGAAGTCCGTATGAGAACCATACCCAACTTCACATACAAGATCAGAGCATTGAAAGATTAAAAAACGCACCATATTTATATTTATTAGTTAGAGCCATACATTTTTGGACAGTCTCTGTACACCAACACAATGGTGCTGGAGTAAAGAGTGGCAAGCCATTACAGCCATTTTTATACATAAAATTGTAATTCCTGTCTGGATTTCAATGACTTCCTGATTGTTTAATTTCAAATCGGCTGTAGTTGTGTACAGAGTCAAAACTACAATAACTGTGTCACTGTTCAAATACTTATGGACCTAATGGTACAAGCACCATGTCTGTATGGTCGTTCAAAGATAAAAGGAAAGGTTTATTTTCACCTCGTACTGGTCATCCATTTTCTCGTGACAGGCATTCAAAGTGTGGCCCTCAGATTCTTGGGGGAAAGAAGAAGAAGAAGAAAAGGAAATAAAGCTGAACACCACCCTGATTAAAGTAATAATAAAGGAAATCTTTTGTTTAAAAAAAAACACCAATGACTTAAGGTCAAATGTTTTCTTTTCCTTATAGCCCATTTGTTCAGTGTCTGTGTACATTGTGATTACTCTTTCACTTACCACATTGTGTGAACCACAAAACCAACAAACTGGACCAAATAACAGGATGATGTGGAAACAGCTTCATGGCTGATCTGAGTGATACAAATGTGCACATATACGCATGTATCAATAAGCATGCAGCATTAGAAAGCACAGAGACGCTGCTGTAGCACTTTTCTGCAGCATTTTCCTGTGTTACTTCCCCCTTTTTACATGCGTACATACGGAAGTTGGGACGTCTCAGTGGTCACATAATCAAACACAAAGAAAGTTCTTTCCTCGTACGAGTTTTACGTCTTCACTAAATTACACTGACTTGTGAATTTTAACAACACAAATGCAATTTTCCATTGCCACCAACTACTTTTATCCACAGAAAAGAAAGGACATGATACGTTTGCTTTGTTCATACATTCAGAAGATAAATAGCCTCGACTATGATTAACTATTCTGGATTAAAGCTCTCATATGAATCAAATCGAATAAGAAAGCCACCTGTCATGGTTGTGTTATAGTAACAATGCTATAAAAGAAATAATAAAAAGCTGTTACCTTCAGTTGTCCCTCTACTGTCAATGACTGTGATTCTCTGCCTGAGGACAATGACACGCTTCTGAACAAAGAAGAAGCATGACGTCACGTACTGTAGATTCAGGAAACCTGGAAATCTTTCTATGAATTTATTCTGCTTCACTTATGTAGGCTGCAACCGCAAGTCAATCAATTGATTGATTATCCAATCATTATTTTTAAATTATCCAAAGCTCAGTCATGATGGCCGCAGACTGAACAGAGTTTTCCACACATCCCTTTCCCAGTAACAGTTTCATTACACACACTTGATACAGTGGGGCCATTGTAAGTTCATGGGAGACATTAGACAGATAGTGAGACTCCTTCTCCTTATCAGGGAGAGATAGGCCAACATGAGTTATGGCATGTTCTTTGTTTTGGAAGATTCAGGGCAGTGTCCTTCCTCAGAAAACTGTTTGGTGTTTGATCTGAACATTTTCTCCACTGCAGTGTTTTCCTTTTCCTTATTCTTTTAATAAACCTCACTGCACCTCACTTTGTAAACTGACCCCAAAACCCCTTTTGGGTAACTGTGACAGGAAATGATGTGATTCATACATGGTGTTATAGCAGACACAATAACCCACTATCACTAGAACGTTGTTCAGTGCTGTCCTCTTGTAATAATGTTCAGTCAGAGATGATGTCACAGCACTGGAAAACTGTATTTATCATTGGCACACATTAAGCACAAACTGTAGCTGGCCAGTAGGGGAGTGGTTCTGAAATTGTAGGAAATAATATAAACATCGTCTTGATGCATTCTCAGTCATCCAGGAAAGTAAATCTCCAAAAAGTTGATTCTGTTGATCTGGACGTAGCGTTTTGTGGGAGAAACGTTTTGTCACTCGTCCAAGTGACTTCTTCAGTCTCGAAGAAGAGACTGAACTGCCAGGAGTTGTGGCCCCAAAGTACATCCAGGGAGAAGGTGGTCACTGATACAAGTCAATTCCTGCCGTTATGCTGTGCCATGTGGCATGGGATATAGCAGCTAGTTGGAGTATTCTCAGCTCTACGATCAAGTTTCAATTTTAATTTCAATTCAATTTTATTTCTACAGCGGAAAATCACAACAGCAGTCACCTCAAAGCGCTTTATATTGTAGACCCTACAAAGATAGTTTGAAAACATAACTTCCCCTTTCCAGTCTCTGAATCTCTGTTGTGTAGGCAAGGACATGCGCCAGTGACTTCAACAATCTGCGCTCTGTACTGTGGCGCACAGGGAGTACTGCCTCCATAGGTGCAGACAGCGTAGACATATTATAAGCCTGTAGGAGCTGTGTTGCATACAGCTTAACTCCACCAATGTCTCAAGAAGCTTAATAGCGTCTTGGTCTTGTCACGACCTGGTGCTGGCTTTGGCAGTGCAACAGGGTAGCACATCCATTTGCCATAGTCTCTCCAACATCTCAAAACAGGTTTGCATTCTGGGACTGACGGGTGGTGAAATAACACTGGTCCTCAGTCAAGTGCTCCTTAGTCAAGAGTTATTCACCTCTGGATCACTTCCACAGCATGTCTTTTAACCTGTCTTCCTTCTTTCTCTTCCCACCCGGTCATGGCAGATGGCCCCGCCCCTCCCTGAGCCTGGTTCTGTCGGAGGTTTCTTCCTGTTAAAAGGGAATTTTTCCTTCCCACTGTCGCCAAAGTGCTTGCTCACAGGGGGTCATATGATTGTTGGGTTTTTCTCTGTATGTATTATTGTAGCGTCTACCTTGCAATGTAAAGCGGCTTGTCTGTGTTTCATGGTGTTATAGTGTGATGATATCTGTGCTTCTTTATATGCTATGGAGTTTTTTGTTTTCTCCTCATGATGACTTCCTTGTTGGAAGTCATCATAGGCAGAAACCCTGTTTTTCTCCGGAATTTTGCCCCTATATGTTACATATCTCACTGTCTATCCCTTTTTTGCTGCCTGGCCTGACCTTTCTCCCCAATGTAAGTTTGTATATTTTAGGTATTGTCTGTATGGTCAGCTAGGTCTGTCATTTCAGCTGCAGGCAACTGCAACTGACAAATAAATCTTATCCTTATCATTATAGTGACTGTTGTTGTGATTTGGCCCTGTATAAATAAAAATGAATTGAATTGAATTGAATTGCTGCATTACCTCTTGAGCTGGACCTTGTAATGTCCAGCCAAGGTGCATCTTGACACCTGTAGGGCCAAGTCAGACAGGCTCTAACAGGGTGACCACATGTGTGTGGGCTGATCCTGTAGTACCAGATCCTTACGATTTCTGCTTAAGGGCATTCACTGGCTGAGTATGCTCTGCCAGCCCAAGTGTCTTAGCAGTGAGAGCGTGGTGGATTTTGAAAATCCATCCTGGGTGGCAAACAAGAGAAATGCTAAAAGAGACAGCCTCACCTTAGAGGACATGGAGATCTTGTTTCATGGTTTTCAGTGGTAATTCTGCAGGCTGCCCTTTTACCCCTTCAACACTGCGGTGGTTATCTTACTGGATGACTTCTTCCTTTCCTCTCCTGTCTGAAATACTGGTTTCTTTGAGCTGAATTGTCACAATGGCCACAGGCCGATAGCTAAACTAGACTCAAATGCAGCGAACCACAACAGAGACAGCTCGTAAGTTTTACAGTGTTTTATTAAGAAAACAGATTAATTCGTAGCAAAGAGTAGTGATGCGGCCGTGGGTCAGCGAGAGTGAACTGTGAAGTGACAGTTGTGATGGGAATGGAGCGGGTGTATCTGGAAGAGAAGCAAATGTGGTTAGGAAGGTGTTGGGCGCAGGACACCTAGGGAAGGTGGGTATGATTAATATTTTTTACTGACAGCTGGGGTGAGCTTGGCTTTGAGGGAGAGGTGGAGAGAATCCAGGTGAGTATTGGCAAAGGTGACCTGAGTTCCACTGCATCCGAGGTGGTGAGTGATAGCTGGAGGGCAGGCAGGCAAGGTTCTCTGTATTTTCCAGAGTGTAGAGGTTATCCAAAAGAAGCTGAGGTTGAAGGCAGTGGCGAAGAAGGTCCAGGGAAACTGTGACACAAGAAAAACAAGGTAGGCTTAAATCCTCAACTTGATTACCCAGATTCGGCTTCAGGTGTACAGGACTGCAGGAGAGATGATGGCTCCGCCCAGGGGTGGAGACCAAGGAACTCAGGTGCCTGATGGAATTTTCCAGTCATACCTCCAGATCATGACGTGAACAGTGAAGTATCAACTTGCGCCTGCAGCTCATATTCGAGCCAGTAGGAAAGGGAATACTCTGAGGCTGACAATATCTATGGAAACTGGACCTCAAACCATGTGGCAGTTTTTCAAGCAACCTTGACACCTGGGCCCCACATTCCAGCTCTACAATTCCTTTCCTCCCTAACTGTCCATGCAAACTGTCCAGTGAGCGTACCTTTAGAGCAAACATCCTGAAGGTCTTGGTATCTCCTTACATGACAGATGCCCCATCCATCACTCTGCAATATGCTGAGTGCCAGTTGGTGTGGTTGTCTATACTCCTGGCATCCATTGGGTTGGTATGAGAGTACCTAGAATTGCTATAGAAGTCAGCAAGCAGGGCCTCCTTCACCTTAATATGATCCACCAATATTTGGAGTTTGAAGCGTTCTGTTGCATCTGCTGAAAGAGTATTTTCCACAAACAATCCTCAACCATGCAAACTCCTGTGGGTGTGGGTGTACAAAATCTAAGATGGTAGGTGCTGGCCCCCTCTAGTAATGCTCCTGACTCCCCACTGGACTCTGATGTTTGAGACCTGGGGTGTATATAATGATCAGCATGATTGTGTCTCAGAGTAGAATGCTACTGGGAGCCATGATCATGATGCTGTGCAGTGCGGCTAGCTGGCTAACTGGTGGCTCAGGGAAATGGTAATAATTTTCTTCCAAACTTTGAGGGTAGGCCAATGATGCTTCATGGTGTTTCAGTCCTGACAAGTTGAAACCCTCAGGTGAGTAATCAACATGTCTCTGCATCAGATACAGGCTCTGGCATTCTCTGTACACTGCTGATTGGCTGCTGCATGTGTTTCTATTGGTCCCAGTGGGCATCATGTTCCTCCCATGCAGGTGACACAAAAGGGTTTTAGCATTCTTTGATATAATTTGTAATTTTTTCTTTTCATGCTCATCTTTAGGAATAAAGATCACATGAAATATTTCTGAAGTTTTAAAAATTCTTCTGCAATCTATAAAGTACAACACTGCTTTTCCTCAGTGTCACAACAACTTCATTAGCAGTAGAAGAAACAGGATACTATCATGGCAAAAAAACTAAACAAAAGACACACAAAAAACTATTCAATTGAGGAAAAACCCCATACACTTAGTTCATCATACTTTAAAAACTACAATTTAACAGAAATATTATTAAACTGGTGCACGGTGGCACGGTGGTTAGCACTGTTGCCGCACAGCAAGAAGGTCCTGAGTTCAATTCCACCATCAGGCCAGGTCTTTCTGTGTGAGTTTGCATGTTCTCCCCGTGTTTGCGTGGGTTCCCTCCGGGTACTCCGGCTTCCTCCCACCGTCCAAAGACATGCAACTTGTGGGGATAGGTTAATTGATTAATCCAAATTGCCATTACGTGTGAATGTGCGAGTCAATGTGAGTGCGAATGGTTGTCTGTCCCTGTGTGTTAGCCCTGCGACAGACTGGCGACCTGTCCAGGGTGTACCCCGCCTCTCGCCCTATGACAGCTGGGATAGGCTCCAGCGCCCCCCGCGACCCTGAAAAGGATAAGCGGAAGCGAATGGATGGATGGCATGTTCTACAGTGTTATTATTTTTATGTATTCCTTGTAAACATAAATTACAAAATTGTAGGAACAAGTTTCAGACTGTTGGATGAAAAGAAACATTTGAAAGTTAGACTCAACATCAATATGATATGGATCTGTATACATTTTAAAAGACCTGCTTTTAAATGTACATTCATTATGAAATTTCTTATATTTTGTGTTCCTTAAAACAGTAATATGCCCTAATAAAAATATTGTATTTGTCTTTGTTACATTCCTGAATAAGGGCTAGGGGATGATGGGAGTAAAAAAAGGTATGATTACAAAAAACACCACCACAAACTAAAGCATGCTGAAAAAAAGAAAAGGTGACGGTTAACCAAGTTAAAGGTTCACTTGTGCTGCCAGCACATACCAGCTATTCACTAACAGGACAAAGAAAACAGAGAGCTCAGTTACCACAAGCAGACCAAACCACTACAGCTCACCACTTAAGGCTGCCCCACTCACTGATAGAGCCATGCTCCATCAGCTTATATACTGCTGGGGTCAACAGCAAACCATTATAATGTACTATTATGCGCATTCCCCAATTGCTAGTCTTGGTAGCTGGGGATTGGTCCACCAGGGTCTCCACCCCAGGGTCTCCACCCCTGCCCAGCACACATTGGGCCTACATAAGTGTGGGTCTGTGTTCCTTTTTCAAGCTGTGCCCAGACAGGCTCCATGGACTAAGACCCAGCCACCAGACGCTCACAGTTGGGTACCCTCCCCAGGCCTGGCTACTATCTATCTATCTATCTGTCCATGAAGCCACATAACACACACCAATTAGTTAAACTGCAGGAATGTCTTAAAGACATAAAGACCTGGATGGCCACTAACTTTCTGCTTCTTAATTCTGAGGTCATTGTACTCGGCGCTGAAAAGCTTAGAAATATGGTATCTAACCAGATTCTTACTCTGGATGGCATTACCTTGGCCTCCAGTAACACTGTGAGGAACCTTGGAGTCATTTTTGACCAGGATATGTCCTTCAACGCACATATTAAACAAATATGTAAGACTGCGTTCTTCCATTTGCGCAACATCTCTAAAATTAGAAATATCCTGTCTCAGAGTGACGCTGAAAAACTAGTTCATGCATTTATTACTTCCAGGCTGGACTACTGCAATTCATTATTATCAGGATGTCCAAAAAACTCACTGAAAAGCCTTCAGCTAATCCAAAATGCTGCAGCAAGAGTACTGACAGGGACTAGAAAGAGAGAGCATATTTCTCCTGTTTTGGCTTCCCTTCATTGGCTTCCTGTTAAATCCAGAATTGAATTCAAAATCCTGCTCCTCACATACAAGGTCTTAAATAATCAGGCCCCATCTTATCTTAATGACCTTGTAGTACCATATCACCCTATTAGAGCACTTCGCTCCCGCTCTGCAGGCCTACTTGTTGTTCCTAGAGTATTTAAAAGTAGAATGGGAGGCAGAGCCTTCAGTTTTCAGGCCCCTCTTCTGTGGAACCAGCTTCCAGTTTGGATTCGGGAGACAGACACTATCTCTACTTTTAAGATTAGGCTTAAAACTTTCCTTTTTGCTAAAGCATATAGTTAGGGCTGGACCAGGTGACCCTGAATCCTCCCTTAGTTATGCTGCAATAGATGTAGGCTGCTGGGGGATTCCCATGATGCATTGAGTTTTTCCTTTCCAGTCACCTTTCTCGCTCACTATGTATTAACAGACCTCTCTGTGTTGAATCATATCTGTTATTAACCTCTGTCTCTCTTCCACAGCATGTCTTTTATCCTGTCTTCCTTCTCTCACCCCAACCGGTCGGAGCAGATGGCCGCCCCTCCCTGAGCCTGGTTCTGCCGGAGGTTTCTTCCTGTTAAAAGGGAGTTTTCCCTTCCCACTGTTGCCAAAGTGCTTGCTCATAGGGGGTCATATGATTGTTGGGTTTTTCTCTGTATCTATGAAGCGCCTTGAGGCGACTTTTGTTGTGATTTGGCGCTATATAAATAAAATTGAATTGAATTGAATTGAATTATCAGTACGCCCAGTATAATTGTTCATCCAGGTGAACGGTTCCCTCAATCTTCTGCTCATAGGGGATTTTGAATTGCTCTTTGTCTGGTTCCCCACCCAGGACCAGACAACTCTCTCCACATCGAAATAAGCCAGTTGAGGTAGTTCAGGCATCTGACTATGCCTTCTGGCACCGCCTGGTTGAGGTGTTTTGGGTATGTCGCACCCGGAGGAGGCCCTAGGGCAGACCCAGGACATGCTAGTAAGATTATATGTCACCTTGGTGTTCCCCCAGAAAGGCTGGAGGAGGTGGCTGGGGAAAGGGAGGTCTGGGCTTCTTTACTTAGGCTGCTACTCCTGCCCTGGATAAACGGAAGAAAATGGATAGATGGATTCAATTCAATTCAATTCAATTCATTTTACATAGCACCAAATCACAGCATCAGTTGCCTCAAGGCACTTTATATTTTAAGGTAGACCCTACAATAATACATACAGAGAAAAACCCAACAATCAAATGACCCCCTCCTCTCCCTCCTGCTCTCCCCTGCCTACACCACCCTCAGGAGCAGTGCCAGGCCCACCACAAAGACGGTTACAACCTGGCCTGAAAATGCTCTCTCTAAACTACAGGACTGCTTCACAGAGACAGACTGGGACATATTTGAACACCAGGACCTAGAAACTTTCACAGGATTAGTACTGGACTACATCAAGTTCTGTACTGCAAATGTGACTGTGGACAAAAGCATTCGGGTTTTCCCAAACCAAAAACCCTGGATGACCAGCGAGGTCCGCTCACTCCTCAAAGCCCGCGATGCCGCCTTCAGGTCAGGTGACAGAGCTCTGTACAGGGCTGCTCGAGCTGACCTGAAAAGGGGGATTAAAAAAGTCAGACCACAAAAGAAACATTGAGTCCCACCTGTCCAGCAACAACACACAGGAGGTGTGGCAGGGAATGCAAGACATCATCAACCACAGAGGCAGCACTGCAGAAACAGAAAACCTGAGTGTGCAGCTGGCAGAGGAAATAAACAGCTTCTTCGCCCGCTTTGAAACATCACAACAGCAGCACTCATCTGTATCTGGCAAGGTACTAAGAGCATGCGCACACCAGCTCACCCTCATCTTCACCAGACTCTTCAACCTCTCACTGGATCAGGCAGCCATCCCATCCTGTCTAAAATCAGCCACAATCATCCCAGTGCCAAAGAAGTCTCCCATCTCCAGCCTGAATGATTACCGCCCTGTGGCCCTCACACCGGTAATCATGAAATGCTTTGAGAGACTAGTCCTTCAGCACATCAAGGATTACCTCCCCCCAGAATTCAACCCCCACTAGTTTGCATGCCGCGCAAACAGATCCACAGAAGACGCCATCGCCACAGCCCTCCACGCTGTGCTGAGTCACCTAGAGCAGCGGCAGAGCTACGTCCGAATGCTCTTTGTGAACTACAGCTCAGCCTTTATTACAATCATCCCGGACATCCTCATCACCAAACTGGTCACTCTTGGCCTCCCTCCTCTCACATGCGCCTGGATAAAGAACTTTCTCACAAACCGGCCCCAGACTGTAAAACTCGGCCGTCATCTCTCCTCCACTCGCACACTGAGCACCGGCTCCCCACAGGGCTGTGTGCTGAGCCCCCTCCTGTATTCTCTCTACACCCACGACTGCAGTCCGACCCACAACAACAATCTCATCATCAAGTTTGCTGATGACACCACGGTAGTCGGACTCATCTCAAAGGGAGACGAGGCAGACTACAGAGAGGAAGTTCTGAAGCTGGCAGCATGGTGTTCAGAAAACAACCTGGCACTGAACAGTAAGAAAACCAAAGAGCTCATTGTTGACTTCAGGAGACACAGCACTGACTTGGCCCCCCTTTACATCAACGGGGAGTGTGTGGAGAGGGTCCACACCTTTCGGTTCCTTGGTGTCCTCATCTCTGCTGACATCTCCTGGACAGACAACATTTCAGCGCTCGTCAAGAAGGCCCAACAGCGGCTGCACTTCCTGAGAGTCCTCAGGAAGTATAAGCTGAACTCCAACCTGCTGCTGACCTTCTACCGCTCGTCCATTGAGAGCCTGCTAACCTACTGCATCATGGTATGGTACGGCAGCTGCACCAAGGCGGATAGAGTGAGGCTTCAGAGTGTAGTCAAGACAGCACAAAAGATCATCGGCTGCCCTCTCCCCTCCCTGATGGACATTTATTCCTCCCGCTGCCTCAGCAGAGCAGCAAACATTATCAAGGACAGCTCCCACCCTGGTTTCAACATGTTCAGCCTGCTTCCCTCAGGGAAGCGCTACAGGTGCATCAACACAAAAACCCACAGACTCAAAAACAGTTTCTTCCCCAAGGCCATAACCACCCTGAACTCACACATGCACCGATAACACAGCTGCCCCCCCCCCCCCCCCCCCCACTTCTTTTTTTTCTTTTCCTTTTCTCCCCACTTCCTCTATGGACCACCATTGTGCAATACCAATTCTATGTGCAATAACCCAACTTTATATACACAACACTATTTATTACATATTACTTTTTTTTTTAAAACCGGCTTGTATATTTGTACATTTTATATATATATATATATATATATATATATATATATATATCTTTTCCCTCTGTTAATACTATCCATATGTATATAGCGCTGCAGAACTGTGCCCCCCCGCCCCCAGCATGTTTGCACTGAGTAGGAGATGTTCTGTGTTAGATTTGTATTGTTTATTGTCATTTATGCTTAGGAATATTTAACCATATATGCTTAGAGGTGTATAATTGATTGTGTAGTGATAGGATGTGTGATCCTTAATAGTCTGCAAAGGCTTTGTGCACATTCCAGAGTGTTCTGGCATTCACACCCACATTCTGGGAGCATGTGAGAGGGCATACCTTCTCTTATTGTTTTATGGTAGGATAAACGTGTCTATATCTGTTTTAGGCTAAGTGCCTTTTGTTTAGATGAACTGCTGGACTACTAGACCAGCAGGTTTAGGGAAGTCGTTTATGGGGTCACACTCTGACACCCCCCCCCCCCCCCCCCACACACACACACACACACACACACACACAACGCACAGGCAAGGTACAACAACAACAACAACAATCTTTATTTATAGAGCACATTTAAAACCAGCGGTATACCAAAGTGCTTAACATAAGAGACAGAGAAGTAACACGAGTATTATAAGGCCTTAGCAAAGTATCAAATATCCTCACAGGTCAATGCCACTAATACACAGGGGTAATATAAAATGCATATCAAAATAAAAACATAATAAAAGCACAAGCCATAAAAATATGTATAAGAAAAAATAGAGTAAGTCTAAAAGTCAGGTGCGAGCATCAACAAGCAGGAAAGGCAAGATTAAACAAATAGGTTTTTAACCGTGATTTAAAAGATTGGATGGAATCAGACGCCCTGATCACAATCGGAAGGTTATTCCACAACTCTGGTACTCTTTGTTTGTATGTAGACGTCATATGTTAATGAACCTATGCTTATTCATGTAACTTCAATATAAGAGCAGTGTTACGGGGGAGCAGATGAGAGCAACTGGGGTCGAGCGAAGGAACGGCATTTGTCCAGTTCTCTCCCGTGCACGAGAAACAGAAAGAACTTTGCCTACTCGTGTCTTGCTTTACTGTGTAATTAAATTATCTTGAACGTTCCAGCGAATAGGTTTAAGCTACAAACCTATCATTCTGTATCTCATTGTACAACTGTATAGTGACAATAAAAGCATTCTATTCTATTCTATTCTTTGAGCGAGCACTTTGGTGACAGTGGGAAGGGAAAACTCCCTTTTAACAGGAAGAAACTTCCGGCAGAACCAGGCTCAGGGAGGGGCGGCTATCTGCTGCGACCGGCTGGGATCAGAGAAGGAAGACAGGATAAAAGACATGCTGTGGGAGAGAGGCAGTGAAATAACAAGTATGATTCAATGCAGAGAGGTCTATTAACATGTATTGGGTGAGAAAGGCGAAGTGCTCTAATAGGGTGATATGATAGCACAAGGTCATTAAGATAAGATGGGGCATGATTATTTAAGACCTTGTATGTGAGGCGCAGGATTTTGAATTCAATTCTGGATTTAACAGGAAGCCAATGAAGGGAAGCCAATATAGGAGAACTATGCTCTCTCTTTCTAGTCCCTGTCAGGACTCTTGCTGCCTCATTTTGAATTAACTGAAGGCTTTTCAGGGAGTTTTTAGGACATCCTGATAATAATGAATTACAGTAGGCCAGCCTGGAAGAAATAAATGCATGAACTAGTTTTTCAGCATCACTCTGAGACAGGATATTTCTCATTTTAGAGATGTTGCGGAAAAATATATATGTGTCTGCGTGTGATTTATTTATTTAATATCATTAGATAAATAATTTTATCATTAGAATACAGGACAGAATTATGTAAAAAAAAAAACAAAAAAACAACAACAACATGTATTTGCTTTGTGAGAGCACCAAATGATAGCTTAAACTGTTTATTCAAACTGTTCCACAGTTTCACTCTACACTCATTGATGTAATATTAAAGCAACTGATAGCCCAACACTGACCCCTGGGGAACACCACAGGGAATGCCAATACATACAGTAAGGAGTAAAAGTCATTCAGCATCACAAACTATTCACTGTTAGTTCAATACCTCCTTACTGAATTTAACACAAACCCCCTGATGCCAAATTGTTCCAGTTTTTTAAATAATAAACTATGATCTATTGTATCAAATTCCTTTTATAAGTCTACCAGATACTGTCTTTTGTCTGTGAAGTTTGTGATGTAGTCAGCTGAGTCTAATAATGACAGTGATGTTGATCTGTTTGATTTAAACGTGTACTGTTAATGACTTACTGTGGTATATGTTCAGTTTTCTAGTAGATTATTAAACAGTTAAATGAGGCAGACTTCATATTCATGTTTCTTCAGGAGGATTAAACAGTATTACATAAATGACAGGTTCTTACTTACAGCACTAGTAGCCTCAGTTAAGCAACTGTGGACCAATCGTGCTCTCTAAACCAACCATCTGTTCTAAAGCAGAGTAGGCTGTAATATTGATATTTTAAAACAGGCTGAGGTAATTACAACATGTTTGTCTCATGTTAGCTGTGTGCGGCAGGCAGGAATAGACCCAAAATGCAGACTCACTGAGACAAAAAATAAACTCAAAACTCAGCTTTATTGCTGGACACCAGAAACACAAAACTAAGTAAACTGGGAATACTCATGAAAGTAAACAAACAAACAAACAGGCAGGCAGGCCACACAGTGGGGAATGACGGAGAATGTGACACCGAACAGAGGAAGACACAGACAAAAAATACAAGAGGGTAACAAGGGAATGAGGACCAGGAGGGAAACACAGCTGGGACTAATTACGCCCATGAGACCACGAGAAAGCAAAACTAAATACACTAACACCAGACAAGGAACTGTTAAAGTAAAACAGGAAACATAAGAGACACACTGAGACATGGAAATTAATAAAGATAACTAGACCATTAGAAACACAAAATCAAAGAATAGAGATCATCAACACATAAACATTGGGTCACCGGACCCAGGTAACACTGAGATTGCTTTCTATACTCTTAACTCGGGGTGAACATTAGGGATGAGCATGACTAACCAATTAATTGTCGTTATTGTCACTGGTTTCTAAACAAGCACAGTAATGATGTATACTTTAAATATCTGTTGTGTGCAGATTTCAGGATCTCAAACATTCAGTATGCAAAGTGATATGTTAATGTTTATCTAGTTTTGGTGGATTGTCAAAACCTGATAAATCAAAGATGAAGTTAATATGCAATGAGATCACAGAAAGGAGATTTCTACATTTATGGAGAAATCTCAAAAACATATTTGTCAAACGTCCAGTGTGCATTCCTCTGCATATTGTCCGTATCTGTGACAAATACAAAGGTGTCACTGCCTTCGATAGTGCCAGATTTTAGGGCTTTTTTCCATGTGCCAACCAAATTTGATCCAAATCTGTGACTTGATGTGATCTGATGATTGGGTTATTAACTCATGTTAATAAGCCAATCATCAGATCCTCAATGTTTAGATCAACTTGCTTGGTCTAAACATTGTAATTATTATTCAAGAAATATCAGATTGCAGAAAAGGTCATTATTAATCCAGTGTTTGATGCCATCGGAGCTATAATAAGAGGGTGCTCTCTGCACCGGGGCTGTGATCGACCGTGGCCGCTGGGGCTCTGGGGGTCCTCTCAGCCTGGCTGGGGGGCTTCTTTGCCTCCCTCCTGCTGTGTGCCCAGCCTGGAGGCTGCGGTCTGTGACCGGCTTCCGGTGCAGACGGCTCCCCATGATAGTGTTTCCTCACTTGGCTCATGCGTACCCAGTCCAATTTTACTTTTTAAGTGTGCGCGTGTGTGTGTGTGGGGTGGGGGGGAGGGGGGGGGCTGCTTTTAACCATGTAAAGCACTTTGTGCTACATTTTTTTTTTGTATGAAAAGTGCTTTATAAATAAAGATTGATTGATTGATTGATAATATTTCATGGAGCCACAGATGCACATCAGTCTGTTTATTTCTGCCTGATTTTATGGCCTTTCCTGTCATGATTCGGCTGTGTGGCAGGCAGGAAGTGGACCCAAACGCAAGCTCACAGAGGCAGGAATGAACTCAAAACACAGCTTTATTGCTGGAGGGAAACGGTGAAACAAACTGATAAGAAACTACACTGGGAAGCAATACACTAGGACAGCGGTCCCCAACCTTTTTTGCGCCACGAACCGGTTTATGCCTGACAATATTTTCACGGACCGGCCTTTAAGGTGTCGCGGATAAATACAACAAAATAAAACTAGTACCGGTACCGAAATAAATAAGATTTATTCATAACACACGTGAAAAGACCCAGGAAAACCGAGTTAACGATAAAAACGATAACAAAATAACGCTGAAAACCAATTAAAACCCTGAAAACTATACATTTCACACCTGAGCTTCAACTCTCGCGGCCCGGTACCAAACGACTCATGGACCGGTACCGGTCCGGGGCCCGGGGGTTGGGGACCGCTGCACTAGCACACAGAGAAACACACGGCCATGAATGAGGGAGAATGCGACACTGAACAGAGGGAGACGCGGACATAAATACACAGAGGTTTAACGAGGGAGGTGGGAGCACACGGGGAACACAGCTGACACAGATAATCGTAACGAGACAGGGCAGGAGCAACACAACATGACGCATACTGACGGGAGACTGTCAAAGTAAAACAGGAAGTACACAGAGGCGCAGACAGGAGGAGAGAGGGAGCACGGGGAGAGCACAGACACAACGGGCTGGGGAAAACATGGAATAAAACACGAGGGGAAATGAGGGCTCACAGATACACAGAGGGGCACACAGGGGGTAAAAGTCACAAGGAGAAGTCAAATAAGGAACAAAATACAAAAATACATGAAACTAAGAATGCTGGGCCAACATGGCACAGGATCATAACACTTTCCAATTAATGATGTCTGTCTTTACAGGCACATGACTTCTTCTTTTATTTTATTTTTGGCAGCATTTTTAAATACCTTTAACAAGGTTTTAATAATCACTTCCAATTACACTGTTTAATCAGTTTTTCTACATTTGATTGATTTCACACAAATATCCACTAGACTCCACAGTGACCTCACATTATACATGAACCTCTATCATCTTCTTTATGGCAGAATTTGAATACACAGACATGCATATCTTTGAAAAGCATAAACATTTGAAATGGACAAATCACAAAATGCACTCAAATGAAGAGTTCATGTTTTATTTCTAAAAATGTCACTAGTGCCACACAGTGCACACATTTTGACTTCATACATATACATTATATTTTACTATAGGTTTCAGCATTGAGCCACATTCTTGATTTCAAATGGCTATTATTTTTAACTTAAAAATCAGACTGACTTATACTGACTGAGTAACATTATGACGGTGTATGTTGTTGATCTAAAGTGAAATCTGCACGTGGAACCACAAAGCTTCCTTTTAACATCTTTCTAAACTGAGACAAATAAATAGCTGTTTAAATGGATTCTGAAGGGCTTTTACTTTGAAGTCTGTTCTCACTTTCTCTTAGCAAATGCATATAATACACAAACACACACAATGTAAAACAAGTTATAGCACTGTGCTGCAACAGGAGACAGTTCCTCCTCTACCTCTCGCCTCACATGCGTCTCTCCCAGTTTTCCTTTCGAAAAGCTTCTTATGTTGAATTTCTTTAGCTTGTTAGCAAACACCAATTTGTCAGACCGTCTGCCAAACAGTGATTTCCTCCTTTTTTGATTTTTTTCCTTTTTTGCTAAAAAAACCCGCTTTGTATGAAATGTGTAATTTGTGTTCTTTTGGTTTTCCTGTGAAACAAATTAAATACTTTTTTTTAATAGTCCACATTTAAAGCACTAAGATAAGATAACTCTTTATCGTCATTGCACAGTCATACATAGTACAATAGTACAATGAAATTGGAAAACTGTCCTACGTCGGCACTACATGTAACACGACACGATACGACACATCACAACGCAACACAAACAACACAACACAGTATAATAACTTAGTAATAAAAAAGAAGAATATGTGTATTTGTATTGCACACTGTTATCATTGCACATTAATTATTATTGCACCTTGTTATAAATATAAATATTATTATCATTACTGTTTTTACCGTTGTTAAGCTGTCCTTGAGTCTATTTGTTCGGGACCTCAGCAGCCTGAACCTCCTGCCAGACTGTAGTAGCTTAAACACCCCGTGTCCTGGGTGTGTACCGTCCCGTAGGATGCTGCATGCCCTCTTGAGCGAGTGCTGTACAGGTCCTTCAGGGACGGAAGAGGATGTCCAATGATTTTTTGGGCCATGCTGATGACCCTCTGGAGTGCCTTTCTCTGTGCTGTGGTGCAGCTGGAGAACCACACACCGATGCAATATGTCAGCACACTTTCAATGGAGCAGCGGTAGAAGACGGTCAGCAGCTCCTTCTTCAGGTTCATTTTTCTGAGGATTCTCAGAAAGTGGAGACGCTGTTGGGCCTTCTTTAAAACCGCAGAGGTGTTGGAGCTCCATTGGAGGTCTGTGTCTATGTGCACACCCAGGAACTTGAAACTGAGTACAACTACATGTGATCTGAAAAACAGCAGTTTTGTCACATTTTTATATCTAATTCAGGTATTTTAAGGGAGGCTGGAGGCACTGAAAGACTCCCCTACCTGTCCAGAAAGCAGAAAGGTTTCTAGACTGCATGATCACTTTAACCAGCTAGCCATCCTGTTATGGGAGGAACCAGTTAGAAACTATTTTCAAAGTAGCTGAGTAGATTTTATCTCAAGTTAGTGAGTACTAGTAGAGTTTTGCAGAACACTTAGACATGTTTCTTTGACTGTTGATGGTCTCATTAGTCATCCTATCCTATCCAGAGTCGTAAAACAACAAAAAATGTAAAAAAAAAAAACAAAATAAAAAAACCCAACTTTTTATTTTATACATTTAAGACTCAAATTCAAATAATAGTTTGCTTAAAGCCCAAGAAACACTATTTACAATGTCCAATAGTGCACAATAGTTACAGTCAATACATATGTATATATACTGTTGTTTTAAGGTAACGACTAGCAGATGAAGACAGCAGAAGTAGAAAGGGGCCCTGAAAGACACCAGGTTGGCCTTCCTGGTGCAGGAAGGCCAACAGCCAAAACAAAGATGGATCATAGAAATATTCTCCTCATTCTTCATAGAAAGAAATATAAGGGGTACGAGTTGGATGGTGTCGATAAAATATCATTATATACTGTACAAGCATGGTGTTCACACAGGGAAGGAAACAACCCAATTCAATGTTTGACAGTAAGGCAGTAAGGTAAGTGCAATACTTACTTAAAACCACCAAGGCATCCAGAAGACTTTGGGAAAGAGCGAATAAGAGAGAAAGAGAAACAAGAAAAAGTGTGTGTGTGTTTGTTAGTGTATATGTGTGTGAGGGAGAGCTATAGAGCGGCAACCAGTCCAGGATGTATCCTGCTATTTGTTCTATGACAGCTGAGATAGACCCTCTTTTAACTGCCATAAATGTAAATTATGTCAGTTTGTTTAATTTATTGTGTTCATCTATGTTATTTATTTCCTTTATTTATTGTTGTTCCTTTTGGGGTAGGAACAAAGGTTCGTTCTGTGTTGCGCATAGGCCCCTTTAAGTGACGTAAAGGGAAGTCAAAAAGCATGTGCAAAGAAGCTAAGCTATAAGTTAACTAAGTCAGAAGAAGGAATAAATAAGCAGTTTTAAAGTAAAAGAAAGCTGCGAAGAAGAATAAGAAGAAATTGGGAATTATTTTTGTTAAGTTTTTGTTCCTGAAGCGAACTCATTCCCTCACGGTTACGTGCAGCCAGCGAGGTATGTTAACTGTGTTTGTTTATCACGTATTTGTTGTCATGATATGAGTGAACAGTTGTTGTTTAAGGTGCAGTTCATGTGGAAGCCACCGGAGGGTGGTGTAGAGTTAATAAAAGTGATGGCTAAAACCTAAGACCGTGTCATGTCTGCTCCCTGAAGTAATATCGTAACATGGTGTCAGAAATGAACTGATAAGGCTATACAAGAGTGTCGCACACATGGAAGGGCTTAAGCCGCCAGCTGGACTTGATTTGCTGCAAGGGAACCTCTCGGAAAATTGGAGACGGTTTCGGCAACGGTTCGAGCTGTATCTCGCGGCTATAGGAGGTGCTAGCAAGCCACCCAAGGTACAGTCTTCACTATTTCTTCACGTTGCTGGAGAGGAAGCGGTTGAAGTGTACAATACCTTCACGTTTACGGAAAATGGTGATGAGCATAAGCTGACGAAAATAATGGAGAAATTTGAGGAATACTGTAACCCAAAGAAGAACATAACCTATGAAAGGTACAAGTTTTTCACGTGTGTAAGGGGATATGCTAATTAGCCAGTACATCACTGAGCTAAAGCTAAGGGCCAAGTCATGTGAATTTGGACAACTGCAAGAATCCCTCATCAGAGATCGCGTAGTGTGTGGAATTACATCGGATGCAATGAGAGAAAGGCTGTTAAGAGAAGATGACATTACTCTCGAAAAAGTAGTACAGCTCTGCATTGCAGCTGAGACCACAAAAGCTCAAATCAAGCAAATGCATGAGGAGGATCACAATGCTCAAGTCTCTGCACATGAAAGTAAAGACGTAGATGCAGTGAGACATAAGCAGACATGCAAAAAAGACAAAGTAAGATCAAACCGATCGACAAAGGCCAAGCAAGCACATTTAATTGCAAACGATGTGGAACTAAGCATGCATCACGCCAATGCCCTGCTTATGGCAAACAGTGCAAGAACTGTGGGAAAATGAATCACTTTGCCAGAATGTGTAGATCGAGAAAAGTGCACATTGTCACCGATGAAGCCACGGTTCAGCAGGCAAGTCTGTTCATTGGGGCTGTAAATGCAAAAACACAGACACGAACAGATGAATAGACTGTAGAAATAAAAGTTGGCCACAAACCTGTGAAATTCAAACTAGATACTGGTGCACAAGCCAATGTGGTTCCCTACAGTCTACTACGAAGAATAGGAAATAAGCAAATGCTTAGACCCACAAATGTCAGGTTGTCAACATACACCGGAGACAAAATAGCAGTTAAAGGAAAGTGCACTTGGGCAGTGAAATACAAAAAGAAAAGTTTTGTTTTGGAGTTCATTGTCGTAAAATCAGAAACCAAGCCAATTCTGGGAATTCAAACATGTGAAGAAATGGGACTCATCAAGAGAGTGATGGCACTGAATAAAAGTGATGAAATGGACATCGTCAAAGAATTTGCTGATGTGTTTGAGGGCATAGGTTGGGAGAACACACCATTCAAATTAATGATAGTGTGGCATCAAAAGTTCATCCACCAAGAAAAATCCCTGTCACTTTGAGAGAAAAACTCAAAGTAGAACTGGACAGAATGGAAAAAATGGAAGTGATTACAAAAATTGAAGAGCTTACCCAGTGGGTGAATCCAATCGTCATTGTGGAAAAGGCTACTGGACGACTGAGAGTCTGCCTAGATCCACGTGATCTCAATACAGCAGTCATGAGAGAGCACTACCAGTTGCCAACAGTTGAAGAGATAACGAGCCGACTGGCAAAGGCCAAATACTTCACTGTGCTGGACGCAAGCTCAGGATTTTGGCAACTTAAATTGGATGAAGCCAGCTCTCGTCTCTGTACATTCAACACACCTTTTGGTCATTACAGATTTCTTCGCCTGCCTTTTGAAATTAATTCAGCTCCAGAAGTATTCCACAGGACGGTGAGGCAGCTGTTTGAGGGGATTGATGGCGTCGAGACATACATAGACGACCTCTTGATCTGGGGAGAGACTAAAGTACAACATGACGACAGACTGAGGCAAGTGCTTGAGAGAGCAAGAGCAAAAGAATTTAAGCTAAACAAGGACAAATGCAAGGTAGGCCTGGAGGAAATTAAATACCTTGGCCACATCTTCTCGGCAGATGGTTTGAAACCAGATCAGAGCAAGATAGAGGCCGTAAAGAAAATGCCTACACCAGAGTGCAAAAACGATGTGGAGCGATTTCTGGGTATGGTGACATACCTAGCAAAGTTCATTCCAAACATGTCACAACACACAGAGCCATTACGCGGCCTTACCAGAGATGATGTTGCATGGTAGTGGGAAGGTGAGCACCAGCACGCGTTCAACAAATTGAAAACAATTCTTACTGAAGCTCCTGTGCTCAGATACTATGATGTACAGCTTCCAGTAACACTATCTGTCGATGCTTCTAAAAGTGGACTCGGTGCTGTCTTACTACAAGATGGCAAGCCAGTTGCTTATGCATCACGCTCATTAACAGAGACTGAACAGCGTTATGCACAAATAGAAAAGGAGATGTTGGCGATTGTGTTTGGTGCAGAGCGTTTCCATCAGTATGTGTATGGAAGAAAAGTGAACGTGGAGTCAGATCACAAACCACTAGAAGTGATAATGAAAAAGCCGTTGAGCAGTGCTCCAGCAAGAATACAGAGACTCCTAATGAGACTGCAAAAATATCAGGTACAAGTACAGTACAAGCCAGGAAAGGAAATGTACATCGCAGACACATTATCCAGAGCATATTTGCCAGTGACCAGCTCATCTGATAATGAGATAGAAGACCAGGTGCACATGGTAATTTCCAACTTACCTGTGACAAGTGCAAAACTAGAGGAATTCAGAAAGGAAACAAGGAATGATATGACACTGACTAAACTTACAGTGACAGTTCTGGATGGATGGCCAGAAACAAGAAACCAAGCTGCAACAGAAATCCAAGCGTATTGGAATTACAGGGAACAAATTTCAGTAGTGGATGGAGTTCTGTTCAAAGGAGAGCAGCTTATTGTTCCTGCAGCACTGAGAGCAGAAATGCTAAAGCGCATTCATGAGGGTCACTTGGGTATTGAAAGCTGCAGACGCAGAGCGAGAGAAGTACTCTTTTGGCCTGGACTGTCACAGAGTATCACAGAGATGGTGAACTGCTGTGATGTGTGCAGTACTCACCAGAAACGACAGAACAAAGAGCCACTACATCCACATAGTGTTCCAGAAAGACCCTGGCAAAAGATAGGTGTGGACCTATTTACCTTTGACCAGCAGGAATATCTCCTCTTAGTGGATTACTATTCCAAGTTCATTGAGGTTGAGTGGCTGAAGTCTGACACAAGAAGTGCAACAGTTATCACTCATCTTAAGTCACAATTTGCCAGACACGGGATTCCTGAAACGGTGATTTCAGACAACGGACCACAGTTCAGCTCCCGTGAATTCCAAGACTTTGCAAAAGAGTGGGAGTTTTGTCACAACACTACGAGCCCCCACCATGCACAGTCAAACGGAATGGCAGAGAGAGGAGTACAAACAGTGAAACTCTTGTTAAAAAAGGCAAAAGCCGAGGGGAATGACCCGTATCTATCATTAATGAATCTGAGGAGTACACCATTGGAGGACATTGGAGCGTCACCAGCCCAGCTGCTAATGGGTCGACGCATAAGAACAAGACTTCCAACAACATCGCAAAGATTGAAACCTTTGGTCACTAAGACAGTGCAGCAGTTGTTAGAAACAAGACAACAGAAACAGAGAGAATACTTTAACCAAGGAACCAAAGCACTTCAGCAACTGCAGGTTGGTGACACTGTCAGAATGTGGCAACAGGGTGTATGGAATCCAGCTCAGGTGACAGGTTTATCTGAACATCCAAGATCTTATGTTGTTCAGATGCCTGATGGACAGACATATAGAAGGAACAGAAAGTTTCTAAGGCAGTCAAGGGACAATCAAAACGTGACACGGCAAAATGTGTGTGATAAAACACAGGGACAAAGTGAGATGGACATGCAAAGTAGAAATGTCACTACCACAGAGTTTCCAAGTTCCCCACCCAAAACTGCGAGTGGACGTATTGTTTCCAAGCCCAGAAGGCTTATTGAGGAATAAAATGAACATTATGTTTCGAGTATATGCTTTGACTTAAAAAAAAAAAAAAAAAGGAAAGAAAAAATGTTCACTAGAGAGAAATGTGAGTATGCCAAGAAGCATTTTTTTTTCTCTCTTTCTTTTTTTTCCACTGGTCATGGGCCTTGAGTGGTGTTGTGAGTTACTTTGTTGTTTGCCCCTGTTGTTGAAAAAAAAAGAAAAAAAAGGGGGGATGTCATGATATGAGTGAACAGTTGTTGTTTAAGGTGCAGTTCATGTGGAAGCCACCGGAGGGTGGTGTAGAGTTAATAAAAGTGATGGCTAAAACCTAAGACGGTGTCATGTCTGCTCCCTGAAGTAATATCGTAACATTTGTTAACTTGGGTTTAAATGTTTATTTGTAATATTTATGTTTGGTCATTCTGTACTTTTATGTAATGACAGTTTGACGGTGGATTTTATGGTGTTTCGGAGGAGAAGTGTGACTGAAGAATAAATCCATCTGTGAATGAAGAACCGTGGTGTCGTGTATTAACTGGAGGGAGTGATACCTCACTTTCACATATTGTCATAACGATTATTTATTACAACTGGCCAAAAACACTCATGAAAATGATAGTAGTGCAAGTGATATGACACTGCAACAATTTTAGAAACGATTACAAAATTAATGTAAAGGACCAGACCTGAATATAAAAAAACCACAAAGTGAAAAATACTGGCAGCAGCCAGTGCTACCTCTCAGCCTCTTAGTAGATGCACTGAGGGTATAAATTATAAAATCTTCTGAGAGGTAAGTACTTCATTTTCCAGTAAAATATAATGCATTTCAGAACCTCTGTTCCCTTAATGTCATAGCTACTGTTTCCCCATTAAAAATGGAAAAGTTAGTGTGGACATTTGTGCATGATATTTTACAAGACAGAAAGATAGCACCATGACTTCATCAATGATAGTTTGTTTTCTTGATGCATTACACAAACTGTATCTGAGCAGTGATGCTGGTAAGTGACACGGCCGTCTTGTTCACACTGACATACTTGAGTGCCTATGAGACTGGGACCACTTAGTGATTTGAAAAACCTGCTGCTAATGCCTCTGCACAAAATGGCCTAAAATAACAACAACAACAACAACAACAACAAAAAAAAATGCCACAATTGCTTCCAGTGCGTATAGTTTGTGACAGGTGGGGATACTTTCAGTGCAACACTTCAGTACCTCCATTTTGTTCAATGTCATTGGATCCAAAAAATTGATGACAAAAAACAATTTCTATTTTTTTTCTATTTCTATTTCTCTATTTACACTTAAAGCCACATACAAATGAACTGTATTTATAAAGTTTGAACTTGAAGTGCAGTGAAAATTTGGCATGTGAACAGTTGAAGTAAAACACAGAGCAGAACACCTTCAGTTGGAAACAACAAAAAGTTAGGAAAGTGTCATAAAGGACAGTAGTAAAACACCACTTATTCACCTTTGTCCCTCTAAAACAAAAAGACAACTTACTTCATAGTCAGTCCAAGATTATTTATTAAATCATGACTAATCGATTTGTCCTCGAGCTTGGTTGGTTTCAACAGATCATTAAAATTGGGGGAAAAAATGCATTATGAAATACATACTGGCTATCCACACAAAACTGTTGCAAAACCAAACAAAGAAAAGAGAAGAAAGCTGTAAACTGGCTAAAACTCACAGTAGCTCACAGTGAGATGGCAAAGAAAAGCATTCAATATAAATTTGACTGATTCAGGGTGTCCGGAGCTTATTCAGTGTTGGACTCCAAGTGGACAGAAATATTTTGCTTCACAAAAAGGTTTACTTTAATTTCACTGAGGTGCTAGTTTCATTTGTGGAAATCTGCATTCATGTGAGAATGAAGAAGTCACTTGGATGAGTGAACAAATGTTTCTCCCAGTGAAAACACTACGTTCAGATGAACAGAATCAACTTTCTGGGGTTTAATTTTATCAATTTTATCATTATCTTTACTTCAAGTTCAGCTCAGCGACAAAATCCATGAAAGGAATACTTTGATGTTGACAAAGTGAAAAATAAACCAATGATAGAAGGATTACAATAAAATCTGGTAAGTGTGCTGTAATTAATATTAATATGCAGAAAACAAGAGCAAGCAAGAGCATTAGTTCAATGGGGAAAACAGAAGTCACTGATAATCAAACATTAGTGTGTGTTTCTTTATTTAATGTTACTAATACACATTTTAATACAGAACAGTGGATGGCAGTGTGAGACTATACTATACTACTCTACTACAAACAGCTTGTACTCACTACAGCCTGTACATTCTTATAGTTATAGAATATTCATAACATACTTCATACCGTGTACATTATAACATACCATAATAGACCCATTTCTGTAATATACTTACATATCTATATTATTGCTAATATATATTGTAATATATCTATATCACTAAAGCACTTCTAGATGGATACAAACTGCATTTCGTTGCCCTGTACCTGTGCATGTGCAATGACAATAAAGTTGAATTCTATTCTATTCTATTCTATTCTATTCTATTCTATTCTATTCTATTCTAATCAAACATAAGTGTGTGTTTCTTTATTTAATGTTACTAATACACAGTTTTAACCAGTGTTGAACTAAGACGTTACATTACAAATGATAAAAGAACAGTAGCTGGCAGCGTGAAACTATACTATACTACTCTACTACACACAAGTGTGTTGTAATTAATATTAATATGCAGAAAACAAGAGCATTAGTTCAATGGGGAAAACAGAAGTCACTGATAATCAAACATTAGTGTATGTTTCTTTATTTAATGTTACTAATACACATTTTAATACAGAACAGTAGATGGCAGCGTGAAACTATACTATACTACTCTACTACCAACACTTCAGTGATGTTCATGTTTTTATTTGAACAGGCTAAAAATTGCCCTTTCTAGTTGTTGGATTTCTTTAAAAATCCTCCTGCCAGCATCGGCGACTACTTCACCGATTCGTATCAGATGATATAATGGATTAAACTTCTCAGCTTCATCTCTGGCCTTGTTTTCACACGAGGACTGAATCTTGCGTCTTTCTTCCTCCAGTTCTCTCTCACACTTCTCCTTTAACTTCTTCATCTCCCATTCTTTGTCCTCCCTCTCTGCCTCTCTCTCCTCCATCTCTCTCTTTCTCTCCTCATTCATCTCCTCTCTCTCCCTCTTCCTCTCCTCCTCTCTCTCCTTCCTCTCCCTCTCTCTCTCAGCCTGGAGCTGTTCATTGTATTTCTGCATCTCTTTCTTATATCTTTCCCGTATTTCTCTCTCAACCTTCTCTTTTTTTTTCTGTATTTCTTCTTCTTTCTCTCTCAGGATGCGTTGTTTCTCCTCTTCAATCGCCCTCTCAGCCTCTTGGAACATCTCGTTGGTGTAGTGGCTTCCTCCGTTCTTCTGGACTATCTCTCTGATCTTCTGGATAAGCTCAGTGACCTGAGAGCGCTCCTTCAGTTTATTGTTGAAGACATGGTACTGACCGTTACATCTGGTCACGAGTTCCTGCAGGTCTGAGCTTCCTTCTAAGAACTCTTCAATAGTGGTGCCTTCAAGTAGGTTCCCATGGGTAAAGAGAACCATGCTGTATTTGTCTGCTGCGTGGCCAAAGATTTTTTGAATCTTTTGCACCGTCTGTTTTTCCTCTTCAGTGTATCTGCCCAGTCTGACCACCACCAAGAAGATATGGGGTCCTGGAGAAGCATAGGAGATGCACTGGCATACATCTTTAGTTGTTCTCTCCTTATCAAACCTGGTATCAAACAGCCCCGGGGTGTCAATGACAGCAACTTGCTGCCCATCCACTTTAACTTTGCCTTTTGAACACTCTACAGTCATAGACACGGCACTGAACTTGGATTCAAAGAACTCACGACCCAGAATAGTGTTTCCAGTAGCACTCTTTCCAGTTCCAGTCTTTCCCACTATCACAATCCTGATCTCATCATCCTTTGTCCTGCCAGAATCTGTGTAGAAAGATGAGAAATAATGAATAAGGATCTAAATCAAGCTGTTAATACATAAGTCTTTACTTCTGAACATCAACTAAGTTTTGGGATCGATTTTTCTAGATTCCAAAAATTTGCAGATACCCAAGAAGATGTGTCACAACTATTAATTCTGTGAGGTCATAGTCATGATCAATGATATGTATGTATGTTATTAATTATTATTTTGATTTTTTTTTAATTTACCTCACATACATTTAAAATCCTAAATCATAGGGTTGGGATTGGAGTTTGAAGCTAGGATTAGAGGGTTAAAAGTCATTTCAAAGTGATTTTCAAAGCTACAGCTACAGCTGCTTTCTACAAAAGACTTCCTCCACAGAGCTTGTCTAACATTTAATTATTCAAGCCTGATCACTGCTGTAACATTAAAAAAACACTACTAACATGTGTCAAGTCAGAAGTGAAAGTCAGAGGCTGTGCTGCACCTCCTTTAACAGAGCATATCAACCAATCCACACCCACAAATAACTGCATTGGACACAGAGTGAAAGTAAAACTAAAGTTTTGTGGTACTTTTCCAGTTATAAGGGTTTTTTATAAAGCCGGATAACCATGTTGATTTCTTGAATTCTTTGCACCATGTGCATTTCCTCTTCAGTGTATCTGCCCATCTGAGAGCATACAAGAAGATACAGGGTCATGGAGAAGCTTAGGAGATACACATGGATGCACCTTTGTGATTTTATCCAAGTAAGGCCTGGTATCAGACAGATATAGCTTTCCCTTTAGAACAGGCTACAGTCATAGACTTAGCACTTCACTTCGATTCACAGCACTGATGTGCTAGAATGATGTTTCCAGCTGCAGTCTGATTAGTCCTGTGCATTAAAAGCACACATGCATGTGTATATAGCAGTAAAGCAGGTTTAGTGACTGTTTATACTTATTTATTTTGATGTCATTGGCTCTATTCATAAATAAATATAAGTGTGAAAACAGTAATGTGCTCTGCTTACTTTCAAAGACTAATGAAAAACTCAACAAAAATTGGATCTGAGGAACATCCATTTTCAGTTTCATTGTCTCAGCTGCGTTGTTTTATGTCCTGGTTATTTAATAGAGTATGGTACTGAGGACCACAGCCCTCCTGCAGGTACAGGAAGTCACTACATTCACTCTTCAGACCTTGCTTTCTCCTCCCAAAATCATTTACAAGAAACGGCAGCATTATTTCTGAATAGCAAGCACTGCTGCACAGATTAGATTTATATATAGATGTAGATTTCTTTTGCTTTAAGTTTCGTTTTTTGATTTGTGCACCAAACTTCCATGATGTCCCCCCCCCCTCCCATCCCCATTTACAAGAAACAGCAACACTTTTTTAGAAGTACAGACACTGCAGCACAAAGCAGTTCTTACATGATGTTTTCACTGTTTCACATCTGCGCCTTCTTATAGAAAATATCAGTGCAACAGGATATATTAAAATGTGTTCACATTTACATGTCCTCAAGCTGCAAATCTTTGATTATTTTTCATTAATAAACTGAATATTTTCAGTTCTATTTATAATGTGTGAGATCTGGCATCATTAATTTACATCAATTCTTGCAAAATGTTATCTTATAATCTCAAAATATTTTTAATAAAAAATGTAAATTACTTTTAATGAACAATATTCAAGAACAAAAGATTTATTCACATAGTAGTTAGTGCAGACAGATGCAGAGTTTTGAATGCATTTGAGTCCATGTCCAGTTTTGGAAAAATCCCCTTGTAACTGAAATTAAAACATTACTTTCACTTTCACTCTGTGTTCAGTAGAGTCATTGTAGGTGTGGTTTAGCTCATACTGCCTATTAAAGAAGCTGAAGCACAGTCTTTGCCTTTCACTTCTTACTCCACTTCTGTTGGCTACACAACACTGTTTAGACTGAACATCGACAGAAGCAATTACAACCCAAGCATGGCTGGCAAGTTTGGTAAGTCATCATGTTAGTCATGTTTTCTAGTGTTACAACATTGATCATGGCTTATTTAAAATCATGTTTGGTTGGCAAGCAGGTTGATAGATTATAAAAATAAAAACAAGATCATTGAGGTTAGTATTAGACACAGACCTGTGATGGTGTAAATAAATGTTTTAAGTCTGAAAGAGAGTAGGTAGAAGCAGAATGTTTATCAAGACCTACCCCATTATACAAAAATAATAGCAAGCAATAATAATGGGCAATAGGAAAACAAAGACAAAGACTCACTGTTCTCCTTTGGTCATTACTATTGTCCATAGTGCTCCTTTCTAACCATGTCAACCTGCTCCTTATTTAACCAAGTCTCTAAGACAGCAGTTTGTGAATTTAGCTCTGAGATGTGGAAGAGAGGTCATAACTTTTGAATGTCCATTAAGATTTCTGCTATTAAATATGTTATCCACTGTAACATTATAGTTACACGGTTCATAAGTGTGATATTTACAAGCCATTTGTGATTATATTGATCAGAAAGAAAGAAAAAAAAAGGATTAATTGCATTTCCTGATAGCAGAGTGTCAGGGTCATTACTGAGGATGACTCTGATTTCACAGGATCAACAGCAGAATAGAGACTTGTGACCCATCTCTGCAGATGTTGAATTAACTTTTGACCATCTACCAGAACATTTGTAACCTAAAATACCAACCCCAAACCTGGTGCATGATCAGGTATATGTATAATAAGTACAATATATTTCCTGCCATGTATTCTTTCTGATCTTTCTACACAGATTCTGGCAGGACAAATGATGATGAGATGAGGATTGTGATGGTGGGGAAGACTGGAACTGGAAAGAGTGCTACTGGAAACACTATTCTGGGCCGAGAGTGCTTTGAATCCAAGTTCAGTCCCATATCTGTGACTGTAGAATCTTTCAAAGGAAAAGCTAAAGTGGATGGACATCGCGTTGCTGTCATTGACACCCCAGGCCTGTTTGATACCAGGGCTGATGAAGAGGAAACTCAGAAAAATATATGCGAATGCATCTCCGATGCTTCTCCAGGACCCCATATTTTCTTGGTGGTCATCAGACTGGGAAGATTCACTGAAGAGGAAAAGCAGACGGTGCAAAAGATTCAAAAAATCTTTGGCGCTGATGCAGACAAATACAGCATGGTTCTCTTTACCCATGGAGACCTACTTGAAGGCACCATTGAAGAGTTCTTAGAAGGAAGCTCAGATCTGCAGGAACTCGTGGCCAGATGTAACGGTCAGTACCACGTCTTCAATAATAAACTGAAGGAGCGATCTCAGGTCACTGAGCTGATCCAGAAGATCAGAGAGATAGTCCAGAAGAACGGAGGAAGCCACTACACCAACGAGATGTTCCAAGAGGCTGAGAGGGCGATTGAAGAGGAGAAACAACGCATCCTGAGAGAGAAAGAAGAAGAAAGAAAGAAAGAAAAAGAGAAAATGGAGAGAGAAATACGGGAAAGATATAAGAAAGAGATGCAGAAATACAACAAACAACTCCAGGCTGAGAGAGAGAGGGAGAGGAAGGAGAGAGAGGAGGAGAGGAAGAGGGAGAGAGAGGAGATGAATGAGGAGAGGGAGAGGGAGAGGAAGAGGGTAAATGAGGAGAGAAAGAGAGAGATGGATGAGAGAGAATGGGAGATGAAGAAGTTAAAGGAGAAGTGTGAGAGAGAAGTGGAGGAAGAAAGACGCAAGATTCAGGCCAGATATGAAAATGAAGCCAGAGATGAAGCTGAGGAGTTTAATCCATTATTTTTTCTGACAGTACCTGCTGAAACCGTACTTAATGTTGGCCATGCAGTGGTTGGAGGAGTTAAAAAATTTGGAACTGGTTTGGGGAAAATGTTAACATTTCCTTTTAACCAGGGGCGATTTCAGCCCATTTTTGGGGGTGCTGAAGCACCCCCAAAAATGATTCAAAGGCACCCCCAAAGATTTCTTAATTTTTTTTGACAATATTTGCTGTTTGTGTGACACACTACTAAAAATATAAAAAGCACACAGTACTGTACTTGTTTGAGACGTAACATTTTAACAACAAAAGTATGGATAACCCCCCTCCCAAAATGGTTTGTTCCAGCTCGCCTCTCACCTGCTCTGGCTCTAGCGCTGTTGCTGCCAGAGCGATGGTGGCTGAGACGCAGCGGAGCGGAGGTGTAAGTGCCTGGTTTAAAACAGGACATGTTAGCTGCATTTAACCTTCAGTTACTCTTTATATAGTTGGTAGGAGTCAGACCATGTTTCTTTTTAGCTGAAAAACATTACACCAGGTAACCTGCAGTGTTGAAAACGTGTTTTCCGACGATGTTTGCTACTCTACAATCCGTCCTGCTCTGTAGTAAATTCAGCAACATCTGACTGTCCTGTTGCTCCCATTGAAATGTATACAGCCTATTTAAAATCTAAAACTTTAAATTGTCCGCAGCCTACTGTTGGTTACCACTGTCTTGTTCAAAATGGATACTTACTAGCTAACTGACTGAATGCCCATTAACCTTATAACTCCTGTTGTGTGTGTGTGTGTGTCTCTGTGCGTGTATGTGTGTGTGTTTGTGTACAGAGAGACACCCAGGTTCATAATGGATATAAGGAAGTTTTTTCAAAAAAATGAGCCACATTCAGGTAAAAGTGTAAAATCAAATGATCCATCAATCAAGAATAATGTTGGATCAGTGTTTCAATGTTTATATCTTTTATTAGATGTTCATGTGGTTTGGTTATTTGCCTTTTGGTTGAAAGTACACTGAGAGAGGAATTTTTGGTAGCGATCTTAATAGAATTTTTTTTTATATTAATGTAATTTTTCATCTAATTGAATACAATCTATTTGTGTATGATTGTCAGTCCAAAGAGGGAGAGAGGAAAGAGGGAACGTGAGGAGAAAGTACAAGGTCAGGAAGAACCAGGTAAGAAAACTGACAGGGAACAGTGACAGGCACAACAGAAACTGTTAAACTGACAAAGAGAAAAAAACCTGATTTTACTCACACTCATATAACATTATCATTGATCGGGGAGATTAAAATTAATGATATATTTTTATGTGGTTCAGCCACAACTCTACTAAAACCTCAGCCAGTAATAGGTAGGCCAACTTTTGGACCGTCCAGTTGTCTGTATGACTGCCGCAGTACGTACATCACACTATCAGAAAGTGCCAAACAGCCCTGGTGGAGTGAGGAGCTGTAAAGAGAAGCAGATGCTCTGTTTATATTCTAAAAATGTTTTAAGCTTGTTTCAAAGATTCTGTACAGCAGCTTTAAATGTTTTCCAAAAGCACACATACACTTATCAGTGTTTCTCAAACTTTTTACAGTGTGTACCACCTGAGAAAATGTCAAGCTCTCCTAAGTACCACTATGAAAGAATGAAACTCATAAATCATACAACACAAAATTAGTATTTGCAATAAATATTTTTTCATAAATTGTATACATTCTGCCACGGGCAAAGTTGCCTCCATTTTTATAGTTTTTATTAATATTTTGTAATAATTTATTTGCAATAATTTATTCTGTTTTGGGAGTGTTTTTATGTATCTGTATTATATTATACATACACATTAATAGTAAATCTCTGTCCAAAAAATGCACTCAGTTTACTTTTTACTCACTATCAGCATCATTCATAATTCTCCCCCAGTAATTAAGGTTAGGATATGTATTTTTTTTTTTATTCCAATCCATTCTTCTTTTGCAGCATTTAAATAACCTTTATCAGATTTGACGGTTTTGTTACAGACTTTTCAAAATTTGGGGATTAAATTGTGTTAAAATGTACAAAACAGTGATGTCATGTTTTGTGACGAGGACCCAGGCACAGAGAGACTTGATGAATTTAAGAATCTTATGATTTAATAAAGAAATTTGCAGACTTGCACAGAGTTGGTAAAATTATGATGACTGATAACGGAGACGAAGACAACAGACGATGAGGACAGGGAGGAACAGGGGTTTAAATGCACCAAGGGGACAGTCAGAGGGAACTCGGGACAACATTTAAGGATGCAGGGACTGACAGAGACAGGTTTATCTTGCCTGGCTGGGCAGCTCTCTGGGTGCTCAGCACCCCCAAAGCTCTGATCCTAGAATCACCCCTGCTTTTAACTGATTCATGCATTAATTGACTGTAAGGTTAGTCTTGATCTCTTCATATAGTAAAGTGTGACTGCCCCTCTGTATCATACTTTTTTTTTTTTGAGTTTCCCAGCATATCAAGACTTCCTAGCAGGATGTCACAGATAGCAACAAGTTCAAAAGTCATAATATTTTGGGGATTATATGTGAGGTTAATGTAAAATTTGTCAAACTTCTTTCTGAAGTTTTGAAGCTTTTTCTTTTCATTTACAGCTCGCTGTTTTCACACAGCAGATCCTGTGGACATATTGAATTTCCTTCTTATGTTATCTTAGTGATTTATTAGTTGAAGTAGTCTTACTGTGGGCTTTTGGGACATTCAGTATTCAGTCATGGTAATATTATAGTTAGAGATATCTGTATATGTTTAACATTTTTACAAACACATTTATGTTTTATGTGAAATAATTGGTGTATGTGTGGATGTGAGAGCATATTATTATTTTTGGTGACGGACTTTCAGCATGAGCAGGATGTACCATCTCACTCTGTAACAGTGGTTAAACACTCAGGCTCCAACAGATAAGCAATTAAGAAACTGATCGTGGGAGCTCTTTGTAACTTCTCTTGTTGGCAGTGATGTTTTTTTGTTTGTTTGTTTCTGAGATTTACTTTTCTTCACTTTCTTGGTGAACGAATCTATCTTTGCTCCAACTTTTAACTTCCCCTTGACTGAGTTGTTTGCGTTGCCTTTTGCCTTCACATGTGTGACTCGCAGCCTGACAATAAACTTAGATTTGTGAACTTTGTGCCATGACCTCTAGAACTGTAAGCATTGGTCCTTCTTTTTTAACCTCGTTTTCTCCTTTAAAATAAATTTGTGAGTCACTGTCATAATTCAACTGAGTGTTGTTCTTGCTTTCTGAGTGTTGCTGGTTAATCTTATAATGTTTTTAAATATAATTCTGGAAAATACAAAATATTAAACTACAGGTTGAATAGTAGTATCTTAGCTTCTCGTGGTTATTTATCTAGTACTGCATCACATTCTGATCAAATTACTGCCACAAGCTAAATGTCCACATTCTCACCTGTAGATTTGAAAGATCTGGTAGAAATTAAGCATCAGTTAAAGTCTTGCACCTCTCTACTTCACCCCATCAAAACAAAACTATTTAAACTTGTATCTCATTGTTTTACAAATCATTCAGTAAATATTATCAACAGCTTGGTACAGCCTGGTATTTTTCCTGTTTCTCTCAAATGTGCAGTAATCACACTACTACTTAATAAAATGGAATTAGCAACAGAGGAAGGCGACGCAGAGAGTGACAAAAACTTAACTCAAGGGACACAAGACCTTTGGTGGACGGGACTAAATCTTGGGCCTCTGTCTTCTGGGGTGGGCACGCTGTTGTCACCAGGATGTGTGACCTCAGATCTTCAGTAATCTTGGACAGGTGGTCAACATTCGGGGAAGACAAGAAGTAGAAGTACTTTCAAGATGCAGCTCCACTGAGGGCACAGACAGCTTACACTGAGATCAGAGAGCTCAGACTTTCAAAAAGCATCTTAAACAGCTCAGGTTTGGAAAGTCAACTTGGTAATTTTCTGCTGCTTCAATTTCAAAACCATTAGTTTAATTTAATATACCATGTTATCACAACTTACTTTATAATGCACAGTCTACATACCGATCAGGTGACTTTAAGTTGAGAGATCTTCCATTTCCTGAAAGGAAAGCAACTGTCATGGTCCTGGGTCCTTTTGACCCAGCGTTTTGTGTTTTCTATTTGTGTGATTATTGGTTTTGTTCTTCCTGTTTAGTGTTTACTCTGTTCTGCCCGTGTGTTCCTGTATCTAGTCCGCGTTTCTTAGTTTGTGTCCTTTCATGTGTAAGTTCCTGTTTTATTGTGAAAGTCTGTCTTATGTCAGTGTGTTCTGTTTACGTTTCCCCTGCCTCGTCAGTTGTGATGTCTTCCAGGTGTGTTCCCCTCCTGTTTCCCATCCCCTGATTCCTGCCGTGTGTATTTATAGTTTGTGTTACCTCGTCCTCGTGCTGGTTCGTCTGTGTTGTTTCCCCTCGGTCTCCCTGCGTCTCTCCGTATGTATTTCCCCGAACCTCCCTGCATCTACGTTTCTGGTTTGTTTTGTTAGTTTATCCAGTTTAGGTTTTCTGTTACACCTTCACCTGTGGCATTGCTGTTGTATTTTCTTTTGTAAATAAATACTCATCTGCACCAGAGCTGCCGCCTTTTGGGTCCTATCTCCTATTCCACACATCTGCCACACTGGACGTGACAGCAACATTATCACTAATAGCAATCTCCAAAATAAAAAATTTACACAAACACACGCAGATTGTTAAAGACATGTTTAAATTATTGCTAAAATTTTAAAGGTGAGGTTCCTATATAACACAAGGAAACTCTTTATGAGATTAAAAAGGGGATAGGCCCTGGTTTCTGTAGCAATTTGGTGACAGATCACAACATGAAATAACTCCCCCCCCCCCCCCCCCCCCCCCATCTATATATAATCTAGATATCACAGATTTGTTAAACAGTAATAGGTAAAGTAATAAAATCTCTGACTAAAGATGTTTAAGATAATTCTTCCCCCTTTTTTTCAAAATTGCAAATGTGAGCACTTGATATGCAGTCATTCCAATAGATTAACATATTTCAAAACATATAAGGATGTTTACTGTTGTTTTCTAATAATGATTCTACAAATTTTCTGGTGAGATATTTACTCTTAAAAGTAAATATAAACTCACTGACACTGACTTAACGCCTCTAAACGAACACAAAATGTTAGAGCACTTATGCAAATATGTGATGTTTTGATAAATCGAGCAGATATTTGAAGTTTACACAGCACCATTCTCGCATGAAAATATCTTAAAAGTTTATTTTGTAACCCAGAAAAAGTAATATTTCAAACTCTGCCACTGTGTTCCTCCGCCACTGCCTCGTTTGAGTTTTGGACGAAATGAACTCATTTCGAGCTGATTGGAGACCAGAACAGCCAATCAGATTTTTTTGCATCCAAGTCTGTGATTGGCTGGTTTTGTGGCACAAATATAACAGCGTAGAGAAAGAGTTGAGCGCGAGCAACACATTGCGAGCGAGCGCAAATGCAAAAACTGAGCGAGAGGGGCTGCTATTGTGTGTGTGGATAATAGCAAACACTGAAATACAGTTTTTGCACGCAGGAATGAATTTTGTTCACTCAAATTCAGCTTTTCTGCGCTCAAAATAAATTTCTCCTCAAAATGCAACACTTGCACCTGCAAACTTTTTTTTACGTGCGCTCAGAATAGTGGCACAAAAATAACGCGATAAAGTCACGGGGCTCCGACAGCATGATGCGAAAAAAAACAGTTATGTCGCTGGACTGAGCCACTTTAGCTTCATTAACCACAACTGACAACCACTGCATTGAGACAAAAGCTTCGAAAAACTGACTGTGGCTGACAAAATCCGGCACAAATGATTTAAACTAAATCACTCACCACTGAGCGCAAAACCTTTTCATGAACTTTTAAACGTGGATGAAAGACATTAAAACTCATCGGAATATATCGTTGATATTTTTTAATACGGTAAAACATGTGGTTAGTTAAAGCTGTTCAGTAACACGGTCGTGAAGGCTCGGAAAGTGACTTTGTGCTAGCAGTCCACTAACTGCCATTTGTGTAAAAATACGATACTATCATTACAGTGATCATTATTAATCTAATTTTGACGTATCATACTGTTTAAAACCTTTACTCAAAACCGATATACGTTATTGTTTAAACCGTGTCTTATATTCGAACAAATTAAGAAGTCTTACATCTGACAAAAGGGAGATGTCCACTCATGAAGCGCGTGTGTCCTGCACGTGGCACAAAGGATTATGGGCGGAAGTGTACAATGATTAAAATGAAAATGCTTTCATCAGTTAAATCTATTAGATTTCGTAAATTTTTTTGGTACTCAAACATTTTTTTTTAAATCTACTCAACAAACCAACAAACCTGAATTTACCCCAAACAAAAGTGTGTAAATTTAAATTAACTAAACATCTCAAAATTGTTGAATTTTGCTTAGATTTGATTAAAACTACACATACACGTTTTTACTGAGTAATAATTACTATTACTCTCCTATTAGATTCTAATTACGGAGCCCCGCAGGGGACATGGGAGAAAAAAAAATTAAGACGGACTTTTGCGAGATCTCGCAAAACTAACTCGGGATCTCGCAAAAGTTTTGCGAGATCTCGCAAAAGTTTTAGCCGCATTCTTCCCATTAGCTTGAAGCTAACGGGAGGTCGAGACCTACTACAGCCGGGAGGAACACCGCTTTCCCGGCACATCGTGCCTCGACCTCCCGGTCGGCTTCGAGCCAGCGTCCGAAGAATGCGGCTAAAACGTTTGCGAGATCTCGCAAAAGTTTTGCGAGATCCCGAGTTTGTTTTGCGAGATCCCGAGTTTGTTTTGCGAGATCTCGCAAAACTTTTGCGAGATCCCGAGTTAGTTTTGCGAGATCTCGCAAAAGTTTTGCGCAAAAGTTTCGCAAAAGTTTTGCGAGATCTCGCAAAAGTCCATCTTAATTTTTTTTTCTCCCATGTCCCCTGCAGGGCTCCGTATCTAATTAACCCCAATCACAGTTTTTACAGTGTACTGTTTCCCCATTAAAAATGGAAAAGTTAGTGTGGACATTTGTGCATGATATTTTACAAGACAGAAAGATAGCACCATGACTTCATCAATGATAGTTTGTTTTCTTGATGCATTACACAAACTGTACCTGAGCAGTGATGCTGGTAAGTGACACGGCCGTCTTGTTCACACTGACATACTTGAGTGCCTATGAGACTGGGACCACTTAGTGACTTGAAAAAAAGGGCATAGTGCTTGGCTTTGCTTAACACAAAATGAAAAACCTGCTGCTAATGCCTCTGCACAAAATGGCCTAAAATAACAACAACAAAAAAAAAATGCCACAATCACTTCCAGTGCGTATAGTTTGTGACAGGTGGGGATACTTTCAGTGCAACTCTTCAGTACCTCCATTTTTTTCAATGTCATTGGATCCAAAAAATTGATGACAAAAAACAATTTCTATTTTTTTTCTATTTCTATTTTTCTATTTACACTTAAAGTCACATACAAACGAACTGTATTTATAAAGTTTGAAGCTTGAAGTGAAGTGAAAATTTGGCATGTGAACAGTTGAAGTGAAACACAGAGCAGAACACCATCAGATGGAAACAACAAAAAGTTAGGAAAGTGTCATAAAGGACAGTAATAAAACACCACTTCTTCACCTTTGTCCCTCTAAAACAAAAAGACAACTTACTTCATAGTCAGTCCAAGATTATTTATTAAATTATTACTGATCGATTTGTCCTCAAGCTTGGTTGGTTTCAACAGATCATTAAAATTGGGGAAAAAATGCATTATGAAATACATACTGGCTATCCACACAAAACTGTTACAAAACCAAACAAAGAAAAGAGAAGAAAGCTGTAAACTGGCTAAAACTCACAGTAGCTCACAGTGAGATGGCAAAGAAAAGCATTCAATATAAATTTGACTGATTCAGTGTGTCCAGAGTTTATTCAGTGTTAGACTCCAAGTGGACAGAAATATTTTGCTTCACAAAAAGGTTTACTTTAATTTCACTGAGGTGCTAGTTTCATTTGGGGAAACCTGCATTCATGTGAGAATGAAGAAGTCACTTGGATGAGTGAACAAATGTTTCTCCCAGTGAAAACACTACGTTCAGATGAACAGAATCAACTTTCTGGGGTTTAATTTCAAGTTCAGCTCAGCATTTAAACAGAACTCAGCAACAAAATCCATTAAAAGAAAATACCTTGTTGACAAAGTAAAAACTATATCAATGATAAAAAGATTACAATAAAATCTGGTTATTTGTTTTTCTCATTGTAGTTAAAATTTATATGCAGAAAACAAATAAACAAGAGCATTAGTTCAATAGGGAAAACAGAAGTCACTGATAAGCAAACATTAGTGTGTGTTTTTTTATTTAATGTTACTGATACACAGTTTTAACCAGTGTTGAACTAAGATCTTGTGTTAAAAAATATAAAAGAACAGTAGATGGCAGTGTGAGACTATACTATACTACTCTACTACCAACACTTCAGTGATATATAAAAAAAAACCACCCAGCACGCCCCTGCGGGCGGTTTATCCTTCAAGCTCGGGTCCTCTACCAGAGGCCTGGGAGCTTGAGGGTCCTGCGCAGTATCTTAGCTGTTCCCAGGACTGCGCTCTTCTGGACAGAGATCTCCGATGTTAGTCCCGGGATCTGCTGGAGCCACTCGCCTAGCTTGGGAGTCACCGCACCTAGTGCTCCGATTACCACGGGGACCACTGTTACCTTCACCCTCCACATCCTCTCGAGCTCTTCTCTGAGCCCTTGGTATTTCTCCAGCTTCTCGTGTTCCTTCTTCCTGATATTGCTGTCATTCGGAACCGCTACATCGATCACTACGGCCGTCTTCTTCTGTTTGTCTACCACCACTATGTCCGGTTGGTTAGCCACCACCATTTTGTCCGTCTGTATCTGGAAGTCCCACAGGATCTTAGCTCGGTCATTCTCCACCACCCTTGGGGGCATTTCCCATTTTGACCTCGGGACTTCCAGGTTATACTCGGCACAGATGTTCCTGTACACTATGCCGGCCACTTGGTTATGGCGTTCCATGTATGCCCTGCCTGCTAGCATCTTGCACCCTGCTGTTATGTGCTGGATTGTCTCTGGGGCATCTTTACACAGCCTGCACCTGGGGTCTTGCCTGGTGTGATAGACCCCAGCCTCTATGGATCTTGTACTCAGAGCTTGTTCTTGTGCTGCCATGATTAGTGCCTCTGTGCTATCTTTCAGTCCAGCTTTGTCCAGCCACTGGTAGGATTTCTGGATATCAGCCACCTCCTCTATCTGCTGGTGGTACATACCGTGCAGGGGCCTGTCCTTCCATGATGGTTCCTCGTCTCCCTCCTCTTTCTTGGGTTTCTGCTGCCTGAGGTATTCACTGAGCACGCTGTCAGTTGGGGCCATCTTCGTGATGTATTCTTGGTAGGGGTGCAACGATACTCGTATCGATATCGAACCGTTCGATACAGTGCTTTCGGTTCGGTACGCATATGTATCGATCGATACAACATTTTTAATTTATTTTATCAACTTTCCTTCTGACGATGCTGTCTGTGTTGAGCGCTCAGTGGATCTGCGCTCGACAGTGCAGCCTAGGCGGAGTAGTCGAACACAGATTCACTGGGTGCAGGGCAAGCTAGCTAGACAGAAGTTAAGCTCGTTGCAACATGGCAAATTGAACCTCCCCCACCCTCATTCAGATCTGGCGTTTGGAACTATTTTGGTTTTCATGTGACGTATGACCCTGAAGGTAAGCGTGTCATGGACAAAAGTAAAACAGTATGTTGGATGTGCCAGCAATGCTCAATTGGTGGGAACTAGTGTGTTAGCGCAGTTAGCTCGTTAATGTGTTGACGTCTTCCAGCCCCACTCATGAGGCGATCCGCGGTAGCTCGTTAACGGAGATTTGCCGTGTTGTGACCTTAACGTCATTTCAGATTAACGCTGACAGCACTAGTGGGAACACAACCAATATGACTGCACATTTACTCCGACATCATCCTAGTGCAAAGACAAGTGGAAGCAGACAAAAACAAGCACGCATGCTACAAACTTTACCCGAGTCATTTAGACAGCCGTTAGCACATGATTCTCCTTATGGGGACCTGATATGTTTAATATGCTGCTGAGAATATAGCCCAGAAGAAGCGTATAGTATAGCTTTTATTTTGGAAAGAGACATTTCTCCATAATAAACTCTCTTTTCCAAAGATGAGTGATTCCTCAATCAGATACAGGGCTCGCAAAATCGCTAGCCCCACGTCCTCCCTGCCCGTCGGCCTATCGTAGGAAGGAAAAATATATGTCAATGCTTTTGCATTCTTTCGGAAATGTAGCTGGGTAATTATGTCATTGGCATCGGCCACTGTCAATATGTGACATACTGAAATCGCGTTTGAATTTGCGCTTGTTTTTTGCTTTCACTTTGCAATCGCGTGAACTGTGTATAGAGAGCGACAGTACTGATTGGTGAGTGATGATAATTTGCGCACCAATTCCTCTGACATCGTCTTATCAATCGTTAGCTTACTATGCAAACATGACAAGTGAAATCTCTTGCAGCTTAAACATGTGAGAGGTTGATCGCGCAGAGAATCGCTGAGCGTTATGTTAGTGCGTGTGTAAAAGCAGCAGGATATATATTTTAGTTCTGCTGAGCCAAATAAGACAGGTCAGGGTGAAGAAGTGACAAAACGGAAAGGTTATGACAAATCAGACTATAAGGCTATAGTGCAGCTTTATGGTTTCATGGACAAAAGAATTTCTGTGGCTGCAATATGACGAGCTAAATAACCAGGGCTGCACATAAGTGGTCCGCAGGTGCGCATTCGCTGTCAAAATAAAAACCCGCACAAGATAAGAAGTTGCAACGCGTGTTTGCGTACATAAGATTTTAAGGAAGAGGACAGACATTTGTTTAGAACTCTTAAAGATGTCGAAGAAGCTCCTTTAAGCAATTACTGTGATGTTCCTCCACCTCCAAAGAAATGTCAGAAGGAGTCCGAACCACAAAAGAAGCGCGTATTCTCGGAAAAGTGGTTGCAGGAGGTGAGCTGGCTTCAAACAAATGATGAACGCACAGAGATGTGGTGCAGAATGTGCCGTGAAAATTTAATAAATGACAAATTAATAAAAAGGCATGAACATTTTTTTTGTATCGAAAAAATATCGAACCGTGACACCAAAGTATCGAACCGAACCGAACCGTGAATTTTGTTGTATCGTTGCACCCCTAATTCTTGGATGTTCGTTGTCTCATCCTGGACTGTGGTGCTGACACTCACCAGTCCCCGACCCCCTTCCTTCCGCTTAGCGTACAGCCTCAGGGTGCTGGACTTGGGGTGAAACCCTCCATGCATGGTAAGGAGCTTTCTTGTCTTTATGTCAGTGGCTTCTATCTCCTCCTTTGGCCAGCCTATTACCCCAGCAGGATACCTGATCACGGGCAGGGCGTACGTGTTGATGGCCCGGATCTTGTTCTTACCGTTCAACTGACTCCTCAGGACTTGCCTGACCCTCTGCAGGTACTTGGTGGTTGCAGCTTTCCTAGCGGCCTCTTCATGGTTCCCATTCGCCTGCGGTATCCCCAGGTACTTGTAACTGTCCTCTATGTCTGCAATGTTGCCTTCTGGTAGTTCAATCCCCTCAGTTCTGACTACCTTCCCTCTCTTTGTTACCATCCGACTACACTTCTCCAGCCCGAACGACATTCCAATGTCATTGCTGTATAGCCTGGTAGTGTGGATCAGTGAATCGATGTCTCGTTCACTCTTGGCATACAACTTGATGTCATCCATGTACAGGAGGTGGCTGACAACTGCTCCGTTCCGTAGTCGGTATCCGTAGCCAGTCTTGTTAATGATCTCACTGAGGGGGTTCAGGCCTATGCAGAACAGCAGTGGGGACAGAGCATCTCCCTGGTAGATCCTGCACTTGATGGTGACTTGTGCTATGGGCTTGGAGTTGGCCTCTAGTGTTGTACGCCACATCCCCATTGAGTTCCTGATGAAGGCTCTTAGGGTCCCATTGATCTTGTACAATTCTAGGCATTCCAGTATCCAGCTGTGGGGCATTGAGTCATAGGCCTTCTTGTAATCAATCCAGGCAGTGCACAGGTTGGTTAGTCTGGTCTTGCAGTCTCGGCTGACTGTTCTGTCTACCAGTAGCTGGTGTTTTGCGCCTCTGGTATTCTTGCCAATTCCTTTCTGTGTCCCGCTCATGTATTGACCCATGTGCCTGTTCATCTTAGCCGATATGATGCCTGACAGGAGCTTCCATGTAGTACTGAGGCAGGTTATTGGTCGGTAGTTGGAGGGGACTGGTCCCTTCTTGGGGTCCTTGGGGATCAGGACCATCCGACCTTCGGTTAGCCATTCCGGGTGTCTCTCATCAACTAGCAGCTGGTTCATTTGTGCTGCCAGACGCTCGTGGAGTGCAGTCAGCTTCTTCAGCCAGTAGGCGTGAACCATGTCAGGCCCTGGTGCTGTCCAACTCTTCATACTGGAGACCCTTTCTTGGATATCTGCCACCGTGATGGTTACTGGACCCTGTTCAGGGAGGTCGCTATGGTCTGCCCTCAGATCCACTAGCCGTTATGGGTTGCGTCCTTCTCCCATATGCTCTTCCAGTATTGCTCCGTCTCCAGCCTTGGTGGTGCTGTTCTCTTATTATTGTTCCCTTGCCACTGAGAGTACACCTTTGCTGGTTCTGTGGAGAACAGCTGGTTTATTCTCCTGCCTTCTATCTCTCTCTGGTGTACCTCCTCAAGCGGCTGGCCAAGGCTGTGAGTCTTTGCTTGGCAGTTTCCAAGGCCTCAGGTATGGACAGCTTGCTGTATTTCTTATGCACCTTCTTTGTCGCACCTTTCTGCAACTCCGTTAGTTGGCTCACCTCCCTCCGTGCTACTTTGATCTTGCCCTCTAGCCTCCTTCTCCATGGAGGGTACTGCCCCTTGTGGCTGTTCAACTTGTAGCCAAGCATCTCACTGATCACTGCTGCCGTATTGTAGATCAGCTTATTAGTGTCGGTAATCGTGGCTGTAGGTATCGTCCGTAATTAACATCATCTAGCAGACCTTCTGAGGGTACTTCACGTAATCTTGGTAACCGGCTACGGGGGGTCCAGGTTTCAAGCTTGGCCATGATCCTATCTTTCAGGTCAGTTCCTCTCGCACTCAATGATCCTTCTCAATGATCCCCCCTGACCTGGCGTCCTGACTCCTCCTTGCCGTAGCATTTATGTTGTACCTCGTCAATCTCTAGCTGTGAGAGCAGTCCCTTCTTTCGAATGTTGGAACACTGAGCTACTAGTTGTTTCGCCGTCATTGTGGATGTTGGGTATCGAAGAATCCATAGGTCCCTCATCCTATTCATGTAGCCCCTTCCGCCGGGGTTACTTGCGTAGTAGCATTCCAACAACGCCCTTTTTTCGTCTCTTGCCCACCGATGCCTTCTTGTTCCAGTAGCTCACTTCTCGTCAGGGTGCCCTGGTTCCTCAACACCTGACGCGGACCTTGTTGATCCGGGCGACGTCCGAGCCGGCATGCCTTCATATTTATCTGTCTCGCTCATGTCTGCAGTAGGCTCGCTTAGCATAGGGGGTCTAGCCTTAGGACCCTTACTGGATACAGACGCCCCAAGCAGGAATCGAAATTGCGATCCTCTGCTCCAAAGGCGTGTAGTTTAACCACTACGCTATCCAGCTGCTCTGGAGGTCCCACCAAGATATATATATATATATATATATATATATATATATATATATATATATATATATATATATATATATATATATATATATATATATATATATATATATATATATATATATATATATATATATATATATATATATATATATATATATATATATAAAAAAGAAGAGAGGGAGGGAAACAAAGGAGAGACAGGAGGAGAGGGAGAGGAAGGAGAGAGAGGAGGAGAGGAAGAGGGAGAGGGAGGAGAAAGAATAGGAGATGAAGAAGTTAAAGGAGAAGTGTGAGAGAGAAGTGGAGGAAGAAAGACGTAAGATTAAGTCCAGATATGAAGCTGAGGAGTTTAATCCATTACTTTTTCTGTTTGATGGATTTAAAAAATTTGCGAAGATCTTAAAAAACACTTCAAATTTGACTCATGCATTGAATGACAGTCAGGATCTTTTCATATAGAAACTCATGACTACCGCTCTGTATCATTGCACCATTGTTTTAAACTTTTTCTTAGCGTTCCTTGCCTGTCTAGACTTCCTAGCATGATGTTACAGATAGCAACATGTTCAAAAGTCGTAATATTTTGGGAATTTTATGTGAGGTTCCTGTAAAATTTTTCAATCTTCTTTCTGAAGTTTTGAAGCTTTCTCTTTTTTTCCATTTACAGCTCGCTGTTTTCAAACAGCAGATCCAGTGGACATATTGAATGTCTTTCTTATGTTATCTTAGTGATTTATTAGTTGGAGTTCATACTGTGGGCCTTGGGACATTCATAGTATTCAGTCATTATTTTAGTTAGAGATATCTGTATGTATGTATCTTTTTAACTTCTCTTGTTGCCAATGATGTTGTTTTTGTTTGTGAGATTTACTTTTCTTCACTTTCTTGGTGAATGAATCCATCTTCGCTCCAACTTTTAACTTCCCCTTGACTGAGTTATTTGCGTTGCCTTTTTCCTTCACATGTGTGACTCGCAGCCTGACAATAAATTTAGATTTGTGGACTTTGTGCCATGACCTCTAGAACTGTCATGTCAGTCAAGGTCTGTCAAGGCTGTGTGCAGCCAGGAGTGGTGATATGCAGGACCCAAAGGGCAGACACTCAGAGGCAAAACGTGAACTCAACACAGCTTTAATGCTGAACTCAAAAAGGTAACAAAACAAGCAATCAGGGAATGGAAAGCAGGAGGGAAACACAGCCGGCAAATTAGGCCTAACGAGACAAAGGAAGCAAAACCTGACACATTAACATGAGACTATCAAAGTAAAACAGGAAACACAGACTAAACTTATAGACACAGACTCACAAGCAGACACTGCAACAGAGACGTGGGACCAGGGCAGACACAGACACTGACTGGAGACAGAATAGAGGGAGTAAGGAAACCAAAACCTGAGAACTACATAATCAAACACCAAGAAGAACAGGGGAAAACATAGAAATGCAAAACAGAACCCAAAACCTTCACAAAAATAAACTAAGAAGAGAACACAAATAAAGGGTACAAGGGTACAGAAACCACTGGGTCAACGACCCAGGAACCCTAACATAGTCCTTTTTTTTTGTAACCTAGTTGTCTCCTTTAAAATAAATTTGTGAGTCACTGTCATAATTCAACTGAGTGTTGTTCTTGCTTTCTCAGCTGGTTAACTTTATAATTTTTTTAAAATATAATTCTGGAAAATGCAAAATATTAAATTACAGGTTGAATAGTATCTTGCATTGCATGTAAGAGTCTGGTTTCCTTATTTGATAAGGAATGTGTCATGGGGCGGCTGTGTGACGGCAAGAGAGGACCCAAATGCACAGCTCTAGACACACGGGGGGTGAACTCAAAGGCAGGTCTTTATTAACAGGAACATAAGAAGACATACAAAACTATACTGGGAGAAACTAAAGCTGAGGCGCTGGGAAGACACGGGAAATGCACACAACCTAGAGGGACGACGCAACACGGAACAAAGGGACACTCTGACATAAATACACAGAAGGTAATGAGGGAAGTGGGAACACACGGGGAACACAGCTGAGGACAATTACTCATGACCGAGCGGGGAGGACACGAAACTGAAAATACTGACACCGAGATGTGGACCTTAAACACAACACAGTACACAGAGATGAGCACAGACAGAGAGAGGCAGAGAACAAGGATGAATACACGAGGGGATGAGGAGAACACAGAACACAAAGGACGGGACCACGGTACCAGAACAAACACCACAATAAAAGCATGGACACGGGGGGATTCCAAATACCAAACAATCCAATGAACATAAGGAACAAAATACAAAACCACAGGAAAACTGAGAACACTGGGTCAAAATGACCCAGGACCATGACAGAATGTTTACTTCCTGCCATTTATGGGCTCACCTATGCTTGTATATGGTGAACCATTTAGAGGAGTTAAGACATATACAGTGTTGGGAAGTAACAGAATACACGTGCCATTATGTATTTAAAATACAAAATATGAGTAACTGTATTCCGTTACAGTTACCATTTAAAAAGGTGGTATTCCAAATACAGTTACTTTGTTGAAATAAATGGATTACACGCTGGTCTTTTCCTGTTTTCATGTTAGTCTGTGCCCTCTCTACTTCCACGCCAGTGGAAACCCAAACAAAACACGCATTAAGAGGCTCTAATGCCTGCGTCTCTCTCTCGCCGCCCATGTCACCTCTACTTGTGGCCCGCATAATGATGTGAAGAAATATTTTTAAAAGTTATTGTTCAAAAAGCAATAGGCGGAGTGTTACAGGCATAGTCCTAAAGAATGTAGCCTCATGGGCAGTGTAGCCCAGTTGTAAATAAGCTATTAAGACTCGACTGTACACTGTGTTCATGTTTTCCTCCGAAACAATAAGCTCCGTTGGAGCAGCCTTTCAACGCCTCTCTCTTTCTCTCACTAGCAAAGTTGACCCAGACAACAAAGTAAAGCTAATTTTCGGCTACGAGCCGGATTAGCCAGAGGTCCCTTTACGGTTTTATGCCTTTACGGCTTGGAGCCTCTGACCTGTTTTATATACGTGCGGAATAGTTTTCTATAAAAGATCACTGCAAAAAGTGCAGGCTTACCTAGTGTCGATCCTACTGTTACTCATTTTATATTAAGATTTAAAAATCTAGTTGTATTGGTGTGGCGAATAACCTTCAATAAAGGTAATAAATCACACAGCAATAGTACATTCATGCAGATGTAAAAAGCATGATAATATATTAAGTAATCCAAAGTATTCAGAATACGTTACTCTCATTGAGTAATGGAATGGAATATGTTACAAAATACACTTTGGGGCATGTAATCTGTAATTTGTAGTGGAATACATTTTAAAAGTAACCTTCCCAGCACTATATATGGGTGAAGGGAGGTTACCTTTTGATAACTAGGGATGTGGTTAAATGGTTGTAACCAGGAAGTCACGTATACAGAGACACATACACACGCACACACACACACAAAATATGTGAACGACTCCCCAGATAGTTGGCGCCAGGGGCCTCCTGGGAGTAGTTCTCCTAAACAAAAGGCTCTTATACCTGATAAGATACAGAGTGCGTGTTCTGCCATACCATAGATCACAAGACATGATACAACCTTCCCATGAATTTAAGGATGTGTAGAGTGCACCCAGACCCTTAGCAGGCCTAAATAAGGATGAGACATTTTATCAACATATGTACAAATGATTATATATCTCGAAGCATAAATTATTATATGTTTCTAAGTACAAATGACAACCCTAAAATATCACTCTGACATATTTACTACAGTATGGTACTGAGGACCACAGCCCTCCTGCAGGTACAGGAAGTCACTGCGTTCATTCTTCAGACTTTGTTTTCTCCTCCCAAAATCATTTACAAGAAACGGCAGCATTTTTTCTTAATAGCAAGCGCTGCTGCACAGATTGGTATAGATTTCTTTGCTTTCAGAGTAACTTTTTGACTTGTGCACCAAACTCAAATTTATCCGATGTGCAAAGCCAGACACCCATCCCCATTTACAAGAAACAGCAACACTTTTTTAGAAGTACAGACACTGCACCACAAAGCCGTTCTTACGTGATGCTTTCGCTGTTTCACATCTGCTGTTTCACATCTGCTGTTTCACATCTGCTGTTTCAAATCTGCTGCTTCTTATAGAAAATGTCAGTGCAACAGGATGTAATAAAATGTGTTCACATTTGCATGTCCTCAAGCTGCAAATCTTTGATTATGTTTGATTAATAAACTGAATATTTTCAGTTCTATTTATAATGTGTGAGATCCTGCATCATTAATTCACATCAATTCTTGCAAAATGTTATCTTATAATCTCAAAACATTTGTAATAAAAAATTTAAATTACTTTTAATGAACAATATTCAGGAAAAAATGATTTACTCAAATAGTAGTTAATGCAGACAGATTCTGATTTCTGAGTAACGATTAGCAGATGAAGACAACAAAAGAGGAAAAGGGCCATGAAAGACACCAATGCTGGTGCAGGAAGGCCAAAGGCCAGAACAAATATGGACCATTGAAATATTCTCCTCGTAGAAAGAAGTATGAGGAGTACAAGTAGGATGGTGTCGATAAAATACAATTACGTAGTGGACAAGCATGGTGCGGACACAGGGAAGAAAACAAACCAATTCACACAGGTGGGTAAACAGAACACTCAAGAGATCCATTCAAAACAGAATGAAAGAAATGGAAGAAACACCTAAAATAATACAGAAAGCAAAGGCCATGAAAGGAGGAAGTTCAGGAGGAACAGGGTCAGGTCTGGGGCAAAATGTCGCAACAGAGTAATTGTTGGAGTGAGTTTGATAAAAGTTGTCATTGTTGTGCTTAAAACTGTAAACCTTGTCCTGAACTGCATGTTCAGATATTTTTCTGTTCCTCCCCTACATCTAGGATGGTGGGGGATGCTATTAACTGTAGTGTTTAACTGCAGGCACATTGCATGTAAGAGTCTGGTTTCCTTATTTGGTAAGGAATGTTTACTTCCTGCCATTTATGGGCTCACCTATGCTTGTATATGGTGAACCCTTTAGAGGAGTTAAGCATATACGGGTGGGGGGAGATGACCTTTTGATAACTAGGGATGTGGTTAAACGACCAGGAACCAGGAAGTCACGTATACAGAGACACATACACACACACACACACATAAACAATCACTCACATGCTCGCACGTGCATATACATACACACAGTGCCTTAGCTTTTACAACGGGGGACTGTGTAATTGTGTTCACTGAACAAAAAGGCTGCAAGGGGAGGCTAGAATTTGGAGTTGTCTGGGATCAGGTGAGGCGCTGGCAGCTCTGGATCCTGACCGGACCGGCTTCCCTTGCACAAGTAAAAACCGATTGAGCTCTGATTGTCTTGCTAACCCAGATAGCAAGGAAACATTGAAACAACGTTGAGTCAATATCAGGCGACGTCATTGAACCAACGTTGAAGTGTGACGTTGACCTAACGTCACTCTTGCACCCTTTTTTAATGTTGAAACAACGTCAGGTTTTGATGTTGAATCAATGTTGAAACCTGACATTGAAACAATGTCAGATTCTGATATTGAAACACTGTTGAGCTATGGTGTTGATTTTCCACCTCTTTCACACAGTTGCTTTTTATTAAAACAACAGTTAAATCATGACTGGAAATCTACCTTTCTTTATAAGTATTTTAACCAATACTAAACTACTGCATGTTTCCATCAATACTTAAACCACCTAAACACATAATTGTACTTATTCCTCAAATTGGACACCCTTTATAAAAAAAACAACAACAAATGTCTCACAATGTATCATGTCAATATTAATATCCTAAAATAAGAAAGCATTGCATGTGATGTAACAGAGAAAAAAAATAAACAAAAAAACGTCAATAGGGATGTTTCGTTTGCTAAATACTTTATTAAAAGACAGTTTCCTATTTACATTTATATGTTTCACAGAAGTTTGTAATTTTTTACTCTGGGATGGGGATGCATGATGTGCGTCCTGCACCACCCATACCCATACGATCTGGGGCGTATCGGAGCCATTTCTGCACTGCTTGTGCAAAGACAAACTCGGACATAGAGTTTGCCCCTAACTGCTGCGTCAGGCCATCTAGGAAAAAAATACACACACACAAACACAAAAAGTGAATTAGAGCACATGAATAAGCTCTTGTTAACTGTCTTCAGCGGGGAGAAAGTATGTAAACTCCTAGGCTGATAAACATGAAAGTCACCAGGCGTAAATCTGCAAACTGCCGCATTTGATTCCCAAAGAGCTATGAGCGGAAAAAGTGATAAGTCTTAGCATAGTGTGCCGTGTATCCTTTAAAACAAAATAAACATGGGGTCCTCGGGCTGTACAACTACAACCCGAGGACTAAACAAGCCAAAGACCAAAGACTCCATCTCCAGATTAACCGGACATGAAAGTCTTGTTATTAAGAAAGACAAAGTAATATAGCAAAAAAACTGTAAAACTTACCACCATATATGCATTTGCAGAGCGCTGTATCTTTAAATGCCATTTTTTGCTTTGTCTGGTCCTTGGTTTTTTTCCCTGCCCAGTTGAGTACCGAGACCAGCTCGTTTGTATTGGCATAAGCCATTACACGGCGGACTCGCACCTCCAGTGTGGTCCCTCCAATCAAGGGAAAGCGTCTCACCTATAGACACATTTTAAGAGATGGAATTAGCGTGTCTCATGTCTTAAATGTGTATGCAAGTGCTTGTGTGTTTAATCAACAGGCCGTTGTTATGTATTTAAATCACATCTGACAGCTATTACACTTTATAGTTACAAAGTGTACATAACCTTTATATACTTACCATTGCCTTATTTGCCTCTTATGATTGAAGAGCTGCCTCTGCATTGTTTAGCTCCTCAATGTTGTGCAAGGGCAAATCCAGAGGCAGTACCCCAGCATCTACCGATTCATTTCAGCAGGGATGGCGGATGGCTCTGACCTCCTCACGGAGTTCGTTAACAGCTGTCGTCAGGTCTGACAGCATAGCTAATATCTTTTGTGAGGTCGCATCTGTTTAAAAAAACAATTCCAGAAAGATTAATGGCTTAAGCAGTGAGAGGCGAAAAACTAATAAATAAATAATAAAACGCAGTTTACGTGTGGACAAAAGGTGCAAACGCAAGGTAGGTGAGCGTGCATCGTAAAGTTAGGTGAGCGTGCAACGTAAAGTTAGGTGAGCGTGCAACGTAAAGTTAGGTGAGCGTGCAACGTAAAGTTTGAATTGAGTGCGAATCGAAGCGGGTGCTCTCCAATCATTAAAAGTAACAAAGTCATTGAACACATTTATACAGTTACCTTTACGTTTATCAATCATATATCACAGATTTACAATTTTTTGTAGTACTATGCTAAAAAGCAACTGCAGAGCGAAAGTCTGGGTCAAGCGCCAAGGCGACTGCAAGAACAAAGGAACCCTCGAAGCGTTACAGCTAGCTAGCTAGCTTTGTAAGGGAATATAACGGAAAAGTATGAAATGAAAATGTTTTCTTTGTTGACTTTGTTCGCAGTGCAGTTTATTTGTTGCCGGATTGTAAGATGAAAGTAGACACAATTTCGGGCTCCCACATTTTGTCCGAAACTTTACATTAACAAGTTTGTTTGTTTTTTACTGTTATTCAAATGCAACCGTGGAAATAACGAATAGAACAAAAGTCATTCATTCTTACCTTATATTAATCGTGGTGCAGGCCAGTGCAGTGCATGAACTGATGCCTTCTCCGGTCAATTCCGCTGAGAGTAAATCTAATGTCCCGCTCTACCGTACAAGACAATGGTTACCTGAAGGGATGTACCACTGTGAGAGGGGGGGCTATGGAATAGTCCAAGTGGTAGCAGCTTTAATTTCCCGCGAAACCATAAATCAATGGTTTTTCAACGTGATTGTTGTCACCTTGTCAACTATAAATAGATGAACAATCAACGATGACAGAACAACAGTGAATCAATGTTATTTCAATGTCAGTGTCAGGTTTCATCAGTATTTCAATGTTGTTTCAACATTGGTTTTGTGTTGACATTTCAAGCATGACGATTCTGATGGTTCAGATGGAAAATCAACATCTGTTCAATGTCTCCTTGCTATCTGGGAAGTCTCTGAGCCAGCGAGCTACAAATTAAAAATGCCCAAGGCGAAGCGGTCAAAAGTCTGGTTGTACTTCACAGCAAAAGATGCAAACTCAGCAGCCTGCAACAAGTGATTTAAGGTGATACTGTGCAAAGGAGGTAACTCCTCGGATCTGATGAAACACCTGGCGACACATAGCATTTTGTTAAAAGCCGCGAAATGCACCGTATTTGATAGCTTGTTGCGAGACCTCACACCGAGCACATCTACTGCGGGAGTGGTGCCGCTTATCGGACCCGGAGTTAGCAACATCCCCCAAAAACCCGAAAAGGAGAGTCCTGGCCCCTAGCCCTGCCAGTGTAGCAGAAATGATGATGATGATGATGGCAGCAGCAGCCGTTGTTCTCTGCGTGAGTAGCTTTATGTTGTTTGTGTGTAATTTATTTTGAGTAGGCTAACCACGTTATTAAATTAATGCATGTAAGGTGAACTAGCAAACACTGTCGTAGTTACATGCGGCTGTCTTCTTGTTTGATGGCAGATACTCCCTTCACCCTGGCCAAAAAGGCTAAAATGACCAAAGAAAAAGTGGAAAACAGCTAAACATGAGAGGTTTTTGGACAAAGTTGGTGTTTTTTCCATTGTTTAAGCACTGCTTCCAGCTAAGAGTGATACCATAAATCCCCTATATCTGCAGAAAAGGCTAACATTGTTATCTTTTTACAAAAAAACAGCTGAACATGAAAGGTTTTTGGACAAAGTGTGTGGTCTCCATTCTTTAAGCACCGGTTCGAGCACCGTTTAAGCACCAGCACCAAAAGTACCGGTTTGGTACTGGTATCGGAAAAAACCTAAACGATACCCATCCCTAATTACAACTGGCCAAAAATACTCACGACTGATATTTTTTCTATAATAAATTAATTAAATTATTTCTTTAAACAGTACTGAACTGTTGGCAGTACAGCCATTATGGAGTGATACAGAGGAATGCCAATAGGTTAATAGCAGATTTTGTGGTTAAAAAACATTCAGCTGATATCTCTCTATATATTCATAAATTAATTCATTTTAAATTACTCATTGTTTTATGTTAACAAGGTCACTAGTGTCTCTCTTTGACCAATAAATAAGTCGCCAGTCTTTGGCTACATACATAAAACACTTGTAGTTGGAACGGTGGTGTCCACTGTATTCAACACTGCAGGCTGACATGGTGGTTTCCTGCTCCTATGTAATTTTAAAGGATTTATTCTAATTCATAATTACACACTAATCTATGACAGACTGCACCTTTAAAATAAAAATGTGTATAACAGCACCAATGACAACAAACCCATAAAAGTGATGTTTGTGCAAGTGATATGACACTGCAGCAATTTTAGAAACAATTACAAAATGAATGTAAAGGACCAGACCTAAATATAACAACCACAACCTGAAAATACTGGCAGCAGCCAGTGCTACCTCTCAGCCTCTTAGAATGGCCGAAATGGCCTAAAATAACTAGAAAAATGCCACAATCGCTTCCAGTGCGTATAGTTCGTGACAGGTGGGGATACTTTCAGTGCAACTCCTTTTCACTCAATGTCATTGGATCTAAAAATTGATGACAATAAACAATTTCCATTTCTTTTTCTATTTCTATTTGTATATGTAAACCTAAAGTCACATACAAACTAACTGTATTTATATACATATATGTATACATATGAAGCTCAAAATGCAGTGAAAATTTGGCATGTGAACAGTTGAAGTGGAACACAAAGCATAGCACTGTTGTGGAAGTTTTCCATTAAATAAAGCCTGCAGACAAGCGGTGAGTGGTAGCCAACATTCTTTAATCAAAACACACAAAGAGCAGACAACCAAGCTTGTGGAGAGCCTACATGACCGCGGGGTAGACGGTCAGCAGAGTCTCCCTGAGTCTAACATGGCTCTCAGTTAAAGGTAGAAAAGCCAAATGGCTGCTCTCTGGGACTAGTGGTGTTAAATACCTTCTCCAGGAACAAAAGGCAGTACACAGCTGTTTCACACCTTAAGTTTCACACTCCCTTGCTATCTCCCAGAGTCCTCGAAGGGACAAAAGACTCTTCCTGTGGAGTTGTCTGCTTCCCCCAACTACCTTACTAGACCCCCACCATTTGTCTTACTGTATGAGTGTAAGACATGTTAAAATCCAGTGGCACCAAGGCATCATACAATAATATATGCGCATGCGCCAACCAGCGTGCAGCCTGTTACAGTCGCTCCTGCTTTTTCTCTTAGTTTAGCTCTTTTTTCTTACGTATTCTTTTTTTTTCTGACTTGTATTTTCATCCGTTTATTATCTTTTACTCAATCATGTCGATTGAGAGAGTTTTTGTTCTTCTGGTGGCCGTGGAACTGTTACTTTTATCAAGGAACGGGACCGCGGCACATCTCCTACACTCACGGACTGTTTACTCCAGAGATCAGCTGATCGCCCTGATGCCGGCCGGCTCGCTGGCCAGGCCCGCAGAAGTACCAGCTGAAATTTGGAAGAAAACACATCGGGGATGCAGAGGTCAAGGACAGAAGAGAAGAAAGAAGGAGACGGTGAGACAGCGGAGGCTCGAAGCGAGGTGGAGGTATAAACTGTGTCTGCCGTCTATTGTCATGGGAAATGTGCGATCGTTATCGAATAAAATCGACGAGCTCTCAGCACTGGTACGGAGTCAGAGGGAATACAGAGAGTGTAGCCTGATGTGTTTCACCGAATCATGGATGCACCAGGACATTCCCGATGGGAATGCTTCCATGGAAGGCTTCCACACTGTTCGGGCGGACAGGGACAGCATCGCTAGTGGTAAGCGGAAAGGAGGTGGGCTTGCTGTTTTAGTTAACAACCGGTGGTGTAACCCTGCCAACATAACAATCAAAGAAAGGATTTGTTGCCCGGACATTGAACTATGTGCTGTTGGACTCAGGCCGTATTATTTACCCAGGGAATTCTCTCACGTCATCTTGGTGGCTGTCTATGTTCCTCCCTCTGCTAACCCCACAGCTGCATGTGACACTATCCACTCTGCCATAGCCTGGTTACAGACTCAGCACCCGAGTGCCTTTATTGTGATCTCGGGTGACTTCAACCATGTATCACTGGACAATACACTAACAACATTCAGACAATATGTGGACTGTCCCACCAGGGGAGAAAAAATTCTAGATCTACTGTATGCTAATGTCAAGGATGCATACAGCTCCTCCTCCCTCCCCCCACTTGGTAGGTCAGATCATAACCTGATTCACCTCACCCCCCGCTATGTGCCAATTGTGAGGAGGGAACCTGTGACCACGAGGACTGTTAGGAGGTGGTCAGAGGAGGCCTTAGCGGAACTACAGGGCTGTTTCGAGGTGACCAACTGGGAAACACTCTGTGAGCCTCACGCCGAGGACATCAATGGGCTTACTGAGTGTATCACAGACTACATAACTTTCTGCACCGACTCCATTGTTCCAGCTCAGACTCTTCATTGTTACCCAAATAACAAGCCGTGGGTGACTAAGGACATCAAAGCCCTCCTCAACAACAAGAAGAGGGCTTTCAGAGGGGGCAATAAAGAGGAGGTGAGGAAGGTCCAGGTGTTACTAAAGGACAAGATCAGAGAGGCTAAGGACAATTACAGGAGGAAGCTGGAGTGGAAACTCCAGCAGAACAGCATGAGAGAGGTGTGGAGGGGCATGAAGACCATCACTGGATTCAGGCCAACCAACAGCAGGGGAGCTGAGGGAGGTGAGAATAGAGCTAACGAGTTGAATCTGTTTTTCAATAGATTCGACACCACAGTGTCTGCTCACACCCCCACAACCTCACCTGTAGTCAGCCTGGAATCCAGAGCCACACCACTGTGCCAGCCTCTCTCTTCACATGGCGCTGTTGCCTCCTGTGAGATTACTGACACCCCTCCCCCACCCACCACCTTCACCCAATACCAGGTTGAGATGCAAATGAGGAGACTTCACTCAAGCAAGTCTGCTGGACCAGATGGAGTGAGTCCCCACGTCCTCAAGGCCTGTGCCCCCCAGCTGTGTGGAGTCTTTCATAAACTGTTTATGCTGAGTCTGAGTCTGCAGAGGGTACCAGTGATGTGGAAGACATCATGCCTCGTCCCTGTACCAAAGACGCCACGTCCCAGTGGCCCCCAGGATTACAGGCCCGTGGCACTGACCTCCTACATCATGAAGACCCTGGAAAGGCTCATCCTGGACCAGCTGCGACTCATAGTAAGACCACATCTGGATCCGCTTCAGTTCGCTTATCAGCCTCGTCTCGGAACTGAGGATGCCATCATCTACCTGCTCAATCGTGTCTACACCCATCTGGACCAGCCGGCGAGCACTGTGAGGGTCATGTTTTTTTGACTTTTCTAGTGCTTTCAATACCATCAGGCCGACCCTCCTGGGTGATAAGTTAGCAGCGATGCAGGTGGATGCTTCTCTGGTGTCCTGGATTGTTGATTACTTGACAGGAAGACCACAATATGTACGTCTCCCACAGTGTGTGTCTGACAAGGTAATCAGCAACACAGGGGCACCACATGGGACTGTCCTCTCCCCCTTCCTCTTCACCCTCTACACCACAGACTTCAGCCACTGCACAGAGACCTGCCATCTTCAGAAGTTTTCTGATGACTCTGCAGTGGTTGGATGCATCAGCAGAGATGATGAGACAGAGTACCGGGCTGTGGTCGACTCCTTTGTCACGTGGTGTGAGCAGAATCATCTCAGCTCAACATGGCAAAGACCAAGGAACTGATCGTGGACTTCAGGAAGACCAGGAAACACTTGACCCTTGTTTCAATCCAGGGGGTCAGTGTTGACATTGTGGAGGACTATAAATACCTCGGAGTACACATTGACAATAAACTGGACTGGGCTAAAAACACCACAGCACTTTACAGGAAGGGCCAGAGTCGTCTCTATTTTTTGAGGCGACTGAGGTCCTTCAACATCTGCCAGAAAATGCTCAGGATTTTCTATGAGTCTGTTGTGGCCAGTGCGATCCTCTATGCTGTTGCATGCTGGGGGAGCAGGCTGAGGGTAGCAGATGCCAACAGACTCAATAAACTAATCCGTAAGGCCAGTAATGTTGTGGGGATGGAGCTGGACTCCCTCAAGCTGGTGTCGGAGAGGCGGATGTTGTCCAAGATAAAGACAATGTTGGATAACAGCTCCCACCCACTCCATGACATGCTGGTCAGTCACAGGAGCACGTTCAGTGAGAGACTGAGATTACCGAAAAGCACCACTGAACGACACAGGAAATCTTTCCTGCCTGTGGCCATCTCCCTGTACAACGCATCCACTTAACACACTGGTTACTGCTACAACTACACATGTTTCTTTTCCAGATATTTATTAATGAGTGACTTATGTATATATATATATATGTATATATTGTACTATTCTTAGTTAGCGTATTGTCTGTCTTGTTAATGTTGGTTTATAATGGAGCACTGTAACAAAAAAATAATTTCCCCCAGGGATCAATAAAGTATTCTGATTCTGATTCTGATAAAAAATAATGTGATTAATATATAAGTAAAAGAAATTCCTATACAGCGCCATCAGTTGGAAACAACAAAAATGAGTAAAGTGTCATAAAGGACAGTAGTAAAACACCACTTCTTCACCTTTGTCTCTCTAAAGCAAAAAGACAACTTTCTTCATAGTCAGTCCAAGATTATTTATTAAATTATTACTGATCATTTTGTCCTCAAGTTTGGTTGGTTTCAACAGATCAATCAAATTGGAAACGTTATAAATATTTGCATTATAAAATACATACTGGAGTAGTAATATACCTACACTTAGGGGTATTTTACTTTTAATTTAACTAGTTAGGAGCATTTTGCTTTTTCTTTAGTGCTCTGAAACACACAGAGGCTAATAGTTTCAAACAGAGTGCCACAAATAACAGGTATCCCTTTAGAAATAAACAGTGATACTTCTAAAAACCGTGTATTCCCACACAGCATTTAATTTAACTAGTTTAGGAAGATTTCACTTTTCTAATAGTTTCACAGGCTAATAGTTCTTAAACAGAATACCACAAACAACATGTATCCCTTTAGAAATAAACTGTGATACTTCTAAAAGCACATATACACACCTAGCCACACTAGCACTGTATCAACCCCCAATGTTCCTTTAATGCAACTAGCCCTTTACTAGTCACAAACACACTGCAACAGTAAGACTTGTTGATTACACATACATGATTTAACTACTTTAGGAGCATTTTACTTTTTCTTTAGCTCTCCGAAAAGACACAGAGGCTAATAGTTTTAAATAGAGCACCACAAACAACAGGTATTCCTTTAGAAATAAACTTTTCTTGTGTTACTTCTAAAAACTACAGATTCTTAACTAACAACAGTTAGACAGAGAGGGTTACAGTTAGGCCCCCAACAGTCAGCAAAAGAAGTCATAAAACAATAAAAGAGTGTGTGAGACTGCTAGCTGTGTCGTTCAGCAATAAACTTATCTACAAACGTGTTAGTAAAGAGTGACTTGTACTTCTGTCCCATTAAGCAACGGTTTAACAAATTTCACTGCAAACTATAAAAGGAATCTGGATTTAAATAGAACATAGTAGTGATGGATTAAGTGCAGGAAACACTAGTATTAGGTGTCTATGGAACAAATCTCCTTCAACGTTCAAAATGACCAAAGTGAGGACTACAAGCGTTTCTCTCAGTTGGTTGTGTTTAGGGAAAAAGCAGCTAAATACACTGAGACTGCTCCACATTGTTAGTGAGTTAACTCTGGATATCTGTAGGTTTGTCAAACTTGGAGTGAACAAATGCAGAAAAAACAGTAAAAGATGCAGACAGTGAAAGTCTGGTTTACTTATAATGTGCCAAATCACTACAACAGGTGGCTCAAGACGATGCCATCTTGGACCGGCGCAAGACGGACGAAAGCGAAAGTATTTGCCAAGAATGTTTTCATTAATAATTCATTAATTAATGAAAGCATTCTTGGCAATTTGCCAAGAATGTTTTAAAAACTCAACAAAAATTGGATCTGATGAACATCTATTTTCTGTTTCAGGTTCTCAGGTGCACTGTTTTATGTCCTGGTTATTTACTACAGCACTGAGGACCACAGCCCTCCTGCAGGTACAGGAAGTCACTGCATTCACTCTTCAGACTTTGCTTTCTCCTCCCAAAATTTACAAGAAACGACACATTTTTTCTTAATAGCAAGCACTGCTGCACAGGTTAGTATAGATTTCTTTGCTTCCAGTTTCACTTTTTGATTTGTGCACCAAACTCAAATTTATCTGATGTGCAAAGCCAGACCCCTGTCCCCCCCCCTTCCATCCCCATTTACAAGAAACAGCAACACTATTTTAGAAGTACAGACACTACAGCACAAAGCAGTCCTTGCAAAACATTAACATTTGCAAAATGTTATCTTATAATCTCAAAATATTTTTAATAAAATTAACATTTTTAATGAACAATATTCAAGAACAAAAAAAAGTATTCACATAGTAGTTAATTCAGACAGATGCTGATTTCTGAATACATTTGAGTCCATGTCCGGTTTTATAAAAATCCCCTTTTAACGGAAATAACGGGGCTAAACTATGATTTCACTTTCACTCTGTGTTCAGTAGAGTCAGTTGTAGGTGTGGTTTGGCTCATACTGCCTGTATGAAGAAGCTGCAGCACAGTCTTTGCCTTTCACTTCTTACTCCACTTCAGTTGGCTACACAACACTGTTTAGACTGAACATCGACAGAAGCAATTACAACCCAAGCATGGCTGCCAAGTTTGGTAAGTCATCATGTTAGTCATGTTTTCTAGTGTTACAGCAGTGATCATTTAAAACTTTAAAACTAACATAGAAAGACAGAAACAGAAACAAGATCATTGAGGTTAGTATTAGACACAGACCTGTGATGGTTTAAATAAATGTTTTAAGTCTGAAAGGGAGTAGGTAGAAGCAGAATGTTTATCAAGACCTACCCAATTATACAAAAATGAACAAAAAATAAAAACTACTTTTGCACTGCCTACACTTTCATTAGCTAATAATAATAACAAGCAATAATAATGGGCAATAGGAAAACAAAGACAAAGACTCACTGTTCTCCTTTGGTCATTACTATTGTCCATAGTGCTCCTTTCTAACCATGTCAACCTGCTCCTTATTTAACCAAGTCTCTGAGACAGCAGTTTGTGAATTTAGCTCTGAGATGTGGAAGAGAGGTCATAACTTTTGAATGTCCATTAAGATTTCTGCTATTAAATATGTTATCCACTGTAACATTATAGTTACACGGTTCATAAGTGTGATATTTACAAGCCATTTGTGATTATATCGACCAGAAAGAAAGAAAAAAGGATTAATTGCATTTCCTGATAGCAGAGTGTCAGGGTCATTACTGAGGATGACTCTGATTTCACAGGATCAACAGCAGAATAGAGACTTGTGACCCATCTCTGCAGATGTTGAATTAACTTTTGACCATCTACCAGAACATTTGTAACGTAAAATACCAACCCCAAACCCGGTGCATGATCAGGTATATGTATAATAAGTACAATGTATTTCATGCCATGTATTCTTTCTGATCTTTCTACACAGATTCTGGCAGGACAAATGATGATGAGGTGAGGATTGTGATGGTGGGGAAGACTGGAATTGGGAAAAGTGCTACTGGAAACACTATTCTGGGCCGTAAGTGCTTTGAATCCAAGTTCAGTGCCAAATCTATGACTGTAGAATCTTCTAAAGGAAAAGCTACAGTGGATGGACATCGCGTTGCTGTCATTGACACCCCAGGCCTGTTTGATACCAGGGTTGATGAAGAGGAAACTCAGAAAAATATATGCGAATGCATCTCCTATGCTTCTCCAGGACCCCATATCTTCTTGGTGGTCGTCAAACTGGGCAGATACACTGAAGAGGAAAAACAGACGGTGCAAAAGATTCAAAAAATCTTTGGCCACGCAGCAGACAAATACAGCATGGTTCTCTTTACCCATGGAGACCAACTTGAAGGCACCACTATTGAAGAGTTCTTAGAAGAAAGCTCAGACCTGCAGGAACTCGTGGCCAGATGTAACGGTCAGTACCACGTCTTCAATAATAAACTGAAGGAGCGATCTCAGGTCACTGAGCTGATCCAGAAGATCAGAGAGATAGTCCAGAAGAACGGAGGAAGCCACTACACCAACGAGATGTTCCAAAAGGCTGAGAGGGCGATTGAAGAGGAGAAACAACGCATCCTGAGAGAGAAAGAAGAAGAAATACAGAAAGAAAAAGAGAAAATGGAGAGAGAAATACGGGAAAGATATGAGAAAGAGATGCAGAAATACAACGAACAACTCCAGGCTGAGAGAGAGAGGGAGAGGAAGGAGAGAGAGGAGGAGAGGAAGAGGGAGAGAGAGGAGATGAATGAGGAGAGAAAGAGAGATATGGAGGAGAGAGAGGCAGAGAGGAGGAGAGAGAAAGAGGAGAGAGAATGGGACATGAAGAAGTTAAAGGAGAAGTGTGAGAGAGAAGTGGAGGAAGAAAGATGCAAGATTCAGACCAGATATGAAAATGAAGCCAGAGATGAAGCTGAGGAGTTTAATCCATTATTTTTTCTGACAGTACCTGCTGAAACCGCACTTAATGTTGGCCATGCAGTGGTTGGAGGAGCTAAAAAATTTGGGAAGATGTTAAAAACCACTTTTACACTCAAGCTTTGAATGACAGTCAGGATCTTCTCATATAGAAACTCATGACTGCCGCGCTGTATCATTGAACCATTGTTTTAAACTTTTTCTTAGAGTTCCCCAGCATGTCTAGACTTCCTAGCAGGATGTCACAGATAGCAACAAGTTCAAAAGTCGTAATATTCTGGGGATTATATGTGAGGTTCCTGTAAAACCTTTCAATTTTCTTTCTGAAATTTTGAGTGTTTCTCTTATTTTTCATTTACAGCTCGCTGTTTTCACACAGCAGATCCTGTGGACATATTGAATTTCCTTCTTATGTTATCTTAGTGATTTATTAGTTGAAGTAGAGTCTTACTGTGGGCTTTTGGGACATTCATAGTATTCAGTCATGGTAATATTATAGTTAGAGATATCTGTATATGTTTAAATTTTTTACAAACACATTTATGTTTTACGTGAAATAATTGGTGTATGTGTGGATGTGAGAGCATATTATCATTTTTGGTGACGGACTTTCAGCATGAGCAGGATGTACCATCTCACTCTGTAACAGTGGTTAAACATATAGGCTCCAATAGATAAGCAATTAAGAAACTGATTGTGGGAGCTCTTTGTAACTTCTCTTGTTGGCAGTGATGTTTTTTTGTTTGTGAGATTTACTTTTCTTCACTTTCTTGGTGAATGAATCCATCTTTGCTCCAACTTTTAACTTCCCCTTGACTGAGTTGTTTGCGTTGCCTTTTGCCTTCACATGTGTGACTCGCAGCCTGACAATAAACTTAGATTTGTGGACTTTGTGCCATGACCTCTAGAACTGTAAGCATTGGTCCTTCTTTTTGTAACCTAGTTGTCTCCTTTAAAATAAATTTGTGAGTCACTGTCATAATTCAACTGAGTGTTGTTCTTGCTTTCTCAGTGTTGCTGGTTAACCTTATAATGTTTTTAAATATAATTCTGGAAAATACAAAATATTACATTACAGGTTGAATAGTATCTTAGCTTCTCGTGGTTATTTATCTAGTACTGCATCACATTCTGATCAAATTACTGCCACAAGCTAAATGTCCACATTCTCACCTGTAGATTTTAAAGATCTGGAAGAAATTAAGCATCAGTTAACGTCTTGCACCTCTCTACGTCCCCCCATCAAAACAAAACTATTTAAACCTGTATCTCATTGTTTTACAAATCATTTAGTAAATATTATCAACAGCTCTCTAGTATCTGGTATTTTCCCTGTTTCTCTCACATGTGCAGTAATCACACTACTACTTAATAAAACGGAATTAGCACTAAAGAAAGGCGACGCAGAGAGTGACAAAAATTTAACTCAAGGGACACAAGACCTTTGGTGGACGGGACTAAATCTTTGGCCTCTGTCTTCTGGGGTGGGCACGCTGTTGTCACCAGGATGTGTGACATCAGATCTTCAGTAATCTTGGACAGGTGGTCAACATTCGGGGAAGACAAGAAGTAGAAGTACTTTCAAGATGCAGCTCCACTGAGGGCACAGACAGCTTACACTGAGATCAGAGAGCTCAGACTTTCAAAAAGCATCTGAAACAGCTCAGGTTTGGAAAGAAAGCTTTCCATGTTAGGTGTTTTAAATAAAAATTATTTAAGCATTGTAGTGGGTTTTATGTGACATATATATATATTGCTAGCCCTGTGATAAATTGGCAGCCTGCTGAGGGTGTACCCTGCCTTTGTCTCCTTGTGACAGCTGGGATGGACTAACACCCTTTGCTGCCATCAATTGGATACAATGTATTCCAATTATTCTATCTGAATGTTTACAAACTCAAAGTATGTAATGGAAGTGTAAGTGATGACCAGTTCACAAATTTACAAAGCAGACATAAAAAGTAATTGTACTACTCAAACCAGACACATGAGTACAGCTACAAGTGATCTGAAAAACAGCAGTTTTGTCACATTTTCATATCTAATTCGGGTATTTTAAGGGAGGCCGGAGGCACTGAAAAACAACCCTACCTGTCCCTGCTGAATCAAAGCAGAAGCAGAAAGGTTTCTGGATTGCATGATCACTTTAACCAGCTAGCCATCCTGTTATGGGAGGAACCAGTAAGAAGCTATTTTCAAAGTAGCTGAGTAGATTTTATCTCAAGTCAGTGAGTAACAGTAGAGTTTTGCAGAACACTAAGAAAGATTTCTTTGACTGTTGATGGTCTCATTGGTCATCATATCCACTGTCCAGAGTCTTAAAACAACAAGAATGTACAAAAACAACAACCCCAAACCCCTGTTGTTTTATACATTTAAAACTCAAATTCAAATTATAGATTCGACTAGCAGATGAAGACAACAAAAGAAGAAAGGGGCCCTGAAAGACACCAGTGCTGGTGCAGGAAGACCAAGAGCCATGGATCATACTCCTCATACTTCATAGAAAGAAGGACAACGACCCTAAACATAAAGCCAGGGCAACAATGGAATGGTTTAAAACAAAACATATCCATGTGTTAGAATGGCCCAGTCAAAGTCCAGATCTAAATCCAATCGAGAATCTGTGGCAAGATTTAAAAACTGCTGTTCACAAATGCTGTCCATCTAATCTGACTGAGCTGGAGTTGTTTTGCAAAGAAGAATGGGCAAAGATTTCAGTCTCTAGATGTGCAAAGCTGGTAGAGACATACCCTAAAAGACTGGCAGCTGTAATTGCAGCAAAAGGTGGTTCTACAAAGTATTTACTCAGGGGGCTGAATAATTACGCACAGCCCACTTTTCAGTTATTTATTTGTAAAAAATGTTTGGAATCATGTTTGATTTTTTGATCCACTTCTCACATGTACACCACTTTGTATTGGTCTTTCACGTGGAATTCCAATAAAATTGATTCATGTTTGTGGCTGTAATAAAACAAAATGTTCAAGGGGGACGAATACTTTTGCAAGCCACTGTACAAACGATTATATATCTCTAAGCATAAATTATTATATGTTTGTTATTATATGTTGTATATAAGTACAAATGACAATCCTAAAATATCACTCTGACATATTTACTACAGTTTGGTACTGAGGACCACAGCCCTCCTGCAGGTACAGCAAGTCACTGCATTCACTCTTTAGACTTTGCTTTCTCCTCCAAAAATCATTTACAAGAAACAGCAGCATTTTTTCTTAATAACAAGCACTGATGCACAGATTAGTATAAATTTCTTTGCGTCAAGTTTCACTTTTTGACTTGTGCACCAAACTCAAATTTATCCGATGTGCAAAGCCAGACCCCCCCCCCCCCCCCCCCCCATTTACAAGAAACAGCAACACGTTTTTAGAAGTACAGACACTGCACCACAAAGCAGTTCTTACGTGATGCTTTCACTGTTTCACATCTGCTGCTTCTTATAGAAAATGTCAGTGCAACAGGATGTAATAAAATGTGTTCACATTTGCATGTCCTCAAGCTGCAAATCTTTGATTATGTTTGATTAATAAACTGAATATTTTCAGTTCTATTTATAATGTGTGAGATCCTGCATCATTAATTTACATATATTCTTGCAAAATGTTATCTTATAATCTCAAAACATTCATAATAAAAAGTTAGAATTACTTTTATTGAACAATATTCAGGAAGAAAAGGATTTACTCAAATAGTAGTTAATGCAGACAGATGCTGATTTCTGAGTAATGATTAGCAGGTGAAGACAACAAAAGCAGAAAGGGGCCATGAAAGACACCAATGCTGGTGCTGGAAGGCCAAAGGCCAGAACAAATATGAACCATTGAAATATTCTCCTCGTAGAAAGAAGTATGAGGAGTACAAGTAGGATGGTGTCGATAAAATACAATTACGTAGTGGACAAGCATGGTGCGGACACAGGGAAGAAAACAAACCAATTCACACAGGTGGGTAAACAGAACACTCAAGAGATCCATTCAAAACAGAATGAAAGAAATGGAAGAAACACCTAAAATAATACAGAAAGCAAAGGCCATGAAAGGAGGAAGTTCAGGAGGAACAGGGTCAGGTCTGGGGCAAAATGTCGCAACAGAGTAATTGTTGGAGTGAGTTTGATAAAAGTTGTCATTGTTGTGCTTAAAACTGTAAACCTTGTCCTGAACTGCATGTTCAGATATTTTTCTGTTCCTCCCCTACATCTAGGATGGTGGGGGATGCTATTAACTGTAGTGTTTAACTGCAGGCACATTGCATGTAAGAGTCTGGTTTCCTTATTTGGTAAGGAATGTTTACTTCCTGCCATTTATGGGCTCACCTATGCTTGTATATGGTGAACCATTTAGAGGAGTTAAGCATATACGGGTGGGGGGAGATGACCTTTTGATAACTAGGCATGTGGTTAAACGACCAGGAACCAGGAAGTCACGTATACAGAGACACATACACACACACACATAAACAATCACTCACATGCTCGCACGTGCATATACACACACACACAGTGCCTTAGCTTTTACAACGGGGGACTGTGTAATTGTGTTCACTGAACAAAAAGGCTGCAAGGGGAGGCTGGAATTTGGAGTTGTCTGGGATCAGGTGAGCAGCTGGCAGCTCTGGATCCTCACCGGACTGGCTTCCCTTGCACAAGTAAAAACCGAGTGAGCTCTGATTGTCTTGCTAAGTCTCTGAGCCAGCGAGGCCTGCGAGTGCAGACCTAAAGTAATATTCTGCTTTTAGTAGTCTGCTTTTCACTCACAACAAAATGCTTTTCAGCCTATTACAAAAATTTCACTCTCAAATTCACAATGTTTTGTTTCATAGATATTATATGCCTAAATCATATAATACAGATACTCACTTTTTCTTGAGCCACAAAAAAGGCCATCTTCTTCTCTCTCTTTGTCATATTCCATCTTCAACAGTAGATGTAGGGTGGACAAAGGCACTTCCATGCTCACAAACCATTTTATTTTTGACAGTGTATTTGTTAGTGTATATGTGTGTGAGGGAGAGCTATAGAGCGGCAACCAGTCCAGGATGTATCCTGCTATTCGCTCTATGACAGCTGAGATAGACCCTCTAATTGGTAGTTCTTTCACATATTGTCATAACACTTATTTATTACAACTGGCCAAAAATACTCACGAGTGATGTTTTTTTTATAATAAACAAATTAAATTATTTCTTTAAACAGTACTGAACTGTTGGCAGTACAGCCATTATGGAGTGATACAGAGGAATGCCCATAGGTTAATGGCAGATTTTGTGGTTAAAAAACATTCAGCTGATATCTCTCTATATATTCATAAATTAATTCATTTTAAATGACTCATTGTTTTATGTTAACAAGGTCAGCAGTGTCTCTCTTTGACCAATAAATAAGTCGCCGGTCTTTGGCTACATACATAAAACACTTGTAGTTGGAACGGTGGTGTCCATGTATTCAACACTGCAGGCTGACATGGCGGTTTCCTGCTCCTATGTATTTTTAAAGAATTTATTCTAATTCATAATTACACACTAATCTATGACAGACTGCACCTTTAAAATAAAAATGTGTATAACTAGCACCAATGACAACAAACCCATAAAAATGATGTTTGTGCAAGTGATATGACACTGCAGCAATTTTGAGAAACGATTACAAAATTAATGTAAAGGACCAGACCTGAATATAACAACCACAACCTGAAAATACTGGCAGCAGCCAGTGCTACCTCTCAGCCTCTTAGAATGGCCGAAATGGCCTAAAATAACTAGAAAAATGCCACAATCGCTTCCAGTGCGTATAGTTCGTGACAGGTGGGGATACTTTCAGTGCAACTCCTTTTCACTCAATGTCATTGGATCTAAAAATTGATGACAATAAACAATTTCCATTTCTTTTTCTATTTCTATTTGTATATGTAAACTTAAAATCACATACAAACTAACTGTAGTTATATAGTTTGAAGCTCGAAATGCAGTGAAAATTTGGCATGTGAACAGTTGAAGTGGAACACAAAGCAGAGCACCATCAGTTGGAAACAACAAAAGTTAGTAAAGTTTCATAAAGGACAGTAGTAAAACACCACTTCTTCACCTTTGTCACCTATGAACCTTTGTTCATAGTCAGTCCAAGATTATTTATTAAATTATTACTGATCATTTTGTCTTCAAGTTTGGTTGGTTTCAACAGAAACATTAAAATTGGAAAAAAAAATTGCATTATGAAATACATACTGGCTATCCACACAAAAACAGATACTGTCGCAAAACATAACAAAGAAAACAGAAGAAAGCTGTAAACTGGCTAAAACTTACAGTAGCTTACAGTAAGATGGAAAAGAAAAGCATTCAATATAAATTTGACTGATTCAGTGTGTCCAGAGTTTATTCAGTGTTAGACTCCAAGTGGACAGAAATGTTTTGCTTCACAAAAAGGTTTACTTTAATTTCCCAGAGGTGCTAGTTTCATTTGGGGAAACCTGCATTCATGTGAGAATGAAGAAGTCACTTGGATGAGTGATGAAATGTTTCTCCCAGTGAAAACACTACGTTCAGATGAACAGAATCAACTTTCTGGGGTTTAATTTTATCATTATATCTTTACTTCAAGTTCAGCTCAGCATTTAAACATAACTCAGCAACAAAATCCATTAAAGGAATACCTTGTTGACAAAGTGAAAACTAAATCAATGATAGAAGGATTATAATAAAATATGTCAAATGTGTTGTAATTAATATTAATATGCAGAAAACAAATAAACAAGAGCATTAGTTCAATGGGGAAAACAGAAGTCACTGATAATCAAACATAAGTGTCTGTTTCTTTATTTAATGTTACTAATACACATTTTTAACCTGCGTGGAACACAATAAAAAATATAAAAGAACAGTAGCTGGCAGTGTGAGACTATACCAGGGGTCTCCGGAGCCGCATGCGGCTCTTTAGTCTTTATTTTGCGGCTCCGAGTGGTTTGGGAAAATAAATTAGAAGTATTTAGCTGAAGTGTATTTTATTTGTGTTTAGTTATTTTTTTAACTTGTAGTTCTAAATTGGAAGATTATTGTAATTTTGAAATATAAAAATAAAATTATATCTTATTATTTTTTCATCGCTCAAAATAAGCGTCACACTCGCGGTGTACCCACCAAAACGCCGTGCATTTATCAAGACTTTCAACCCCAGATAGGCCAATTATGGATCTTCGGATCCACATTATGTCAGCAGCCATTCTCCACTGTGAACTATGTTAAAAACAAACACCGCTCACGCCTCACAGATGACAGCTTACAGTCCTGCGTAAAGATGAAAGTGTCTTCGTACAGCCCCGATTTGCAGACGCTGTGCGCAGAGATTCGGGACCAGAAGTCCCATTGTTTTCCGATTCTGCCCTCATCCTGTCGTAGATGTAGCGGTACCAGGCATTGTTCATCCAAGGGTGTATGTGATCTTGCGTCATGTCTCATAGGTGGGAGTTGTCATGTGTCCATCTTCTCTGTCTGCCTCGTGGTTCAGCTGTTGTCGGCATCAGCTGGGGTCCTGTAAGGGTGAGCATCGTAGTCAAGGTAACCAAGAGGGTCCACCTTCCCATGGCTGCGTACAGGTCCGTCACACCCTATTACTTGGTTACTCTAGAGTTGGCCAATGGCTGGGGGTTGAAGTGCGAGCAATGCTCAATCAGCACTTCCCCCTCACCACTGAAGCAACCAAGTGAGGGTGAAACTTTCCTAGTTGATTTCTGTGGAGGAAGTGGAATCCTCTGAGACCTCCACCTTTTTGCAGTGGCTCTGATGTATCCAGGAGGGTCTCTCCGCTATTTTGCAGGCAGTTGGAGTAGTCAGAAGCACTTGGTATGGACCCGCCCACTGTGGCGAGCTCCAATTTTTTCTTTGGATCCAATCATCTGGCTTCAACCTGCAAGAAATAGGTGAAAAAGAGTCTTGTGGCAGTTTATTATTCAAAACAACTTCTCTGTTTGTCAACAATTGAGTCATCCAATCTGCCAGAGTGGTTTCACGGATTGATTTATCTAGTGGCTCACTTATAACTGGTATTGGAAAAGGTCGCCCATGTATAATTTCAAATGGGGACAGTTTGTTATTTCCTTGTGTTATTCTCATCCACATTTTGACTAGGCCTACACATTCTGGCCATGGTCTGCCAGTTTCTTCCATTGTTTTCCTGAGCCTTTGTTTTATAGTGCCATTTGTTCTCTCTACTAATCCTGCACTCTGTGGATGGTAGGCACAATGGTGTTTTAAACTGAAACCTAGTGCTTCAGATACTTTGCTGATCACGTCAGCAACGTTTTTTTTAATATCTTGCTGCATTTTGTATAAGTTTATACTCAAGTTTAAATAAATAACAACACTAAAGCTATTCTGTTATACCTGTATGTAAAAAATACACTGCACCCAAAATATTTCCTAGTTCAGCAACACTGATCAATCTAATAAACTTAAACCTACTCCATCCTCCCTATTCTGGTATTTTAAAGAGTACTTAAGAGAAATATTAAGCAACCTAACTAATAGGGTTGCAAACTCCCAGCAAAAAAAAAAATAGGGAACCACCCTCTTCCTCATGATGCTTAATCGATGTAATCAAATTTAAGTTGATGCAGGGGGAAAATGCACAAAAATAAATTTAAAAATTATAAAATTCAAGAATAATTAAATAGATTCAACATCTTTCTTCAACAGAATTGCAGACTGCACAGATGGTATCTTCCCAAAGGAAAAAGTACTATAGCTTTTGTCGGATTATGATATTATTTTATGCCATGTTAGACCCCTAATTAAAGATTGTGAATTATTATGTAGTTTCAGTTTGCATTATGCTCCTGAACTAGAAGAAGGTGATAATTATTACATTTGGTAAATTGATTTGCATTACATTAGACTGCTGATTTATTGTGAATGAATGATATTGTTTTATGATGCATTATACTGCTGAGTTATAAGAAATACTGTTCACAGAAAGTCATCGTCTCATTTGTCTGATTAGAAGAGAACAGAGCATACTGCCCCATTTCATCAGGAGCAGATAAACAGGGAGCCAAGGTCGTAGCTTAGGCGCTGTGTGAGAAAGAATGTTTAGGCTTTTATGATTAGGAGGGGGCCACTAGAGGCTATAAGAGTTTGATCAAGGCTCCACCATTTTGAGATCTGATGCTGTCTGTGTATGGTGTCCATCTCCCACGCGTGTGTTCATTAAATCATCGTTTGACTTGACCCGGCCGGACCAGTGTTGTTATTTTGGTTTTCCTCTTGTATCCATTCCCAATATTTGAATCCGTAACAGTTTTGGGGGCTCGTCCTGTGGTATTGGGATGGAAGTTTTGGAGGTGGTCATATTCCAGGTGGTTGAACGGGCAGGCACGAGCCAGTGGTCTGACGTGAGTGGGCAAGCCGGCACATTTAAAGGTGAGGCACAACCTGTTGAATGTAAATCCAAACTGTGCCAAATTGGACTGTATAAATTAAAAGTCTACTCACTGAAATTACTGGTGAAGGCCTGTTTTGATTTTGATGAAAAAATCTCATGAGTTTTGAAACTTGAAATAAGCTTAAAAGGAAAATAATACTGAGTTAGAGGCTCAAGGTAAAGGAAAATAATACTGAGTTAGAGGCTCAAGGTAAAGAAAATAATACTGAGTTAGAGGCTCAGGTAGTTTGATAGGGAATTGGTCATTTTGTGAGTTAGAGGCTCCATTGGTCTAAAGGATTGCATCTGTGTTGGCCATGTTGAGAGTTAGAGGCTCCATTGTCCATAACGTTGCATCTGCGTCAGTCATACTCTTGTTTTAGAGGGTTGACGGCGGTTTAAAAGTATTATAAATTTTGTTAGAACGGTGGTTAGAGGCCACTAGGAGGCGCATAGCCCGGAGGTTACGCTCCCTCCTGGCCGCAGACGCGCGACCTTGACCTGTCGGCGAACAGGGTTAGTTCAGTTGGCTTGACTGTGGGGTACAGGGCATCCTGGAACAAGCTAGGAGTTAGAGGCTCCTTATCTGCGCTTTTTTGGACACTTTAAATTGACTTAGGGACTTTAGAGATCAGGCCAGATACAGTTAGAGGCTGATACTGGTTAATTGATTACAAAAAAGTTGGACTTTCTTCGGTTGGACCCGTTATCTTAAATTTGTCAAAATTGTGTAGGCGCTAAAACTTTCAGGCCTGAGAGTGAGTGTAAATATAAGACGTCTGTGTAAAATAAGATAGAGAGTTGAGTGTGAAACGAGGCTGTGTGTGACGACAGTGCGCTGCAGCGCTGCAAGCTATTTTTAGACGGTGTGTGAACATGCAAATGAGGTGGCTGTTGTGAAGCCCACAGAGGACTTCCTGTTTAGCGTGTTATTGAGTTTTATAAGTATAATTTGCAAATAATGATACATGCCTGTAATTAAAACGCTGATTTTGCTGATTATAATATTACAAATAAAGTTTTGAATGACTACGGTGAATGTTTAATGTTTGGCTGAGTTTTGATATGGGAGAGACGGCTTCGCAGCTGTTGGGGGTAAGTGACCGGAAACTTGCATGCCCATAAAAGGCAACTGCCTGACTGTGTGAACTATGCACCAAGAGAGAGAGAGAGTAAAATCTAGGCAGATGAACCAAATGGATGTTTTAAGAAAAACAGTAAATGAATGTTTTAGTCTCTTAATACAGGTGGATTTCTCTCAACCAGGAGACCTGAGTACAGCAGCAAAAGGATAGATTAATAAAATTGGGACGACACACATGCCAAGCTCTGGCTCAAAATTTTACAGCTTGACCTATCACTTTGTCCCCACCTGAAAAAGAAGCTTAAAGGACATCTTCTCCTCCAGTTATCGGTTACCATCACTGGAAATTTTCAGGCAAGTTTTTCACTGAATTGTTTTTGGCACCATGTGTCCCTGAATCTCACAAGCAAGCTCTAATTCCTGGCTGAAGACATGGAATGCTGTTATTTAAGGTGGGAAATCAAAATTTGGGAAACAAAATTAAAAACATACACAATTAGAGAAATGCCTTGTTGGAAAAAAGTTAAAATATCCCACCCACAAACGCACATACACGCAATGAAGAAACAGCTTACACTCATGAACACGTGAAGATTTTCCAGCAAGTTTAAAGCAGCGAAACTTAACATACACCTGATGTTAAATGATAAAGTCTATCCACTACTAACAATTAAACTCTCTGGGTTGCAGGACAACAACTTGACTTCAAAATGACAGACACTGGTAAATCACAAACCAGTGATGAAATAATAAATTTAGTGGTTAAAAGAGTCGAATTGTGACATGTTTTTTTCTGATTGAATAATACAAGAGATTACTGAATGAAATAAAATTCCTTTTTTGAATTATTAAACATGATTTTAAGAATTTTAACGTGTACCTGTGTTGTCCTGTCAACTTGGTGGGTTATGAGTTGATTATATAGTGAGAAAAAACAAAAAAAAGGGGGGGAGAAGGCTGACACAGGGCCTGGCCCCTCTCTGAACAACACAGCCAAAACAACATCATTTTCCTGTTCGTCTGTTTTTGTTTTGTTTTTGTTTTTTCTCTTTATGCTTAATTACAGGCTGCTTTGTCGGCCCGGAAAGCCGAGGCTGACCTGGACTCCTGCTCTCCCCTCTACCATCTTGGCTCTCCCTTCTACCATCTTTGATGTGACCCTGACCAAATGCTACAGCAGCTGGACCCACAACAACAACCTGAGAATGTCAACAGTGCTGCAGGAAAGAGATCTCATGCAGCGGAGACGGAGAACGTTAAATCCAAGGCCCGTTTCACTACACGGGGGAGATTTCCAGACAGCTTCAGCTGACAGAGCTGTGACGAGACGCCTATTAAGCCTGGATGAAAAGTGAGGCCGAGCAAAAAATGCTGACCTTAACAACTCTGCATCAAAACTGTGCAGGACAGTGACGGACCAACATGGATGATCGGGCAGTAAAAAGGGCGTGCCAGAGACACGAGGAGTAACTGAGGTCAGAAGGCACCTCAGATTGGACAAAAGCAGCAGAAGAACATAAGCTGAAGGCACAGGTGTCGGGGCTCGGTCAGGAGCTGACCTCTGAGAAGAGCCGAACAGCAGAGCTGCAGAAGGCCGTGGAGCAAAGCAAGGAAAACATCAATAAACTTCAATCTGACGTGTACGGAAAAGACTCTGAGGTTTCTGCCCTCAGTGAGAGCTCAAGACATCAGAGCAGAAACTGAGCATGGCTCAGGAGGAGCTGGCTGCTAATCGAACCCATCAGTCAGGCTTAGAGTCCCAGATACAGGACTTGAAATCAGCCCGGAGCTTGCTGGAGCAGGAGGTTGCCAAACCTGACGAGAAGCTCCAACAGCAGGAGCAAACCCTGAAGGACCTACAGAAGCAAAAAGGGTCAAGTTAAGGAGGAGCTGGACAAGGAGAAGATGCAGGACACTGGAGAAAAGGACTGCCTCAATTGGGGTCAGAACCAGTATGGACAGAACTTTGGGCAGCAGCACCAATGGACCCAAACGGACTGAAAAGGAGGAGAGCAGGACCCCAGAGCACGCTTCAGGCCATGGTTTACCCAGAACACCAGAACAGGAAAGTGATGAACACAAACACACACACACAAACACACACATCTACATACACTGACTCAGAATCAAGAGAAACACACATATGAACACATATGCACTTGTTGATTGACTGAGAAATGACACACACACACGCACACAAATCAAAATGCTGATTCAATTCACGGAGAAGTGATCCACACACACATACACATGTTTGTGCAATGAAGAGTGATACACACACGCTGATGCAATGAAGAATGCTTTACTAACAAATGCTATGCTGATACGCAAAATGCTGCACACAAACGTCCAAATACAGAATCTGTTACAACAACAAGAAGCCATTGATTGTTAATTGGTTAAATGCATTTCATGTCACCCAGAGGGCATTTGTGCAGATTTAGGGGACAGGGTCTAGAGCAGTTTGGTTATGAAAACAATGTCTGTGAGTGATGTCTGTTTATGGCTCAAGGCCTCAATTGAATTGTTTACTGTGCTTCGCACAGCCTGATAAGGAGCAGTGGTACAGAGTGAAAATTATGAATTAACGGTGTGAGCCTTATTTCGGAGCGCCACATTTTTGTGATTGAGATTTAATTGAAGGAGGAACACACTGAAAAAAAAAAAAAAAAGAAGAAAAGGGGGCCAGCCCTCGGATTTACGTAAACATCCTACATGTATTTAACACAATTGCCTCAGGCTTTAAAGATTTGTACAAAATTCAACAGGAAATCATAGCTTCCCTGTATTTCCTACATTGTTGGCATGCTGGTGAGTGCTGTTGCTCCACAGTAAGAAGGTCCTGGGTGCAAGTCCACAGTCTGGCTAATTTGCAGTGGTTTCTCTCTGGGTATTCTGGTTTCCTGCCACAGTGAAAAGTCATGCAGCTGTTAGACCTAGGTTAATTGATGATTCTAAATTATCCGTGAATGTAAGTGTAAATGGTTGTTTGTTTTTAGGTGATAGACTGGTGACCTGTTCGGGGTGCACCCTGCCTCGTAACCTATCACTTTAGAGTTATTTCCCAGCCCTCGTGCAATTAGGATAAAGATAGGAGGATGGTAGTTGTTGTAGACCCATTCAATTTTTATGGTAATCAGAATTTAGACTTTGTTGAACCGTAGGCAATATGAAGACAACATGTAGTAGTTAAGGGACCAAGTAGAATTTGGATAAAAGTTATTGAATAGTGTTGAAATAAAATGACAGAATTGTGAAGAATTAAAATATTCCAGGAGCTCAACTTACTCCATCTGAACATGTCTTAATCGTGTAATATGAACTCAAAATGCACAGGTTAACTGAAAATGAAAAGGTTGTGTTGATTTAACTCAGTTGTTTAAGTTTTTACCAAAGCAAAACATTTGTGTGCAACTAGTGTCCACTATTGAATCAAATAAGTCCAACACGTTTTTGTCAGTGCAAAAGAAGTTACGGTACCTGTATGCCTACACAATATTGTCCCTGGACGGAGGAAAACTTTCTGGTGAAGTTTTTGTTGATTTTGGGTTTTGCTTAACACTAGGTTGATTTTATCAGTGAGGTTTGGATTGTTTTCTCTCTCTAAGAGAGAGAAAGATGGTTTTATGCTTGGACATGTTTCCAACGGGCCCCAGTATTTGTTATTATATGAGTATTTTATTGGTTACGTTTGTCTTTGCTTTTGTTACAGTGCACTGAAATAAGAACATCTGAGAGGAGTGATCCACCGGTGGTGATATTTTGGTATTTTGTGAGTTCCTGATTTAACAAATCAGCTCTTTAATCCAGGCCTGAGAGATTGAACTTTAAAGCGCTATAAAACATGATTACTAGAAACAGTCGCAAAGTATTTTTCTCCATGATTATAATGGGCTTGGGAGAAATTCACTTATATGGGACATTGATCACATGAGAAGTCCTGAGCCTAAAAGGATTGCAGCGAGTCAATCCAGTCCAAAAAAACAAGGAACTGTTTTCCTTTAAAATGATGACGTCATCTTGCTGGTGATGGAGCCTCGAATAGGTTGCGTGTGAGACTCCATTATCAGCAATATCTGGTATGAATGTGTGTGAATGTATGCATGTGACTGGACTGTGATGGACTGACGACTAAAAGTTTAAACTGACCTGACACTGAGACAAAAACGGTACCGACTTTAGGATTAGTGCATGTCTACAAACAATTCACCCAGCCTGTAAAAGAAGGGTGGATGTTTTGTCTCGCTTTGTTTTGTTTTTGCAGGAGTAGGAGGACAGAGACTAGGGGGGGAGGCTGTAGCTTCACATGAGTGTGAACTGCAGACTTAACCCTTTGGTTGCTAATTTTGAGCTACTGATGTTTCCATCAAGAAAATTGTGTTTTATTAGCTGTGTTTCGATTAATGCAGCACATTATATTGTTGGGAATGTTAAATGCTAAAGTGAAGAGAAGCTTTGATTTCACTCATGACTGAACGTGTTATTATTAACCATAGCAGGCCACTGTAAAAAGTCAATCAATTTTGATAGAAAAAGCAAGAAAAAACTCTATTGATACATCCAAAATAGAGATATGTAATGACAAACCTTGGTCCACGTCATTTAGGTTCTCCATTGAAATAGTCAATAATTTAGAAAAGTAAGATAGAACCGACAGGGGCATGTGGTGCTGCACAAGAACAAGAGCAAAATAAAGAAAAATTATTGTGTTTAGCTTTGATAAATTCAAATTAAAATGTACCATTACACTCAGAGGATCAATATGAAATTGAATATATGCTAATTTTGTATGAAGTACATGACTGATAACTGTTCTGTCCTGAGCTTTTGTTTTTACAGCGCCCACTTGACCACACCAACAGTTTCTCGCCACGAAAAGGGGGTACTTGCAAAGAATAGGGAGGAATATCATCAGAAGTGGGAAAGGTAAGCCCCGATGGGGGTGATAATGTAACACACCCAAAGAAAGATTTTAGGTCTGACCAACCGTCTCAGTTGTGGGCAAAACGATGACAGTCAATAAAATTCTAAAAGATAATTTAGTGACAAAAAATATCAAGAGATAAAAGATAAAACAGTCCAGTGTCCCATTCATGAATCAAATAAAAACACACAGTCCCAAGGCCAGAGCCAGCTATGCCACACGGCCAGTTGCACTCCACATGTTGCCTTTAACAGGGGTAGAAGTTGTCCTTGGAGACCCACTACCCTGCAAGCATATAGCCAGTGATCACTCCAACCTGTGCAACTATGCTGCCTTTAGGCTGTGGCATATAATAGGCCCTGGCCTGCACAGAGAGACAAAATGACACAGCAGTGTTTGTAGTGTGGGCTATAAGTAGACCAGTGTATCAGTGCAATCAAGTACACCTGCCTCTAATTAGTCCAACCCCATTCCAGCCATTGGCTAACCAAAAATGTGACACACGCACAAAAAACCACTCCCAACCCAGTGCAACTTCACACAATAATATGGAGCTGAATTAACACAGGCACACTAGTCTACCATGTTACAATAACACCATTAATTTCACGTATGCTCAAATTCTTAAAACTTGACCACAAACATGAAAAATTCTTCAAACATTTAGAGACAGAGTGGAGTTCTAGATAAACATAATGTAGCAAATCACATAAGGATGGAGCGCTGGAATCAATAAGATGATGAAAAACACGCAGGAAAAATGTTGATCATGTTGAGTATGTTTATTCCAGTGTGCAGGGATTGGCTAATCTGACCAGGAAATGTTATAAATGGATTGTCGGAACAATCAGCGTTAAAATCACCTTTGACAGTCCAGACTAAGATGGCGTTGGACATCTTCAGGGCGGAAAAGGGTTGGTGTGACCAAGGTGTGGTTTGGCTTGTTGTATGTATATTTCATAATGATACAGCTCTGGATGGACCAGTTACCAGGGCATGGAAGGAGGACAGACTTATTAAATGAGGAGAAGGAATTTTCTGGGATTGGAGATCCTGTGGGTGAGTGGTTGACTAAAAGCATGCATAAAATAAAAGCTATTTTTTGTTATTGATTGGTAATAGATTGATAATTGGCCACATTCACAGTTGTATTGACTTGTAGTGGATGTAGTCTACTTCATGTTTAAGCACTCTAATTAACAGATTGAAAATAGTGACATTAAAGGAAGAATATGCAGCACCACCCTGTCAGATGCCAGTGCCGGTGGGGCTCAGTGATGAATCAGGTGAGCTTCATGGCTGAATTAAAACATAGATGCCCCTGCTGTGGTCAGTAAGGGATAAAAAGGGTGTGTTTTACTGTTATTTTAGCATCAGCATTATTGTTACATTAGAATCATATAACAAACATTGCATTGAACATTTATTGAAGCTATTGACATATTAACATTTGTATTACAGTGATTGTTATAACCCCATGTTAATCTTCTATCTACAGGTGTCAAAAGTAGTCAACAAGTTCATGTTGAAGTGAAGTTCATAATAATACAGGTTTTGTTTGTAGACAATTGTGAAGACGCAGGCTCTGGGCGGAGCCAGGTGTTGAACAGATCTAACATGACAATTAAATTGATTTCATTCCCTAACACAGAATAACAAGACTGGAGCAACGACACTGGATAGGAGAAAGTCTGATACTTTCTAAGATATGAGGTCGCTAACCTTTTCTTTTAATTTTCTAGCTTCATTGAATGGACACATGTTAGAATTAGAAATGGCTAATTTGTTTTTTATGTCTTTTATTAGAATGAGTGGTTTTAATCATTTTTATACATATCTTGCAAATGTGCTTATAATGAGTTGGCACTCGGTCTTTTGAAGGTCATAAGCTTCGTTCGGCGATAGTCCGGACTGATAAAGTGTAAGAAATGCCTTGAGTGCAGCGGGCTAAATGCAAACACGCTTACACACACATACACTAAATTAGGATAAGTCCTTGGGACATTCTGAATGTTCTAAACAAATTCTGAACCACCAAAAGATCAGTAGACAGCAACATTAGATTGTTAGAGCTAGGAAGAGAGGTGTTTTGGTTTTCTGTCTCTTACAGAGAAAGGAACAGACACCAGACGAGGTCACAGATATACGAGGATCCTTCGCAGCAGAGACAGACACGGTGACTGCGGAAACATCAACTGGGTTCAAGTGTCATGGCATTTTGGGCTAAAGTTAGTCACCTAAAAAAGGATGGATCAAATAAACACAGCGATAACCACGAAGGGGTTGACGGAAATCCAGGAACACCACACCAACGACGTTCGAGAGGCTGTTGGTCATGAGGAGAACACCTTTCTGTTCCTTTTCCTGGGGAACACAGCTGTGATCCCAGAATACACAGATCATTGTTTGAAATCGGGGCAGAATAATCCCCTGATCTGTGCAACGACTGAAGGGTTGTCTAACCCCTGAGGTTGAAGGAAACAAGAGCAGAGGATCACCCGACTGGAAGACACTGGTGCCTACAGCAATAAAATAAAGGTTAAAAGCTCCTCGGACAGAGGTTCTAGTCCGAGTACGTTTGGAGGGTATAAGGTAGCACCGAAATAAAGCTGTGGGAGAACTGGGGAGTGATGGGAGTATCATCTGTACCTACTGTTGTTGTTGTAATAAAAGTTTTTCTTGCATCTGAACTGCGTAAACACAGAGGTCATCTCACATATGGTTCACCCAACAGGGGGACAAAAGGCCTGAGGAGTAAGGAGAAATGAACCCGGCAACACTGGATTGCAGGGTGTAAGTGAGCTCTTTATGTCTAAAGAGCTCAACAGGGGGAATTGTCGGATTATGATATTATTTTATGCCATGTTAGACCCCTAATTAAAGATTGTGAATTATTATGTAGTTTCAGTTTGCATTATGCTCCTGAACTAGAAGAAGGTGATAATTATTACATTTGGTAAATTGATTTGCATTACATTAGACTGTTGATTTATTGTGAATGAATGATATTGTTTTATGATGCATTATACTGCTGAGTTATAAGAAATACTGTTCACAGAAAGTCATCGTCTCATTTGTCTGATTAGAAGAGAACAGAGCATACTGCCCCATTTCATCAGGAGCAGATAAACAGGGAGCCAAGGTCGTAGCTTAGGCGCTGTGTGAGAAAGAATGTTTAGGCTTTTATGATTAGGAGGGGGCCACTAGAGGCTATAAGAGTTTGATCAAGGCTCCACCATTTTGAGATCTGATGCTGTCTGTGTATGGTGTCCATCTCCCACGCGTGTGTTCATTAAATCATCGTTTGACTTGACCCGGCCGGACCAGTGTTGTTATTTTGGTTTTCCTCTTGTATCCATTCCCAATATTTGAATCCGTAACACTTACTAGGGTATATTAGACTCAACAGTTACTATATACAGTAATGGACTTCTATATATTTTACATCAGATTAAAACTTTGGGTGTAAGAGTCAGATAATTATTTATTAAAAGCTAGACATTGTCTTTGTGCCCCCTTTTCCCTGTTCATGCCCTATCGGCCCCCCTGGCTAAATTTTGCTAGATCCGTCCCTGCACAGTTACCAGCCGTCAGCTACGTAGAAAACGATCCTGGTGTAGAAAGTAATATTAAATAAATTCTAACAACAGCTTATCAAGCTTAATAGTGCTGCTGTTGTTCAGCCGCTGGTTTCCTCTTTCTGGTGTAAAGTGGGCCAAAAACTAAGAAGAGAGACGGACTCTCGACAGAAAAGCGATCAGCTGATCATTAAGCAGTTTCACGATTGAAGTAGCAGCAGGAGAGAGAGAGAGAGGCAGTCCCTCCATATATCTGTTGTTAAGCTTAACATGGGAATGCTTTACAGACATTCAGAGATGAACTTACACACTTGCTTTACTTCTCTCTGGGAAAACTTCCTCGGAGATGAAATGTTTGCTAGCAAGGCTACAAATACATACAGCCGCTCTATCACGTGACCATACTGCTGACGTGCTACGGTTATGAGCCGAGTTAAGCCGTGTAGCAAGTTTTGTGAGGTGCTTTTTTGATATTTAATGGATCGGATTACATTTTTTATTTCTTGCCGATATCGGATCCAGTAATTTGGGTCAGTATCGGGCCGATACCGATACGTAATATCGGATCGGTCCATCTCTAATAATTACTAAAGCGTATTTTGAGCCCTGACACTCATTCAATTCAAGTTGAAGTCCATATGAATTGTATGAAATGGGTGAGGTGGTGTAGGAAAATGTCCTCTTTTTGGTCTTAAGTTACCTTGGGTATTGTGTTTTTGGCAGGTCATACATGTTCTCACATATTCTTTTGCTGAAGATTCAAAATTTATAGTGGAAAATTGTCGGTTTATTATAAGGACCATTCCTCCCGTTGAAACATGGCTTAAGCCATGCCTCACTAGAGCGGCTGTTTTGTGCAATGACTTGGGAAGAATGGGTTTTCCTGCTATTTTCATTATGTCATCAGTGTCTAGTACTGCTCCGTGTTTCAGCCATTGCTTCTGTTCTTTTGGTGGTGCTGCTTTTTGTTCGTCCTGCAGTACAGATAGTGGAATGGTGTGAATTTCATGAGTTGTTAATAAGACTGTGGTTGCTATAGCTGCTGCTTTTGCAGCTTTGTCAGCAAAATTGTTTCCCTTTGTAATTTCAGAGTCATCCTTCTGATGTGCTGCACATTTGCAAATTGCTAAATGCCGCGGCAGTTGTACTGTTTTCAACAGTTGCTTCAGTAGATCTGCATGCTGAACTGGGTTTCCAGAGGAGGTCACCATGCCTCTGTTATCCCATATTTTTGCAAAGTGGTGAACTGCTGCAAACACACAATCCTACACAATTACGTGCATTTTTTGATGCTGAATCGTCAACAAAGATGTCAGTGAAACCTTCTTGTGGTGTACTGTAAATGTCAGCACGTGGTTTAGTTTCCTCTTCTAATTTGTCCACGCAGCAATGTGCTTTTCCCTCTGTGGGCGTTGGCAACAATAATAATAATAATAAACTTTATTTATAAAGCACACTAATAAACCAAGGGTATACCAAGGTGCTTGACAAAAAATAAAAATAGGAAAAAGGAGATGGGAGGGAAAAGAGAAAGGACCTGGCACGTATCAATTATAAAACCTTGACAATCATAATATATAAGAGTAGTTAACAAGCATAACGGATAAAAATGTACCAACGCACACCAAATGTTAACTAGGTGGAAAAGCAAGATTAAATAAATAAGTCTTCAGCCGTGATTTAAACAGTGGCATAGAGTCAGACGCCCGGATATCAACAGGAAGATTGTTCCATAAGACTGGGGCAGCTACAGCAAACGCACGGTCGCCGCGAGATTTCAGCCGAGAACGAGGTTGCTCCAGAAGAAGTTGGGTAGCAGATCTAAGTGCTCTGACAGGAGTGTGTAACCTAAGAAGCTCATTGAGGTAGTTCGGTGCCAAATTCTTAATAATTTTGTAAGTGAAAAGTAGTATTTTAAATTGAATACGGTACTTAACTGGCAGCCAGTGCAAGCCAGCAAGAACAGGAGTGATGGAAGAAAACTTCCTGCTACCTGTCAAAAGGCGTGCCGCCGCATTCTGAACAGTCTGCAATCTAACGAGAAGGGAGGAGGAAAGGCCAATGTAAAGAGAGTTGCAGTAGTCCAACCTGGAAGTCACGAATGCATGAATAAGTTTTTCCAGGTCATTGTGTGGAATATAGCGCTTGAGGCGCAGCTGATTAAAACTAGACCTCACAACAGCAGACACTTGCTTGTCAAATTTAAACGAGCTATCCAGTAATATGCCCAAATTACTGGCATAATCAGAAGGGGAGCTAGCAAAAGGCATCAGAGCAGCACACAATTGGTCACGGGGGATTTTACTATCGAACACCACGATCTCTGTTTTCTTTTCGTTCAGGACAAGAGAATTACTCTTGAACCAATCTTTAACCTCACGCATGCATTCATGAAAATAGTGAAAAGACATAGCAAGATCGTCAGTAATCTCAAAATAAATCTGTATATCATCAGCATAGCAAGGCAATATTATACTTCTCAAAAATTGCTCCAAGAGGGAGCAGATATAGTGAGAAGAGAATAGGTCCTAATACAGATCCTTGAGGCATACCACAGCGTACAGGTACCGAGGAAGATGAGAAGTTGCCCAAATTAACCAAGAAAGACCTGTCAGCAAGATAAGATTTAAACCAGTTGAGGGCAGTGCCTCTTATACCCACAGTATGCTCAAGTCTTAGTAGAAGAATGTTATGATCGACCATATTAAAAGCAGAGGAAAGGTCCAATAAAACCAGGACCACAGAGCGTCCAGAGTCAGTGCTTACAAGAAGGTCATTGAGAACTCTAAGCAAAGCCGTTTCAGTGCTGTGCCGTGGCTTAAAGGCAGACTGAAATTTCTCTGCAATGTTGTTCGCGTCTAAATACGCCTGAAACTGAGAAAGAACTAGTCGCTTCAGGATCTTGGACAGAAACGGAAGCTTAGAGATTGGTCTATAGTTCAAAAGATAAGATAAGATAAGATAAGATAAGATAAGATAAGATAAGACTTTATTGATCCCACAACGGGGAAATTTTTGCGTCACCTCAGCTCAGGTACAGATATTAGAAGGAAATATAAAAATACAAATAAGTACAATCAATGAGAAAAAAAAGTAAGATAATACACTATATACAATGGTAGCATACACAGTATGTGATTATGGATATAGTTGGAAATATGGAAGACCTAAACTATATAGCTTGGAAGGTCATGGAAGGTCCATTATGCATGAGGTGGTGACCATGGATGTTCACAGTGTCCAGTGAATGACATCGTGATTGAGGAGTTATAGAGTCTAACTGCTGTTGGGATGAATGATCTGCGAAAGCGCTCCTTCCTGCAGCGAGGGTGTTTCAGTCTCTGACTAAAGGAGCTGCTCAGCCCACTCACATACTCATGCAGTGGGTGATGTGTGTTGTTCATGACGGATGTCAGCTTTACTAACATCCTCCCCTCACCAACCACCTCCACAGACTCCAGGGGACATCCCAGCACGGAGCTAGACCTCCGCACCAGTTTGTCAATCCTGCTCAAGATCATAACAATCAAGATTCTTTTTTTTTTCAGAATAGGCTGGACTACAGCATGCTTAAAGGCCAGTGGGACAGATCCAGAGAGTAGAGAAAAAATAATTAAGAACAGAATGCTCCGTCCAATTACATCAAAGCAGCCCTTAACAATGCGTGATGGGAGAATATCAAACACAGCATTGGTGTTTTTCAGTTGATCAACCAGCTGCTTCAGAGTCGAAAGTAACACGGGCTCAAATTGATGAAAAGTTGAATTACACTCAGAAGAAAAGACGGGATAAGAGGCAGACGAAGAGGAAAGCTTAAGGGATGAAACCTTTTAAAGCAAGATCTTTTCCATAGATTAGGTTTTGCAGTGGTTGTACCTGTGCCGCATATTCTGGAATCCACGCCCTGCAGAAGTTACATAACCCGAGAAAACTCATCATCTGTTGCTTAGTTTGTGGCTGTGGTGCATTTTGTATGGCCTCTTTTCTTTTGTTTAGTGGTTTTTTCCCTGCACCTGAGAGGCCTAAGTATGTTACTTCAGGTCTCCATAATTGGAGTTTATTCAGAGACACTTTGTGGCCTTGTTCTGCTAAGTGATGTAACACCGCCATAGTATTTTGTTTACACCCTTCCTCTGTGTGGCCAGTCACTAAAATGTCATCTACTTAAAGTAGAAACTGCCCTCCTGCTGGCAGGAGGCAGGACATCATTGATTTCTTTAAAGGTTCAGCATAGAGAGTGGGGCTGTTTTGAAACCCTTGAGGTAACCTAGTATAGGTGTATCTCTGTCCCTCAAATGTGATGCCAAACAGATGGTGTGAGTCAGGATGTAAAGGCACTGAGAAAAAGGTGTTTGATAAATCTATCACTGAGAACCATTGTTCTTTTGGTGTGACTTGATTCAGTATAGTGTGAAGATTTTCTACTACTGGTGGTATCATTTCAGTAATTTAATTTATTGCTTGCAGATCATGTACCAAACGATACTTTCCAGTATTAGCTTTCTTTACTGGGAAGATTGGAGTATTGCAGGTAGCAGAATTAGTTTTTATTAGAATTCCTGCTTTTTTCATATCCTTCATCACTGGCTTAATCCCTTCTGTTGCTTCTTTAGATAAGGGGTATTGTGGTTTAATGGGCCTGTGGGATGAAACAGTCTGTACTGTTACTGAGTCTGCATTTTTTATTAATCCCACATCAGTTGGTCCATCCGACCACAATGTTGATGGTAGGTTTTTAAGTGCTGGTTCCTCTTTCAGCGAGAAAATTTCTCATTCTTGTGTGCTGTCGTGCAGATGAGCGTTGGGTGTAGTTCTTATCACCCAGCCAAGTGTGCATCTCATGCACCCTGTTCTTTTACCCTGTGCCCAACCCTCTTCTTCTGTAGGTGTATATTTAGCATTTTCTACCTTTTGCAGGATGTTACCTAATTGATACCATTGTGTACCTGCTGTTTTTGCAACTGACACATGGGGTTTTGTGATCCTGTTTAGTCATTTCAGAATGGTTTACTGATACGGCCTTCGACTTCACCCTACATTTGCGCGCTAATTTGTCACGAAGTATTTTACGGCTACCTCTAAAACCAGTCTAAACTTAGTTCTTTTTGGTGAACTTAAACCTATTTTATCACGTTTCTTTAAACCTTTGCAGCCATTTTATATATCAAAATAGTGTTTCTCACCCTCAGACGTCTCACTGGTGGTTCGGATCGTCGGACTGAATCCCGCCGCCGTGGACCAGACTAAGGACACCGGCCCAAATCCGAATTTAACGGTCCGGGTCTTTCGGCCTCGTCTAAAAGGGCTGTGCACAGACTTCGGTGCTGGCTTCCCACGGCGTCAGGAATCAGTGCTGGATCCTAGAACAGAGTCACAGATAACAGTTCTGATGTTTCTGCCTCGGCTACGAAGGACCAAAATAAATGTCAAGAGATTTATTCTAAAAGACACTTCTTCAGCTGAGAGTCAGAGAGTGGAGACACACACGCTGCAGTTTTTACTTGCAATGGTGATCACAGAATGCTCACACCAGAGTGGGATCCCTGTGATGTGCACTGTGTTCTTGCACTTGTCTTTATTTATACACGAGAAAAGTAATACAATAATGAATCCTCTATTCATAGACAGAGGAATGTTAGTGCGTATGTATGTGCATGTGTGTGTTGTGGGATACAAGAAGGGAGTGAAGATAAGAGTGGTTCAGGTTTATGTGTGTGTGTTGTGGGATTCAGAAGGACGCGGCCCCGCTTCTTGTTAGGGAGCGCAGATAAAAGTGTCCAGCTCTCCTCTTCCTGGCAGGAGTGAAACAATGGCTTGTTCAGCTATTATCGCTGTGAGAAAGAATTTATAAAACAGAAACAAGTTTTGTAGTGGACATTAGTCTACGTCATCAAAAGGTCATATGCAAACTTATATCATTAAAAGCTTATACTGACTACTAAGTACAATTTTCCATTGACAAATAACTTTTAATATACAATATTCAGGAACAAAAAAAGATTTATTCACATAGTAGTTAATGCAGACAGATGCTGATTTCTGAATACATTTGAGTCCATGTCCGGTTTTAGAACAATCAGCTTGTAACCGAAATAACGGGGACAAACTATAATTTCACTTTCACTCTGTGTTCAGTAGAGTCAGTTGTAGGTGTGGTTTAGCTCATACTGCCTGTTGAAGAAGCTGCAGCACAGTCTTTGCCTTTCACTTCTTACTCCACTTCAGTTGGCTACACAACACTGTTTAGACTGAACATCGACAGAAGCAATTACAACACAAGCATGGCTGCCAAGTTCGGTAAGTCATCATGTTAGTCATGTTTTCTAGTGTTACAGCAGTGATCATGGCTGATTTAAAATCATGGTTGGTTGGCAAGCAGGTCGATAGATTATAAAAATAAAAACAAGATCAGTGAGGTTAGTATTAGACACAGACCTGTGATGGTTTAAATAAATGTTTTAAGTCTGAAAGGGAGTAGGAAGAAGCAGAATGTTTATCAAGACCTACCCCATTATACAAAAATGAACAAAAAATAAAAACTACAAAACATTTGCACTGCCTACACTTTCATTAGCTAATAATAATAACAAGCAATAATAATGGACAATAGGAAAACAAAGAGAAAGACTCACTGTTCTCCTTTGGTCATTACTATTGTCCATAGTGCTCCTTTCTAACCATGTCAACCTGCTCCTTATTTAAACCAAGTCTCTGAGACAGCAGTTTGTGAATTTAGCTCTGAGATGTGGAAGAGAGGTCATAACTTTTGAATGTCCATTAAGATTTCTGCTATTAAATATGTTATCCACTGTAAAATTCTAGTTACACAGTTCATAAGTGTGATATTTACAAGCCATTTATGATTATATCGATCAGAAAGAAAGAAAAAAGGATTAATTGCATTTCCTGATAGCAGAGTGTCAGGGTCATTACTGAGGATGACTCTGATTTCACAGGATCAACAGCAGAATAGAGACTTGTGACCCATCTCTGTAGATGTTGAATTAACTTTTGACCATCTACCAGAACATTTGTAACCTAAAATACTAACCCCAAACCCAGTGCATGATCAAGTATATGTATAATAAGTACAATGTATTTCATGCCATGTATTCTTTCTGATCTTTCTACACAGATTTCTACACAAATGATGAGATGAGGATTGTGATGGTGGGGAAGACTGGAATTGGGAAGAGTGCTACTGGAAACACTATTCTGGGCCGTGAGTGCTTTGAATCCAAGTTCAGTCCCAAATCTATGACTGTAGAATCTTCCAAAGGAAAAGCTACAGTGGATGGACACCGCGTTGCTGTCATTGACACCCCAGGCCTGTTTGATACCAGGGTTGATGAAGAGGAAACTCAGAAAAATATATGCCAGTGCATCTCCTATGCTTCTCCAGGACCCCATATCTTCTTGGTGGTCATCAGACTGGGCAGACACACTGAAGAGGAAAAACAGACGGTGCAAAAGATTCAAAAAATCTTTGGCCACGCAGCAGACAAATACAGCATGGTTCTCTTTACCCATGGAGACCAACTTGAAGGCACCACTATTGAAGAGTTCTTACAAGGAAGCTCAGACCTGCAGGAACTCGTGGCCAGATGTAACGGTCAGTACCACGTCTTCAATAATAAACTGAAGGAGCGCTCTCAGGTCACTGAGCTGATCCAGAAGATCAGAGAGATAGTCCAGAAGAACGGAGGAAGCCACTACACCAACGAGATGTTCCAAAAGGCTGAGAGGGCGATTGAAGAGGAGAAACAATGCATCCTGAAAAAGAAAGAAGAAGAAATAAAGAAAGAAAAAGAGAAAATGGAGAGAGAAATACGGGAAAGATATGAGAAAGAGATGCAGAAATACAACAAACAACTCCAGGCTGAGAGAGAGAGGGAGAAGAAGGAGAGAGAGGAGGAGAGGAAGAGGGAGAGAGAGGAGATGAATGAGGAGAGAAAGAGAGAGATGGAGGAGAGAGAGGCAGAGAGGGAGGACAAAGAATTGGAGATGAAGAAGTTAAAGGAGAAGTGTGAGAGAGAAGTGGAGGAAGAAAGACGCAAGATTCAGACCAGATATGAAAATGAAGCCAGAGATGAAGCTGAGGTGTTTAATCCATTATCTTTGCTGGTTGGAGGAATTAAAATGGTGTTAAAATCTTTGTTTCGAATTTAAATTTTCACTCATGCATTGAATGACAGTCAGGAGCTTTTCATATAGAAACGCATGACTTCCGCTCTGTATCATTGTACCATTGTTTTAAACTTTTTCTTAGCGTTCCCTGCCTGTCTAGAATTCCTAGCATGATGTCACAGATAGCAACATGTTCAAAAGTCGTAATATTTTGGAAATTATATGTGAGGTTCCTGTAAAATTTGTCAATCTTCTTTCTGAAGTTTTGAAGGTTTTTCTTTTTTTTTTTTATAGCTACCTGTTTTCAAACAGCAAATCCAGTGGACATATTGAATTTCCTTTTTATGCTATCTTAGTGGTTTATTAGTTGGAGTTCATACTGTGGGCTTTTGGGAAATTCACAGTATTCAGTCATTATTTTAGTTAGAGATATCTGTATGTATGTATCTTTGTAACTTCTCTTGTTGCCAATGATGTTGTTTTTTGTTTGTGAGATTTACTTTTCTTCACTTTCTTGGTGAATGAATCCATCTTTGCTCCAACTTTTAACTTCCCCTTGACTGAGTTGTTTGCGTTGCTTTTTGCCTTCACATGTGTGACTCGCAGCCTGACAATAAACTTAGATTTGTGGACTTTGTGCCATGACCTCTAGAACTGTAAGCATTGGTCCTTCTTTTTGTAACCTAGTTGTCTCCTTTAAAATAAATTTGTGAGTCACTGTCATAATTCAACTGAGTGTTGTTCTTGCTTTCTCAGTGTTGCTGGTTAACCTTATAATGTTTTTAAATATAATTCTGGAAAATACAAAATATTACATTACAGGTTGAATAGTAGTATCTTAGCTTCTCACAGTTATTTATCTAGTACTGCATCACATTCAGATCAAATTACTGCCACAAGCTAAATGTCCACATTCTCACCTGTAGATTTTAAAGATCTGGAAGAAATTAAGCCTCAGTTAACGTCTTGCACCTCTCTACGTCCCCCCACCCTAACAAAACTATTTAAACCAGTATCTCATTGTTTTACAAATCATTTAGTAAATATTATCAACAGCTCTCTAGTGTCTGGTATTTTCCCTGTTTCTCTCACATGTGCAGTAATCACACTACTACTTAATAAAACAGAATTAGCACCAAAGAAAGGCGACGCAGAGAGTGACAAAAACTTAACTCAAGGGACACAAGACCTTTGGTGGACAGGACTGAATCTTGGGCCTGTTTTCTGGGGTGGGCACGCTGTTGTCACCGGGATGTGTGACCTCAGATCTTCAGTACTCTTGGACAGGTGGTCAACATTCGGGGAAGACAAGAAGTAGAAGTACTTTCAAGATGCAGCTCCACTGAGGGCACAGACAGCTTACACTGAGATTAGAGAGCTCAGACTTTCAAAAAGCATCTGAAACAGCTCAGGTTTGGAAAGAAAGCTTTCCATGTTAGGTGTTTTAAATAAAAATTATTTAAGCATTGTAGTGGGTTTTACGTGACATATATATATTGCTAGCCCTGAGCTTGCTGAGGGTGTACCCTGCCTTTGTCTCCTTGTGACAGCTGGGATGGACTAACACCCTTTGCTGCCATCAATTGGATTCAATGTATTCCAATTATTCTATCTGAATGTTTACAAACTCAAAGTATGTAATGGAAGTGTAAGTGATGACCAGTTCACAAATTTACAAAGCAGACATAAAAAGTAATTGTACTACTCAAACCAGACACATCAGTACAGCTACATGTGGTCTGAAAAACAGCAGTTTTGTCACATTTTCATATCTAATTCGGGTATTTTAAGGGAGGCCGGAGGCACTGAAAAACAACCCTACCTGTCCCCACTGAATCAAAGCAGAAGCAGAAAGCTTTCAGGATTGCATAATCACTTTAACCAGCTAGCCATCCTGTTATGGGAGGAACCAGTAAGAAGCTATTTTCAAAGTAGCTGAGTAGATTTTATCTCAAGTCAGTGAGTAACAGTAGAGTTTTGCAGAACACTAAGAAAGATTTCTTTGACTGTTGATGGTCTCGTTGGTCATCATATCCACTGTCCAGAGTCTTAAAACAACAAGAATGTACAAAAATAACAACCCCCAAACCCCTGTTGTTTTATACATTTAAAACTCAAATTCGAATTATAGATTCGACTAGCAGATGAAGACAACAAAAGAAGAAAGGGGCCCTGAAAGACACCAGTGCTGGTGCAGGAAGACCAAGAGCCATGGAACATACTCCTCATACTTCATAGAAAGAAGGACAACGACCCTAAACATAAAACCAGGGCAACAATGGAATGGTTTAAAACAAAACATATCCATGTGTTAGAATGGCCCAGTCAAAGTCCAGATCTAAATCCTATCGAGAATCTGTGGCAAGATTTAAAAACTGCTGTTCACAAACGCTGTCCATCTAATCTGACTGAGCTGGAGCTGTTTTGCAAAGAAGAATGGGCAAGGATTTCAGTCTCTAGATGTGCAAAGCTGGTAGAGACATACCCTAAAAGACTGGCAGCTGTAATTGCAGCAAAAGGTGGTTCTACAAAGTATTTACTCAGGGGGCTGAATAATTACGCACAGCCCACTTTGCAGTTATTTATTTGTAAAAAATGTTTGGAATCATGTTTGATTTTTTGATCCACTTGTCACGTGTACACCACTTTGTATTGGTCTTTCACGTGGAATTCCAATAAAATTGATTCATGTTTGTGGCTGTAATAAAACAAAATGTTCAAGGGGGACGAATACTTTTGCAAGCCACTGTACAAACGATTATATATCTCTAAGCATAAATTATTATATGTTTGTTATTATATGTTGTATATAAGTACAAATGTCAATCCTAAAATATCACTCTGACATATTTACTACAGTATAGTACTGAGGACCACAGCCCTCCTGCAGGTACAGGAAGTCACTGCATTCACTCTTTAGACTTTGCTTTCTCCTCCAAAAATCATTTACAAGAAACATCACATTTTTTCTTAATAGCAAGCACTGATGCACAGATTAGTATAAATTTCTTTGCATCCAGTTTCACTTTTTGACTTGTGCACCAAACTCAAATTTATCCGATGTGCAAAGCCAGACACCCCCCCGCCATCCCCATTTACAAGAAACGGCAACACGTTTTTAGAAGTACAGACACTGCACCACAAAGCAGTTCTTACGTGATGCTTTCACTGTTTCACATCTGCTGCTTCTTATGGAAAATGTCAGTGCAACAGGATGTAATAAAATGTGTTCACATTTGCATGTCCTCAAGCTGCAAATCTTTGATTATGTTTGATTAATAAACTGAATATTTTCAGTTCTATTTATAATGTGTGAGATCCTGCATCATTAATTTACATAAATTCTTGCAAAATGTTATCTTATAATCTCAAAACATTTGTAATGAAACATTAAAATTACTTTTATTGAACAATATTCAGGAAAAAAGGATTTACTCAAATAGTAGTTAATGTAGACAGATGCTGATTTCTGAGTAACGATTAGCAGGTGAAGACAACAAAAGCAGAAAGGGGCCATGAAAGACACCAATGCTGGTGCTGGAAGGCCAAAGGCCAGAACAAATATGAACCATTGAAATATTCTCCTCGTAGAAAGAAGTATGAGGAGTACAAGTAGGATGGTGTCGATAAAATACAATTACGTAGTGGACAAGCATGGTGCAGACACAGGGAAGAAAACAACCCAATTCACACAGGTGGGTAAACAGAACACTCAAGAGATCCATTCAAAACAGAATGAAAGAAATGGAAGAAACACCTAAAATAATACAGAAAGCAAAGGCCATGAAAGGAGGAAGTTCAGGAGGAACAGGGTCAGGTCTGGGGCAAAATGTCACAACAGATTGTTAGAGTGAGTTTGATAAAAGTTGTCATTGTTGTGCTTAAAACTGTAAACCTTGTCCTGAACTGCATGTTCAGATATTTTTCTGTTCCTCCCCTACATCTAGGATGGTGGGGGATGCTATTAACTGTAGTGTTTAACTGCAGGCACATTGCATGTAAGAGTCTGGTTTCCTTATGTAAACAACCACGGCAGACCCGGGTGCAAATTCATGCTCTGCAGCATACTTTATTGGCACTTCCACGGTTGCTGTTCACAATGCTCCCAGAGCTGCAGCTCTCCCGCTGCCCGCTCAACATTATCACCACAACAACCCCCAAACACAGCACCCATTACAATATTTAAGTCGGTGGGGCGTGATTGCAGATGCCGTGCAGGTGCGTCCGCCCTCCCTGCATGGCACCGCAGGCCACGCCCCACCACATACCCCCATCGCCCGACTGAGACAGGGGAACCATCCGGCCGAACCTACTCCCCCCACCGCGCGCGGGAGAGGGGATCAGCCCGGACCGTCGGCGCCCCCGGGCCCTGGCCAAGCAACGGGGAGTTGTGAGTTCAGGTGGCCGCCCGCGAACCCAGCAGCGTCGGCGAAGCTGGTCCGGAGGTCGGCTGCGTGGCAGGTGCATGCGGCACGGTCGGCGCGGTCGTGCGCCCCGGCTCGCAGGCAGCTGGGCAGATGTCCGGCAGGCACCGGCCTCTGGTGGAGGTGAGGCACTCTGCTCACCCCGCCGACCTCGGGCTTCGGTGGCGCGGACTCCCCTAGCACGGGCACCACCGACCTATCCTGCGGCTTCTCCGCCCCTCCCGGTGGGAGCAGCACCCCACGCTGCGCCTCCGCCGCTGTCTCTCCCGGCTGGAGCGGCTCCTCGGGCGCCGCCTCCGCCGCTGTCTCTCCCGGCTGGAGCGGCTCCTCCGCCGCTGTCTCTCCCGGCTGGAGCGGCTCCCCGGGCGCCGCCTCCGCCTCTCCCGGCTGGAGCGGCTCCACGGGCGCCGCCTCCACCGCTGCTGGCTCCTCGCGCGCCAGCTCCGCCGCCTTCTTCCGGGGCGCAGGAACGGGCACCGAGCCCTGCCGAACCCCAACGGCTACCACGCGAGGTGTGGGGACAGGCGCTGTGGCAGGCTGCGTGCTAGCTGGTCGCAACCTGGGGGCCGGCACGGGCGCCTGCACGGACTGGATTTCCTTCACACCAGCGCCATTGGGGAGCGCCGGTGGGGGTGGCGGTGGTGTCGGGCAGGACCGGATCAGCGCCGCCAGATACTCCATCCTCTGCAGGTGGCGTTCAGCCTGGTCCTGCAGCTCTTCCCGCCACACCGCCGCCTGCTCCTGCTGCGTGGCCGCCAGCTTGGCCACCATTCTCGCCAGCTCCTCCCTCTGCTGGCCCACTCCCGGATCTGCCGTGCCTCCCGTCCTGGGTTTCGGCACCACTGTAAACAACCACGGCAGACCCGGGTGCAAATTCATGCTTTGCAGCATACTTTATTCACTCTCACGGTTGCTGTTCACAATGTTCACAGAGCTGCAGCTCTCCCGCTGCCCGCTCAACATTATCACCACAACAACCCCAACCACAGGACCCAGTACAATATTTAATTCGGCGGGGCGTGATTGCGGATGCCGTACAGGTGCGCCCGCCTCCTCTGCGCGGCACCGCAGGTCACGCCCCGCCACACCTTATTTGGTAAGGAATGTTTACTTCCTGCCATTTATGGGCTCACCTATGCTTGTATATGGTGAACCATTTAGAGGAGTTAAGCATATACGGGTGGGGGGAGATGACCTTTTGATAACTAGGGATGTGGTGAAACGACCAGGAACCAGGAAGTCACGTATACAGAGACACATACACACACACACATAAACAATCACTCACATGCTCGCACGTGCATATACACACACACAGTGCCTTAGCTTTTACAACGGGGGACTGTGTAATTGTGTTCACTGAACAAAAAGGCTGCAAGGGGAGGCTGGAATTTGGAGTTGTCTGGGATCAGGTGAGCAGCTGGCAGCTCTGGATCCTGACCGGACTGGCTTCCCTTGCACAAGTAAAAACCGATTGAGCTCTGATTGTCTTGCTAAGTCTCTGAGCCAGCGAGGCCTGCGAGTGCAGACCTAAAGTAATATTCTGCTTTTAGTAGTCTGCTTTTCACTCACAACAAAATGCTTTTCAGCCTATTACAAAAATTTCACTCTCAAATTCACAATGTTTTGTTTCATAGATATTATATGCCTAAATCATATAATACAGATAATCACTTTTTCTTGAGCCACAAAAAAGGCCATCTTCTTCTCTCCCTTTGTCATATTCCAACTTCAACAGTAGATGTAGGGTGGACAAAGGCACTTCCATGCTCACAAACCATTTTATTTTTGACAGTGTATTTTTTAGTGTATATGTGTGTGAGGGAGAGCTATAGAGCGGCAACCAGTCCAGGATGTATCCTGCTATTTGTTCTATGACAGCTGAGATAGACCCTCTAATTGGTAGTTCTTTCACATATTGTCATAACACTTATTTATTACAACTGGCCAAAAATACTCACGACTGATGTTTTTTCTATAATAAATTAATTAAATTATTTCTTTAAACAGTACTGAACTGGTGGCAGCACAGCCATTATGGAGTGATACAGAGGAATGCCCACAGGTTAATGGCAGATTTTGTGGTTAAAAAACATTCAGCTGATATCTCTCTATATATTCATAAATTAATTCATTTTAAATTACTCATTGTTTTATGTTAACAAGGTCAGCAGTGTCTCTCTTTGACCAATAAATAAGTCGCCGGTCTTTGGCTACATACATAAAACGCTTGTAGTTGGAACGGTGGTGTCCATGTATTCAACACTGCAGGCTGACATGGTGGTTTCCTCACATCGGCACCTGCTCCTATGTAATTTTAAAGGATTTATTCTAATTCATAATTACACATTAATCTATGACAGACTGCACCTTTAAAATAAAAATGTGTATAACAGCACCAATGACAACAAACCCATAAAAATGATGGTTGTGCAAGTGATATGACACTGCAGCAATTTTAGAAACGATTACAAAATTAATGTAAAGGACCAGACCTGAATATAACAACCACAACCTGAAAATACTTACGCTGGCCCCTAGAGACAAAGCACGTACAAACTCCAAAACACATGCAAACTCCAAAACACTTGCAAAATCCAAAACACTTGCAAACTCCAAAACACATGCAAACTCCAAAACACTTACAAACTCCAAAACACTTGCAAACTCCAAAACACTTGCAAATTCCAAAACACTTGCAAATTCCAAAACACAATGGAAGTGCTCCAGGACGCTAGGGGCAGTGGTGAGCTCGATTTGTGAAATGGCCTAAAATAACTAGAAAATGCCACAATCGCTTCCAGTGCGTATAGTTCGTGACAGGTGGGGATACTTTCAGTGCAACTCCTTTTCACTCAATTGCTGTGTCCCAATTCAGGGTCTGCATGCTTGAAGTACGCATTTTAAGTGTGATTACGTCACCGCCACGCGACGACGGCTGTCCCAATTCGAAGTGTACTTCAAATGCATACTCCAAATGCGCCGTCGATTTCCCCAAATATCAAGCGTGGTCCGGTGCACGCTTCGTGGTCCCATATATCCCACAATTCATTTTGCCGCAAAATACGGCAGAAGGGAGCGGCCAAGAGTGAACTGTCAAAAGTAAGTACTGAATATGACGTCACTTATTAATGTGCGAATGTTTAATAACGAAGAACATTAAAACATTGCTGTTGGCCACATGTTGGCAAAGTTGTGTGACATTAGTGATGTTTGTACTTACAGTGTTAACTTGGTTTTAAAGCCTATATAAAAAAAACATCCAGCACGCCCCTGCGGGCGGTTTATCCTTCAAGCTCGGGTCCTCTACCAGAGGCCTGGGAGCTTGAGGGTCCTGCGCAGTATCTTAGCTGTTCCCAGGACTGCGCTCTTCTGGACAGAGATCTCCGATGTTATTCCCGGGATCTGCTGGAGCCACTCGCCTAACTTGGGAGTCACCGCACCTAGTGCTCCGATTACCACGGGGACCACCGATACCTTCACCCTCCACATCCTCTCGAGCTCTTCTCTGAGCCCTTGGTATTTCTCCAGCTTCTCGTGTTCCTTCTTCCTGATATTGCTGTCATTCGGAACCGCTACATCGATCACTACGGCCGTCTTCTTCTGTTTGTCTACTACCACTATGTCCGGTTGGTTAGCCACCACCATTTTGTCCGTCTGTATCTGGAAGTCCCACAGGATCTTAGCTCGGTCATTCTCCACCACCCTTGGGGGCATTTCCCATTTTGACCTCGGGACTTCCAGGTTATACTCGGCACAGATGTTCCTGTACACTATGCCGGCCACTTGGTTATGGCATTCCATGTATGCCTTGCCTGCTAGCATCTTGCACCCTGCTGTTATGTGCTGGATTGTCTCTGGGGCATCTTTACACAGCCTGCACCTGGGGTCTTGCCTGGTGTGATAGACCCCAGCCTCTATGGATCTTGTACTCAGAGCTTGTTCTTGTGCTGCCATGATTAGTGCCTCTGTGCTATCTTTCAGTCCAGCTTTGTCCAGCCACTGGTAGGATTTCTGGATATCAGCCACCTCCTCTATCTGCCGGTGGTACATACCGTGCAGGGGCCTGTCCTTCCATGATGGTTCCTCGTCTCCCTCCTCTTTCTTGGGTTTCTGCTGCCTGAGGTATTCACTGAGCACGCTGTCAGTTGGGGCCATCTCCGTGATGTATTCTTGGATGTTTGTTGTCTCATCCTGGACTGTGGTGCTGACACTCACCAGTCCCCGACCCCCTTCCTTCCGCTTAGCGTACAGCCTCAGGGTGCTGGACTTGGGGTGAAACCCTCCATGCATGGTAAGGAGCTTTCTTGTCTTTATGTCAGTGGCTTCTATCTCCTCCTTTGGCCAGCCTATTACCCCAGCAGGGTACCTGATCACGGGCAGGGCGTACGTGTTGATGGCCCGGATCTTGTTCTTACCGTTCAACTGACTCCTCAGGACTTGCCTGACCCTCTGCAGGTACTTGGTGGTTGCAGCTTTCCTAGCGGCCTCTTCATGGTTCCCATTCGCCTGCGGGATCCCCAGGTACTTGTAACTGTCCTCTATGTCTGTAATGTTGCCTTCTGGTAGTTCAATCCCCTCAGTTCTGACTACCTTCCCTCTCTTTGTTACCATCCGACTACACTTTTCCAGCCCGAACGACATTCCAATGTCATTGCTGTATAGCCTGGTAGTGTGGATCAGTGAATCGATGTCTCGTTCACTCTTGGCATACAACTTGATGTCATCCATGTACAGGAGGTGGCTGACAACTGCTCCGTTCCGTAGTCGGTATCCGTAGCCAGTCTTGTTAATGATCTCACTGAGGGGGTTCAGGCCTATGCAGAACAGCAGTGGGGACAGAGCATCTCCCTGGTAGATCCCGCACTTGATGGTGACTTGTGCTATGGGCTTGGAGTTGGCCTCTAGTGTTGTACGCCACATCCCCATTGAGTTCCTGATGAAGGCTCTTAGGGTCCTGTTGATCTTGTACAATTCTAGGCATTCCAGTATCCAGCTGTGGGGCATTGAGTCATAGGCCTTCTTGTAATCAATCCAGGCAGTGCACAGGTTGGTTAGTCTGGTCTTGCAGTCTCGGCTGACTGTTCTGTCTACCAGTAGCTGGTGTTTTGCGCCTCTGGTATTCTTGCCAATTCCTTTCTGTGTCCCGCTCATGTATTGACCCATGTGCCTGTTCATCTTAGCCGATATGATGCCTGACAGGAGCTTCCATGTAGTACTGAGGCAGGTTATTGGTCGGTAGTTGGAGGGGACTGGTCCCTTCTTGGGGTCCTTGGGGATCAGGACCGTCCGACCTTCGGTTAGCCATTCCGGGTGTCTCTCATCAACTAGCAGCTGGTTCATTTGTGCTGCCAGACGCTCGTGGAGTGCAGTCAGCTTCTTTAGCCAGTAGGTGTGGCCCATGTCGGGCCCTGGTGCTGTCCAACTCTTCATACTGGAGACCCTTTCTTGGATATCTGCCACCGTGATGGTTACTGGACCCTGTTCAGGGAGGTCGCTATGGTCTGCCCTCAGATCCACTAGCCACTGAGCATTGCCGTTATGGGTTGCGTCCTTCTCCCACATGCTCTTCCAGTATTGCTCCGTCTCCAGCCTTGGTGGTGCTGTTCTCTTATTATTGTTCCCTTGCCACTGAGAGTACACCTTTGCTGGTTCTGTGGAGAACAGCTGGTTTATTCTCCTGCCTTCTATCTCTCTGGTGTACCTCCTCAAGCGGCTGGCCAAGGTTGTGAGTCTTTGCTTGGCAGTTTCCAAGGCCTCAGGTATGGACAGCCTGCTGTATTTCTTATGCACCTTCTTTGTCGCACCTTTCTGCAACTCCGTTAGTTGGCTCACCTCCCTCCGTGCTACTTTGATCTTGCCCTCTAGCCTCCTTCTCCATGGAGGGTACTGCCCCTTGTGGCTGTTCAACTTGTAGCCAAGCATCTCACTGATCACTGCTGCCGTATTGTAGATCAGCTTGTTAGTGTCGGTAATCGTGGCTGTAGGTATCGTCCGTAGTGCTGCATTAACATCATCTAGCAGACCTTCTGAGGGTACTTCACGTAATCTTGGTAACCGGCTACGGGGGGTCCAGGTTTCAAGCTTGGCCATGATCCTATCTTTCAGGTCAGTTCCTCTCGCACTCAATGATCCTTCTCCTGTCGCACTTGGGGCTATGTACCCAATCTCGGGTGGGGGTGATGATGATATCTCCCCCCTGACCTGGCGTCCTGACTCCTCCTTGTTGTACCTCGTCAATCTCTAGCTGTGAGAGCAGTCCCTTCTTTCGAATGTTGGAACACTGAGCTACTAGTTGTTTCGCCGTCATTGTGGATATTGGGTATCGAAGAATCCATAGGTCCCTCATCCTATTCATGTAGCCCCTTCCGCCGGGGTTACTTGCGTAGTAGCATTCCAACAACGCCCTGTTTTCATCTCTTGCCCACTGATGCCTTCTTGTTCCAGTAGCCCACTTCTCGTCAGGGTGCCCTGGTTCCTCAACACCTGACGCGGACCTTGTTGATCCGGGCGACGTCCGAGCCGGCATGCCTTCATATTTATCTGTCTCGCTCATATCTGCGGTAGGCTCGCTTAGCATAGGGGGTCTAGCCTTAGGACCCTTACTGGATACAGACGCCCCAGGCAGGAATGGAACTTGCGATCCTCTGCTCCAAAGGCGTGTAGTTTAACCACTACGCTATCCAGCTGCGCTATCCAGCTATATATATATATATATATATATATATATATACATACACACATAGATAGATAGATAGATAGATAGATAGATAGATAGATAGATAGATAGATAGATATAGATAGATCATAATAATCTGACAATAATATAATATTGGCCATATTATATTTACATTACCACAGATGATTTTAGTCTCATGAACAACATTAGCTAATTGTTATTTGCTAACTACTCTTAAATGACTGTTCAGTACAGAAATGAAGCACAACAATCATGTTTTACAGTCCTGTGGCCTCAGCCTCAGATACTCAACTAATCAAAGTGATGTCATGACAAAACAATTTTCTCCTTCATTTCTGTCAAACAAAGCTGTATGTAACGTTTCTCGCGGTTAGTATCACGGTTGCTAGGCAACCTGAACAGCGCGACAAAGCATATACCGTCCCATTTCACAAGCCTCTGACTTCCGCACTTCTCGTAGTTATAGTACGCGCCGTATGTAGTACGCGTAGTGCGCGTACTTCAAGCATGCAGACCCTGAATTGGGACACAGCAAATGTCATTGGATCTAAAAAGTGATGACAATAAACAATTTCCATTTCTTTTTCTATTTCTATTTGTATATGTAAACTTAAAATCACATACAAACTAACTGTATTTATATCGTTTGAAGCTCGAAATGCAGTGAAAATTTGGCATGTGAACAGTTGAAGTGGAACACAGAGCAGAACACCATCAGTTGGAAACAACAACAATGAGTAAAGGTTCATAAGGGACAGTAATAAAACACCACTTCTTCACCTTTGTCTCTCTAAAACAAAAAGACAAATTTCTTCATAGTCAGTCCAAGATTATTTATTAAATTATTACTGATCATTTTGTCCTCAAGTTTGGTTGGTTTCAACAGAAACATTAAAATTGGAAAAAAAATTTGCATTATGAAATACATACTGGCTATCCAGACAAAAACAGATACTGTCGCAAAACATAACAAAGAAAACAGAAGAAAGCTGTTAAACTCTCTAAAACTTACAGTAGCTCACAGTGAGATGGCAAAGAAAAGCATTCAATATAAATTTGACTGATTCAGTGTGTCCAGAATTTATTCAGTGTTAGACTCCAAGTGGACAGAAATGTTTTGGTTCACAAAAAGGTTTACTTTAATTTCACTGAGGTGCTAGTTTCATTTGGGGAAATCTGCATTCATGTGAGAATGAAGAAGTCACTTGGATGAGTGAAGAAATGTTTCTCCCAGTGAAAACACTACGTTCAGATGAACAGAATCAACTTTCTGGGGTTTAATTTTATCATTATATCTTTACTTCAAGTTCAGCTCAGCATTTAAACATAACTCAGCAACAAAATCCATGAAAGGAATACCTTGTTGACAAAGTGAAAACTAAATCAATGATAGAAGGATTACAATAAAATCTGTCAAATGTGTTGTAATTAATATTAATATGCAGAAAACAAATAAACAAGAGCATTAGTTCAATGGGGAAAACAGAAGTCACTGATAATCAAACATAAGTGTCTGCTTCTTTATTTGTTACTGATACATATTTTTAACCAGTGTTGAACTAAGACCTTGCATCAAAAAATATAAAAGAACAGTAGCTGGCAGTGTGAGACTATACTATACTACTCTACAGCCGACACTTCAGTGATGTTCATGTTTTTATTTGAACAGGCTAAAAATTGCCCTTTCTAGTTGTTGGATTTCTTTAAAAATCCTCCTGCCAGCATCGGCGACTACTTCACCGATTCGTGTCAGATGATATAATGGATTAAATTTCTCAGCTTCATCTCTGGCCTCATTTTCACACCAGGACTGAATCTTGCGTCTTTCTTCCTCCAGTTCTCTCTCACACTTCTCCTTTAACTTCTTCATCTCCCATTCTTTGTCCTCCCTCTCCCTCTTCCTCTCCTCCTCTCTCTCCTTCCTCTCCCTCTCTCTCTCAGCCTGGAGTTGTTCATTGTATTTCTGCATCTCTTTCTCATATCTTTCCTGTATTTCTCTCTCCATTTTTTCAATTTTTTCTCGCATTACTTCTTCTTTCTCTCTCAGGATGCGTTGTTTCTCCTCTTCAATCGCCCTCTCAGCCTCTTGGAACATCTCGTTGGTGTAGTGGCTTCCGCCGTTCTTCTGGACTATCTCTCTGATCTTCTGGATCAGCTCAGTGACCTGAGAGCGCTCCTTCAGTTTATTATTGAAGACGTGGTACTGACCATTACATCTGGCCACGAGTTCCTGCAGGTCTGAGCTTTCTTCTAAGAACTCTTCAATAGTGGTGCCTTCAATTAGGTCTCCATGGGTAAAGAGAACCATGCTGTATTTGTCTGCTGCGTGGCCAAAGATTTTTTGAATCCTTTGCACCGTCTGTTTTTCCTCTTCAGTGTATCTGCCCAGTTTAATGACCACCAAGAAGATATGGGGTCCTGGAGAAGCATAGGAGATGCACTGGCATACATCTTTAGTTGTTCTCTCCTTATCAAACCTGGTATCAAACAGCCCCGGGGTGTCAATGACAGCAACTTGCTGCCCATCCACTTTAACTTTGCCCTTTGAACACTCTACAGTCATAGACACGGCACTGAACTTGGATTCAAAGCACTCACGACCCAGAATAGTGTTTCCAGTAGCACTCTTTCCAGTTCCAGTCTTTCCCACTATCACAATCCTGATCTCATCATCCTTTGTCCTGCCAGAATCTGTGTAGAAAGATGAGAAATAATGAATTAGGATCTAAATCAAGCTGTAAATACATAAGTCTTTACTTCTGAACATCAACTAAGTTTTGGCATAGATTTTTCTAGATTCCAAAAATTTGCAGATCCCCAAGAAGATGTGTCACAACTATTAATTCTGTGAGGTCATAGTCATGATCAGTGATGTGTATGTATGTTATTAATTATTATTTTGATTGTTTTTTATTTTCCTCACATACATTTAAAATCCTAAATCATAGGGTTTGGATTAGAGTTTGAAGCTAGGATTAGAGGGTTAAAAGTTATTTCAAAGTGATTTTCAAAGCTACAGCTACAGCTGCTTTCTACAAAAGACTTTCTCCACAGAGCTTGTCTAACATTTAATTATTCAAGCCTGATCACTACTGTAACATTAAAAAAACACTACTAACATGAAGACTTACCAAGTTTGCTGTCCATGTTTGGGATGAAATTGTTCCTGTCCTCAATAGTGCAGTGCAGATACTTCTTCTGTGTCAAGTCAGAAGTGAAAGTCAGAGGCTGTGCTGCACCTCCTTTAACAGAGCATATCAACCAATCCACACCCACAAATAACTGCATTGGACACAGAGTGAAAGTAAAACTAAAGTTTTGTGGTATTTTTCCAGTTATAAGGTTTTTTATGAAGCAGGATAACCATGTTGATTTCTTGAATTCTTTGCACCATGTGCATTTCCTCTTCAGTGTATCTGCCCATCTGACAACATACAAGAAGATACAGGGTCATGGAGAAGCTTAGGAGATGAACAGGGATGCACCTTTGTGATTTTATCCAAGGAAGGCCTGGTATCAGACAGATATATAGCTTTCCCTTTAGAACAGGCTACAGTCATAGACTTAGCACTTCACTTTGATTTAAAACACTGATGTGCTAGAGTGATGTTTCCAGCTGCAGTCTGATTAGTCCTGCTAGATCCTGTGCATTACAAGCACACATTGCATGTGTATTTAGCAGTAAAGCAGCTTTAGTAACTGTATATATTTAAAGAAAGAAAGAGTACTTTATTGATCCCCGTGGGGAAATTCCTCTCTGCATTTAACCCATTCACTCAGTGAAGCAGTGGGCAGCCATTGGGCGCCCGGGGAGCAGTGTGTGGGGACGGTACCTTGCTCAGGGGTACCTCACGGTAGCTGTTCAGGGGAATCGAACCCCTGACCTTCCGATCGTGGGGCCACCACTCTCCAAAGTCTAATAAAAAACTCAACAAAAATTGGATCTGATGAACATCTATTTTCTGTTTCAGGTTCTCAGGTGCACTGTTTTATGTCGTGGTTATTTAATAGAGTATGGTACTGAGGACCATAGCCCTCCTGCAGGTACAGGAAGTCACTACATTCACTCTTCAGACTTTGCTTTCTCCTCCAAAAATAATTTACAAGAAACGGCGCATTTTTATTATTTCTGAATAGCAAGCACTGCTGCACAGGTTAGTATAGATTTCTTTGCTTTCAGAGTAACTTTTTGATTTGTGCACCAAACTCAATTTATCTGATGTGCAAAGCCAGACCCCTGTCCCCCCCTCCCATCCCCATTTACAAGAAACAGCAACACTTTTTTAGAAGTACAGACACTGCAGCACAAAGCAGTTCTTGCAAAACATTAACATTTGCAAAATGTTATCTTATAATCTCAAAATATTTTTAATAAAATTAACATTTTTAATGAACAATATTCAAGAACAAAAAAAAATATTCACATAGTAGTTCATTCAGACAGATGCTGATTTTTGAACACATTTGAGTCCATGTCCGGTTTTAGAACAATTAGCTTGCAACGGAAATAACGGGGCCAAACTATAATTTCATTTTCACTCTGTGTTCAGTAGAGTCAGTTGTAGGTGTGGTTTGGCTCATACTGCCTGTTGAAGAAGCTGCAGCACAGTCTTTGCCTTTCACTTCTTACTCCACTTCAGGTAGCTACAACCCAAGCATGGCTGGCAAGTTCGGTAAGTCATCATATAATTCCCTCGAAGCACAGCCAGACGCAAGTGGTTTTCTGTCACTGGTTTATTTGAAGACTTCTCTCCAAAGCCACCGTGAAAACTATACAGCATTAACAAAATAAAACTCAGCGTAAGACACAGCAGTAAAAACACTGTACAACAAACACAATAAATAAATAAATACCTTGTTCGCTGCATGCTGCAAAAAGGGAATTAGCTGCCGTTCTTCTAAGGTTTCCTTTAACCGTTTAACCGTGTGTAGTTAAAGTCCACTTAACATGTCTTTCAATAAAAACCATCCTTTCTGCGTGTTTACAGGTGTTTTTCTTCTTTCTACCCAAAGAGGAAACTAGCGCCACTTGTAAGAGAACTTGACTTTCACAATAAAAGCACCAAAACGTTGACTACAAAAAAAACAAACATAAAGTAATGTACAGCTTAAACAATTTACAATCATGACATGGATCTTCACAAGATAAAGAAATAATCCAAATTATGTACAATGTCATCATGCCAACAGCTACACTCCCACCAAATCACACAAATCTTTATGTGGGATTTCCCTAATGAAATAGTCTCTGCAAACAAGCATTTCTACTTATCACCAAAGAATTCTCGTTATAAACCCTTTGTCAGGTAACTTCCAGCAAACAACCAATAATCTGCTTCTAAGAGAGTAACCACTCTTTGAACAGGTCTCTCAAGAACAACAGTTTTAGCTGTGCGGCTCCCTCCTTTGTCATGTGTATCACTGACGAACAGAGATGGGCAGTAACGCGTAATCCGATTACTTTTTTCAAGTAATGAGTAAAGTAAGGGATTACTATTGCAAAAACGGTAATTAGATTACCGTTACTTTCCCGTAGGAACGCTGTGTTACTGCGTTACTAAAACCGTGATTTTTTGCAGAATGTCTCATGACAGTGACGTAAGCGAGTGCGACGTTCGTGGCAACAGCTGTGTGCAGATCAAAAATGGATAATATAAGAGTGTGGCAGAGAGTAAGAGCGTGCAGCGTTTAAAGCGTGGAAGTACTGACCTTACTTTGAGTTTGATTCCATAAAAAGAGACAAAAACCTTAGTGTCCGCTGTTCACTGCGTGGGAAGAAAACTTCTTTTTAGAGCGAAAAAACCCTAAACTTCCAAGCAAGCACTCAGTGCGCTACTACGTAATGGAAAACTCACAGAGAAACTGCCGTATCCTTCCACTGACCGCTGCGGCACACCTGCACCAGGGTAAACCTCCACCTACCCTGCTCCTGCTTCACAGGTGAAAATAGAGCAACAGGACCGCTAGTCTTTGACTTTATTTATTTTCTGCTGTGTTTTACTTGCATCTATTTGAAAGACTGAGTGTAAACACACACACACACACACACACACACACACACACATATATATATATATATATATATATATATATATATATATATATATTTATTTATTTATTTATTTTATGTGCTGGAATGTGCTGAAAATAGGTTTAAATATTAAACAAATTTCTTCCAGTCAGAATGTTGCATATAACTAAATTTTTGCTTGATGCATAAAGTTAAAAGATTAAAACTAATAAAACAAGTTTTAAAAAGGGACTTTTCCATTTGATTATATTTTGTATGATGATTATGCAGAAAAAGTAGAATTGTGCTGAAAGATCTATCGCTTTATCACCTATTCAGGTTGTAAATCGTGTTTTTAAAAAGTAACTAAGTAACTAAGTAATTAATTACTTTTGAAAATAAGTAATCAGTAAAGTAACGGGATTACTTTTTTGGGGAAGTAATCAGTAATTAGTTACCGATTACTTTTTTCAAGTAACTTGACCAACACTGCTGACGAGCAACTTTATTCTCCTCACTCGATTATCTGATCCTGGATAAACTTCTGTGACTCTAGCCATCTTCCACTCATTGCGTGGCGCCAGATCATCTTGGAGAAGGACAATGTCGTCAACCTTGATGTTCGTTCTGTTCTTCCGCCACTTTTGTCACTCTTGTAAATTTAGAAGATATTGTTTCTTCCATCGAGTCCAAAACATATTAGCCAAACACTGCACTCGACGCCATCTTTTCCTAAGATAAACATCTTCTTTGACAAACTCTCCAGGCGGGGGCAGAATGATCTTGGACTTCATTGTTAAGATGTGGTTTGGAGTCAATGGTTCAAGGCCTGATGGATCATTCAAATGTTCAGTCGTGAGTGGTCTGCTGTTGATGATAGCCATGACCTCATACAGAAAGGATCTTAAGGAGGTGCAGTCAAGCCTTTGTGATGACTGATCGAGAATAGCGGTAAGAACACTTCTTATAGTCCTTATTTGACGCTCCCAGACACCTCCCATATGGCTTGCTGTTGGGGGGTTCATGAGAAATTCACATCCTAGAGTCTTAGCCTTTTCTTGATCCATTCCCTTCATTAACTCCGTGAACTCTCTCCTAGCACCAACAAAATTTGTTCCTTGGTCGGATCTTAGCTGTCGAACATTTCTTCTTATGGCAATAAATGCCCTTAAAGCATTGAGAAACGCATCAGTTGTCATGTCATCAACCACTTCTATATGTATGGCTCTTGAACATAGGTAAACAAAAGACCATATTTTTTGAGAGTCTTTCTTCCTTCCTTAACATAGATTGGACCAAAGCAGTCCATGCCAACATAAGTAAAAGGCGGTGTTGTTTCTGTCCTATCTTGTGGCAAGTCACCCATTTTTTGCTCTTCAGTGGATCTTCACACATTTAAAAATATGTGATGAAACTGCAACGCTGCATCCGATATGCGATGACTGATTCCGATTGCGTCCCCATAATCTACACAGGGGTTTCCATTACCAATAATACTCCATCTAAGGTCTGTACGTTGTGCATAAGGCTCGTTCTCTTTGCCAGTCACAACTTCTCTCGGAAGCAGGGCTTGTGAACAGTCATATCCGATAAGCAGACCCACTTCACAGTCCTGCAGAGGTGCAATTTCTGACTGTAAGTGTACTAGATGGGGCCACGCCTCTGCAGTTTCATTGGTTGGGATGTGAGTTCTGTTAGCTGGGATGAAATCACACGTGTACACTGGTGGTAAGGAGATTCTCTTGTTGGAGTAAAAGCCACGGACTTGTAGGTTACTTACTCTTTGAGAACTCACAACTGTAGTTCTTCACGTCATGGTAGAAAGCTTAAGCTTGACTTGTTCTCTATTTATCTGTAAGGTTTCTGCTACTTCACTCAACACAAATGTTGTGTCACTCTGCGAATCCAATAAAGCATACACAAGGACTTTTTGTGCTGGTTGTGTTGTGCAGGAAAGCCACACTGGAACTATTGCGGCTGTTTGTGTTTTAGCTCCATGAAGCATTACTGTATTTGAAGTAGCAGTTCTGGTCATTTCGTAATCCTGTGTTAGTTGTACTTCTTCATGAACCTCACTCGAAGTTTTATGATTCCGATTTTGCTTGGCCTGTGGTGGTTTTTGCTTCTCTTTGGTTCGTTCTTCGTGCAAACAGGTAGGATGACGCTTCTGGCAATTGTCACAAACACTCCTACTGATGCAACTCTTTGAGTGATGACCGTACTTCAGACAACCAAAGCACAACTTTTCCATTTGAATGAATTTAATTCTATCATTAACTGCTTTCTTCCCGAACTTCCTGCATTGGTGCAATGTATGCCCAGTCCTTTTGCAGAAAAGACATGTATCAGCATTTTTTTCACTGGAACTTGTGATCAGTGTTTTTGCTGCAAGGTTGAAATGTCTTGAGGATTTTTTTTTTCAGCTTCATCTTGTTTCAGTGCCTGCAGCGATGTGAGAGGGTTGCAAGCAATTTTCACCTCTCTTGTCAAGAACTTCACAAATTGGCTGAAGGAGGGAAATTGATTAGTCACTTCTTCTATTTCAATAACTTGTTTATTCCATCTTGCTGTTAGCCAATCTGGTAATTTTGACCAAATTTTTCTGTTTTCATTACAGTCATTCAAGATTTCCAGTGCCTTAATATGGACCATGGCAGCTTCACAACTACGGAGAAAGTCAGGAAAATCTCTGAGTTCAAAGCTGTCCTTGGAGCCTATCTTGGGCCATGTCTGAAGCTTGTCTCTATATGCCTTTGCAATCGTGAATGGGTTTCCATATCTTTCCTCCAAAATCTCAACTGCAGCAGCATAGGCTGATTCAGTTCCAAGGAGGAAATAGCCATCGATTGCTTTCTTTGCTTGTCCACTTACATACCGCCAAAGGTAGTAGATTTTCTCGTCTTGAATGCTCTTCTGGTCAATCAGTGTTTCAAAAGAGATTTTCCAGTCACTGTATTTCAATGGATCCCCACTGAATACTGTAGGTTCAGGAATTGGAATTTGGTTGGCACTTAAAGCTCCTGCCAGCACTTTGACAAGTTCTGCAGTACTGTCATTTGAAGAAGTGGTCACAACATGTGGTGCAGGAGGCATACACTGGGGCAAAGAGCCTGTGGGAGCACAAACTTTATTATCCACTACAATCTCAGGTTGCAGTACGTCCTTTTGCTTTTCCTCTTTGTCATTCTCTTGATTGTACACCAGCATTCTCGCCCTTGCTGCACCGAGGTCCTTCATTGCCTCCAGATGCTGTAATTTCCTCCGCTTTTCCGCCAGAGTCCTTTGTAGAGCTACATGCTCTTCCTCTAGTTGAGCCTTAATTTTAGCTTCCTCTTCCTCTCTCTACATTCTTCGTTTTACCTCTTCTGCCTCTCTTTCTAACCAATGTTTTACTGCTGCTGCCTCCTGCTCAGCTATCTTCTTCTTAGCTTCAGCTTCTAGATGCTCAATTTCTAACTTTTCTTTTTCTTGTTCTTGTAACACTTTAAGAACACCCTGACTTGCAGCAACATCAGCTACAGCATCTTGTCGTCTTGCAGAAGACCTGCTTGAAAGTACTGAGGTGCCTTTCAAAATGGAAGCAACAGAACCTAAATTGCAGGTGCTTGAATTAAAGAGAGAGCCTGCTTCTGGCCAGTCTTGCTCCTCCTTTTCTGGAGACCTTCCATGCAAACTACTTGAGGCTCTGGATGCAACAAATGTAGAAATCTCTACACACTGATCCACTCAACGACGCGTGACCTGGTCTGGAGCAGAGATCTTTCGTAGCTCTTCATAGACATGCTGGACATCTGCAGAAAGACCTGTGACATCACTTATAATGTCATTAAGCAAGTCCTCAGATAAGGTCTCTGTTGTCTGTGATAAGGATTGTCTTGCAGATTTAACTTGTGTTTTCCATTTGTCATATATATAGTTAAACTGGAGTGTTGCTGGAGTGCTTTAATTTTCTCATCTTGCATTTCTTTGCCTTTGTCTGTTAGAGTTCTGATTCTTTCACTTCGTCTTGGCTGCTGCGCTTCCTCTTGCTGAGCTTCAGCACCATACACTTGACCTTCTTCAGGCTGATCTTGAAAGTCTGCACTGTCACTAAACTGAACTGTAGGCTCGCTTGGTTCTGACATTTTACAGCACTTCTTAATCAACCCACTTAGAAATAAGAAATGTAGATGGTTAACCAAGCCTCGATGTTTAACACTTACTCATATGTAAATGGCACAAAAATAACACAGTTCAAATGGAAGTGTTATCTTACAAAAATACACCTGATAATAAACTTCAAAACTGTTCAAGAATTTACATCCAAAACCTTCACTTATTGCTTCCCAAATGCACTTTTACCTTAAAATCTTCAAAATAAAAATAACTGTAGCTTACACACCAAAACAAGATGTACTATATGCCACAGCAGTTATCAATCACAGTATTCTTCAGCAGTGTTGGGACTAACGCGTTATTAAGTAACGCGTTACAGTAACTACGTTATTATTGTGGTAACGAGCACGGTAACTAGTTATTTTGCCAAAACCAGGAACGCGTTACTCGTTACTGGGATTTAAATAGGCTTGTTATTCATTACTTCGTGTGGTGGCTATCGCGGAGCTTCCACAGATTCAATAACATTAGCAAGTGGTGGAAGCCAGCAGGTGGATGAAGGAAAAGGGAGGCAAGAGGAGAGACCCGAAGCAGCCGCTGGTCCGAGAGTGTCAGGTGAACTGAATTTCAGGTAAGAAGTTATAACCTGCAGTCTATCTGGGTCAGATATGAACCAAGTTTAGGTGGAGTTTATTTTCGTTATGCTCACTTTTTCGTACTGCGTGCTAGCTAGCATGACAGAGTTTCTATACAGCTGGGCGGGTGCTATGTTACTGATGTTGAACTTTATTTTTGTTCATAAGGTTAATTATTAGAGTTGCCAACCATTCTGTAAAAGACAGAATAGTCTCGTATTCAGAGAAAATATTACGCGTTTCGTATTGAGGTGAAAAGGAACAGTTTGTCCCGGACTTCAGCTACAATGAAAAAGTTTACGCGGCACAGCTGCCTCTTCTCTCATCTTCTCACCCTCCCTCTCCTGTTTCTACTTCAATCATGAAACTGATCAATGATCAGCTGATCGGCTTTTCTCTCTTGTTTATTTATCGCCCACTTTGCGCCAGAAAGAGGAAACCAGCGGATGTCGCGGTAAACAACAGCAACACGTTTAAGCTTGATCAGCTGTTGTTAGAATTTATTTAATATTAATTAAGTATCAGCTGATGTTTGCTGGAGCCACAGCTGTAAACCTGCTGGTCATGATATAGGTTTGGATATGTGGTGAGAGGGAAACATGAAGATGAAACCAGGAGATGACAGCTGGTAACTGTGCAGGGGCGGGTCTAGCAAAGTGTTGCCAGGGTTCCATGTAGGGCATTAAAAGGGAAAGGGGGGCACAAGGAAATACTTTTCTTATTCTCATTTAAAATGTCTCACTTTTTAAAAAATAATTATCTGAGTCTTACAACAAACGATTGATAGATTGATACATATATACCATCAGAACAGTGTACATCACTGTCACAACAGTGTTTATTTTCATTCAAAGGCTTTATGATTTTTCCTATAATGGTGGGCCGGTCTCTAGTCAAAATGCCCGGGACGATTTTTTTGTCCCAGTCCAGCCCTGTATGCAGCTCATCTGCAGTCTGGTGTTACCTACATCTTCCTATTCAGAAGGCAGAATTTCCGAGTTCTGAGTACAATCACCACGACTGCAGTTTTTGTGTTGGATGTAAAAAGCAGGCTAGGATAGAATCAGGCGTGGGATTTCTCTTGTGGAAATGTGCACATTATTTTTTCCTTTCTATTGGTAGGTGGCACAGTGCACTTGTGGCAAGTAAGCAAGCTAGAAGACTGGCAATCTTGCTGGGTATCCAGTTACGGAAGCAACACATTAACAAGAGAATTCTGAGTGAAACCAAAGTTACTTTTCCTAGTAACTAGTTACTCTGAAAGTAACGAGTAACTTGAAGTAACTGAGTTACTTTTGATAGAAGTAACTAGTAATGTAACTAAGTTACTAATTTAAAGTAACTTACTCAACACTGTTCTTCAGCAATGTTTGCAAAAGTCCCTTCTTAGGCCGCTTAACTTAAACACCTTTCCTTAAAACACTGCCCTTTAATACTTGTGCATGTGTTATATCACCATATGCATATAGTACTTTCAGCTTATCTGCCAGTTCTTGTCAGCTCCGCTGCGCTGTAGAAATGTAGTAACAAGCCCGCTGGCTGATGCTTTGAAGTTGCCGCATCGTCAATTAGTAGCCGCTTGCGTCGACGAACAGTCCGAGTTTTCACTATAATTCCCTTGAAGCACAGGCAGACGCAAGTGGTTTTCTGTCACTGGTTTATTTGAAGACTCCTCTCCAAAGCCACCGTGAAAACTATACAGCATTAACAAAATAAAACTCAGCGTAAGACACAGCAGTAAAAACACTGTACAACAAACACGATAAATAAATAAATACCTCGTTGGCTGCTTCTAAGGCAGTGGTTCTTAACCTGAGTTTGATCGAACCCTAGGGGTTCGGTGAGTCGGTCTCAGGGGTTCGGTAGAGCCTCCACCGCGGAGGTCGCAGAGGTCCAGCCACACCCGAATTATCGTGTAAATTTATGATGACACGCCCCCTTCTGGCCATCACTGGCTGCAGATGATCATGCTACACTGCTTGGCCAATCAGGGCTGCGGGGAATGTAGCGCGCGCAGTAGTCAACATGTGAATGTCGTGGTAGTACTTCGTGTGATTTTTTTTTTAACATTTTAATCCATATTAACTATGTCGGGCAAAAGAAGAAAGTGGTCGGACGAATATGTACAATATGGATTCACATGTATCACGGAACGTGAAGGGAGTGAGCGTCCTATCTGCATGATTTGCAACGCCAAGTTGAGCAACTCTAGTCTTGTACCGGCAAAACTAAAGGAACATTTCTTGAAGCTGCATGGAGACGGGGAATACAAGAACACAACACTTGCTGAATTCAAGGTGAAGAGAGCCAGATTCGATATATGGCCCACTCTGCCTGCTCTTGGATTTGTACCCGTTAACAAACCGATCCTCACAGCATCGTACGAAGTTGCTTACCTGATCGCAAAGCAGGGCAAGCCACACACCATTGGTGAAACACTCGTGAAACCAGCCGCGTTAAAGATGGCAAATCTGATACTCGGAGGTAAATTATCACAAATTCCTCTTTCAAATGACACCGTCAGCGACAGAATAGAAGACATGAGTAAAGACATCTTGGCTCAAGTAGTCGCCGATCTGATTTCAAGCCTGGCAAAATTCAGCCTTCAGCTCGATGAGAGCACAGACGTTGCTAATCTAAGCCAGCTTACTGTTTTTGTGCGCTATGTGAAAGATGACATGATAAAAGAAGATTTTTTATTTTGTAAGCCTCTTACAACAACAACTAAGGCAGCCGATGTGAAGAAGCTTGTGGATGACTTCTTCAGAGACAACAATCTTTAATGGGACATGGTTTCTGCAGTTTGTACGGACGGAGCTCCAGTCATGCTGGGAAGAAACTCTGGTTTTGGTGCGCTAGTAAAAGCCGATGCACCACACATCATTGTGACTCATTGTATTTTGCACAGGCATGCATTGGCAACAAAAACCTTGCCTCCAAAAATGGCAGAAGTATTAAAAACCGTGGTGGAATGTGTGAACTATGTGCGAAACAGTGCTCTGAGGCACCGCATCTTCAGTGAGCTGTGTAAAGAAATGGGCTCTGAATTCGAGGTACTTCTGTACCATTCTAATGTTCGGTGGTTATCCCAGGGACAGGTGCTAAATCGTGTTTTTGCCATGCGTGTGGAATTAGCCCTGTTTTTGCAAGAGCACCAACACTGTCATGCAGATTGCTTCAAAAATCCTGAGTTCATTCTCATTTTAGCGTACATGGCTGATATATTCGCAGCTCTCAATCATCTCAATCAGCAGATGCAGGGTGGTGGAGTCAATATCATAGAAGCGGAAGAACACCTGAAAGCTTTTCAAAAAAAGCTAACGTTATGGAAACGACGAACAGAGAACAACAACTTTGCAAACTTCCCCCTTCTGGACAACTGTGTAAGTAAGGTCGAAGACGTGTCTGGAATCTGAGATATTTCTGTATCCACGGAACTGAAGCAAACAATTGCAACGCACTTAGATGAGCTTGCAAAGTCTCTCGACAGATATTTCCCTACAAGAGAGTCATATCCAGCATGGGTGAGACAGCCGTTCACGTTTGCTGTTGAGACAGCAGATGTCAATGATGAATACCTTGACGAAATCATTGAAATTCAGCAGAGCCAGGTTCAACAGCAACTCTTCAGAACAACAACGCTCTCAACGTTTTGATGTCGACAAATGGACAAGTATTCAATTATTGCTAAGAAAGCCCTGGATTTTTTTATACCATTATATTATTTATATTAATATTTACATATTATTTATACCATGGTATACCATACCAACTGGAGTGTGCAGCGTTTCCGTGAGTTCAGCTTCTTCTTTCAGATGTGCAGCAGTTTTTCTGCATCTTGACTCATGTGTGTAGGGTGTTCATAGCATCAGCATCATGTTTTTGTTATTTGTTTTGTTGGGTTGAAAATAATTAAATAAACTTGTGCTCATACTTATGGATCACCATGGCATATGCCATTGGCCAAATGATTTATTTACGCAGATGAAAAAAGTGAGTGTGAATGTGTCTGACGTCACAGTGTTTTTGTGCGCTGTGTAAAAGTAATTGCCTCTGATTGTGAGAGCGGTGATTTTGCAGGTCACCAGTTATTATAAAAAAAAAGAGTAAAAAAGAGACAAAATTTACATTGTAGATGAAAAATAATCATAGGAAAAAGGTTTTGTGTTGATCAGCCAGGAGCAACTACAATCTCATTTTCTGCTTTTAAGAAAGGACAGTTCACAAAAACAGAGAGAGAGAGAGTTGTGTGTGTTGATTAAGCAGTGATAATAATAATGAACATGTTTTAGTTTGTCACTTTCAGGTGAAAAGCAGATCTGAATCAATTTTCCACATGCAGCGGTCGGAAGAAAGTTATAGTTTAACACATCATTGGAAACGTTCAGGCCAAGTTTCTGGCTAACTTATTTACAGCACCATGTGTCTCTCAGACTCACAAGCGAGCTCTCACTCCTCCCTGAAGACAAGGAATGCAGCTCCAAAGAGCAATAACATGGCAGATAAAGAGACAGCAGCAAAGTCCTGAGCAAAGACTCCCAGCAAGCAGCAGCAGTGTGGACAAACAGCATCAGAGAAGAAGAGCAAACCCATCATCCTGCCTGATTGGATGAATGGCACTGTGTTTCCAACAAGCTGCAAATTCACTGTGCATGTGAAAAGAACGTTTGAGGAGAACTGAGGAGACTGTTGGAGTTTGACATTTGCCACCTGTGGAGTAAAATGGCAAGAAGAGACAGTGAAACACAGGACAAAGCTGAAAGAGAACTGCCTGCTATTGGACTGTTGAAGTGGGAGAGGACAACAGAGTGAGAGTAAGTAGAACACAGAGGAGTGCTGGTGTTTAATCTGGGAAATCAAAATTTGGGTTGGCAAACCAGGGGAAAAGAAAACTGACTGCTTAAGTTGGAAAATTGTGAAGGAGTCTGAAACACTGCAAAAAAGAAACATACAAAATCACACACACAAGCAGAACATGCATTAACCCTACTAACACAAACACAACAGAGGAGATTGTGGACAACAGACGGGCACCTGAAGGATGAGGGGAGCGTGCCAAGCTCCATCGACAGCGCAGAGGGAGTCTAAGGATGGCATCATGATTCTGTGAAAAGCACATGAACCAGAAGCTATGGTGGTGATGACAGCAGTTTCCTATGAACATCACCTAATGCTGTGCCACTGTACTGTGCATTCGATGACACTCTGTCTGAAGGCTTCTGGGATCATAACAGCAGTAAGATAACTGGACCCAGCACCCTTTCCACAGAGGGGTTTTCTGCAGAGGATGGACAGTAGAAGAGTCATAAGTATCCCCCTCGCAGGACGAAGGCCTGAAGTGAGGTGATGGGGGTTGATAGAGGCCATAAAACTTGAGTGCTGACAAGGCCTGCAGCTTTCAAGATAATTGAGACCCATGTTGACAAACAACAAAACCAACTGGTATGTTTGAATTTCTATTCTACATACATTTGGACTCTGGTCCTATGGACAATGATGGAAACAACTGGAAGAGACATTTGTGACGCCCTGCAGAACTTAAACCACTCTGCAGAGAGACATGTGATTTGCACGCCTGGAGGAAGCACCACCAGGCTGGGATGTTTTTGGACATGTTAATTTCTCTTTTGACCATTAACAATTCATTTGTTTGCTCGTAGGATGCAGTTTACCATTGAATGAGAAATATGATAACTGCTACTACATTTGTCAAACTGTGTGTGTTTACAGTAATTTGGGGTGATTTGACATATGCTGAGTATGAAAATGTTTGCATTGACACTGTCAGACATGAGGTATTCATAACTGGGGACTTTTCTAGCATAAAGGTCAAAAAGGGGGGAATGTTAGGTTTTGTAATGTTGATTGTCATTTATGCTTAAAAATATCTACTTATATATGCTTAGAGTTTTATAATTAGTCTTAGATTGGTAGAGGTGTATAATCGATTGTGTAGTGATAGGATGTGTGATCCTTAATAGTCTGCAAAGGCTTTGTGCGCGTTCCAGAGTGTTCTGGCATCCACACCCACACTCTGGGAACACGGGAGAGGTCGTACCTTCTCTTATTGTTTTATGGTAGGATAAACGTATCTATATCTGTTTTAGTCTAAGTGCCTTTTGTTTAGATGAACTGCTGGACTTCCAGACCAGCAGGTTTAGGGAGGTCACACTCTGACCCCACACACACACACACACACACACACACACACACACTTACACAACGCACAGGCAAGGTACTCTTTGTTTGTATGTAGACGTCGTATGTTAATGAACCTATGCATATTCATGTAACCTCAATAAAAGAGCAGTGTTACGGGGGAGCAGACGAGAGCAACTGGGGTCAAGCGAAGGAACGGCGTTTGTCCGGTTCTCTCCCGTGCACGAGAAACATGAAGAACTTTGCCTACTTCGTGTCTTGCTTTGCTTTGTAATTATATTGTCTTCAACGTTCCAGCGAATAGGTTCAAGCTACAAACCTATCAGGTGCTATGATGGAAAGGGTCGGGGACTTTTCTTCAGACATAACCAGTGTGGCTGCTTTCAGTGGCTTCAAAGCTTTCACTATATCTTCTCCATCAGTTATGTCAGCCTCTGTAAGACTACAGAGATTACTGTCACTTCTCCTCACTTCAGGTGAGAGTAGAGCTGCAGAGATCGCTAGTTGTTGCTCCAGGAAGCGTTCCAGCATCTCCAACGTGCTGTTCCATCTGGTCACCCCATCAGTCACCAGCTTATGGGCAGGTAGATTCAGTATATTTTGCTTCTCTTTAAGCTTGCGACTTGCAACAGTGCTGCGATGAAAAAAGGATGCTATGCGTCTCATTCGGCCAAGCAGCTGAGCAACAGCTGGAACTTTCAGTCCTGCTTGTGAAGCTAAATTGAGTGTGTGGGCAAAACAACCAATGTGCAACCAGCCCGTTATTTCCACAGCTCGCACCATATTTGCAGCATTGTCAGTTACGATGACTGGATTTTTGTTTGTAAGCTCCCATTCTTCGATTGCTTTGAACATAATTTCAGATAAATTGACTGCTGTGTGGCTTGCTTCAGTGGTTCTTGTCTGTAAGACATGAGACACGAGTCTCCACTCCTGGTCAATATGGTGTGAGGTGATAGTCAGGTAGTTATCTGTTGCTCTGGATGTCCAGCTGTCACAGGTTATAGCGACTCTCTCTGCTGACTTGAGTGAGGCTGTAACATCGTGTTTCACTTTTTCATACATGTTTGGGATTACCACTTCACTCAAATGTTTGCGTGTTGGTAAAATATAGCGTGGTTCTAGCGTATTAATGAGGTTTTGGAAGCCATCATTTTCAACAACGCTGTACGGACGTATGTCTTTACATATGAAAGTTGCGACAGACTGGGTTATTTTTTGGGCACGTGGAGAAGTGGATGCCAACTTCACTGCAAATGCCTTTTCGAGTGAGGGTTGCTTGGTGTCGGCCATTTTTGCTAGCGGGATATCTGGATGATGCCTCGTTAAATGACTTCTGAGATTTGTGGTATTTCCACAGTGCTTTACCTCCATTTTGCACATCTTACATACGGCTTTGCTTTTGTCTGGCTCTTCACTGTCTTCACAGTTCTTAAATCCAAAGTGTTGCCAGACATCTGCCTTTAGGCTCGGTGGCACATTCCCGGGAGTAGCCATGATGGTTCATGCGTCCAGGTCACTTTACTCTCGCGTGACTTCCTCATGTTAACCGCTTGCAAGTTTCATACGCGGCAAACTACTTATGTATTAAAAAAATCAATTTCAGGATTTAATGAATCGATATCGTTTTATTCTAGTTAGAATCGATTTTAATCAATGAATCAATTTTTTAAAACCCACCCCTAACTGAAAACTTGGGATCTGGTACTAAGGAGGGACAAGAGCTGCCTAGAGCTTCACCGATTGGCTGACATGCGAGGAGTGGAGTAAAACAATAGGCTCTCATCAGAGCTCATCAACCCTCTGAGAAAACTTAACCCTTGTTTGACCAGAGCATATTATATATAATCTGCGTTTATGTTTAAATAAATATTTTGATCTCGTTTCACTTTTATTAACAGGGACAGTAAGAACAGAACATTAAATGTTTTACTTTTTCTTCTCTTTTGTTTGAGATGATTTTAGGAACTGGGTTATAAACATCTAAAAGCAACCAGGGGTTAGGGTTAAAAGGAGTAGGAGCCACATTTAGGAGATTCACTGTGTTAATATGTAAACCTTTACTTAGAGACGAGTAAAGACGAAAACTGTTGCGACTTTTTAAGATTAACAAAGCATCATGTATATTAAGTAAACATGTAGTACAGTCTTCAGCTCCCTGGCAAAATGAAGTAAGCACATGACTTGAAAGAGTGAATTTAGTTTTTCTTTAGATAACTATTTTCAAGTAGAGAAGGACATTCTACATTTCATATCATATTAGTGATTATCATATCATAGTATATTAACAATTACTTACCACAGACAAAAACAACAGTGCCCCTGTAGTGTGGCCACCCTCCTCGCTGTTTCTTCCCATGGCGCAATTCAATAACGGCCGAGTAAGTGGAAATGGGATTCCCATGCTGGTCCATCTTGGAGTCATCATATTAACAGTTTTTACTTCACTAAGCTTTCCATAGTCCTCCCCTTCACTCCACTGCACCACTTCAAACTTCCTCTCCTTATGTTCTGTAGTAAATTAAGGGGGGAGGAAAAAAAGAATTGTTATTTTCTAGCTTTTCCTAGCTAAAACATTTAGGCGACTTACCTCTGATATTAGTTTTATTCGTCTCCGTAGTCTCCATCTTTGCAAGACACACTTTATTAGTAGTGATGTGTCGGTCGCGAATGAAATGGCTCTTAGAGCTGGGTCTTTGAGGTGAACGACGCCGACTCCTTATCGCGAGCCGTGGGGGGTTTTTTTTCTTTCTCTCTCGCACTTTTTTTCCACTTCACTCTGCACGCAAGCCTTGTGCTTTGCGCTGGGCAGAGGGGGGAGGGGCGGTAGTTACACTCAGTGTTGCCAACTTAGCGACTTTGTCGCTATATTTAGCGAGTTTTCAGACCCCCTTAGCGACTTTTTTTCTAAAAAGCGACTAGCGACAAATCTGGCGACTTTTTCTGGTATTATTGGAGACTTATTTATGACGACTTTGTGACGTGAAAACGCGTATCATTCTTACTCTCAACAAGCAGCGGTGCTGCCGTGGCCGCCTCACCGTGCCAAAGCGCTCACAAGCAGAGGATAGTCCTCCCCCAGCTGCTATCAGGGCAGGTGATGTTCACACCTGTGCGTCCAAACGCTGCTCCCGCACTGACTGTAATGCAGTCAGTTCTTCCTTTACTGTTATGCTGTTTTGTGGATCACAAGGTTTAAAACTATTTATAAACAAACACTCTCACACACAAAGTAACTCCACCAGAGTGCCTATTTCGGGTCACTTTTGCCGGTCCAGGTCCAGATAAAGGAGCAGGGTTAGAATTGTGACATTACAAAAAAACAATAATTGCTAAAAGAAATTTAATTTGTAGTTCTAAATAAATTCTAACTGCATTTAGGACGTTTTTTTACTCACTTTATGTCTCTTCCACGATGTTATTTCTCTCTCCAACAACGTAGGTTACAATTACATTAGCATGACAAATTATGCAAATTAGGTGATGACGTCATTTAGCGACTTCTAGCGACTTTTAGGACAGCCAATGGCGATTTTCCTTACTAAGGAGTTGGCAACACTGGTTACACTCACAGTAGCACAGGAACTAGTGATGTGCGATACCACTGATTTCCTTTCCGATCCAATACCAAGTACTATTCAGGGTGGTATCGACGATACTGATCTGATATCGATACTTTGTACAAAAATTTATTTTATTTATTGTATCTCAAATTATAGCGTCATAATGATTACAGGAAATCAGATTACTTGTTCTTATCACTTAATGCAGAGTTCATCACATAGAAATAAAAAAAACTGAAGTTGTGCGCTATTTGAACACTTTGCCTGCCAGCAGCACTAAAGGACTCCATGACAGATGTCTATCTGAGCCGATCAAAACATCGTTTTCAAACCCCCGCGGTCTTTCGCTACTCGGGTTAAACATGATATATAAGTCACTTTGATAACTTAAAAATGTTATTGTTTGGCTTTTTCAGTGTTTTATTTGTTCGTGAGTAAATCGGTTTGGCTGAGATTAAAGTTATTAGATCAGATTAAATTTAATTTAACTTTATTAATCCCTCGGGAGGGTTCCTCCGGGGTTTTCACACAGCTGAATAAACGTCAAACAGACAACAAACTCACGTTTTTGCCACATGTATCGCAAACCACGTCTCAGCATTTGTGGAGGCAAAATACGTTCGCACATGAGTCCAATTACGCTCAGCCATTGTTGTGAGTGCGCACGCCAAAGGGCTGCAAGACAGACAGCCGTATTTCGCACATGACTATGAAAGGCAGAAGAGGAAGTAGTTCCTTTGAATGTAGACAATCCGAATGTTATAGTTTGTTTCCACTGTGTTCCTGTTAATAATAAACTACAAATTTACCCTAAATTACTAAAATATCGATATTTTAATGTGAAAATCGATTGTAGAACATAAATGATTGGTATCGGAGGATTATTTCAGGATCAGTTCGCACATCACTAACAGGAACAGTGCGGGAGGGAAAGAGAGAGAAAGAGAGCCAGGGATTAGAAAGGTATAGTAATCATAAACAACTATTTTCAGTTGCGGATGATAAAGGATTCATAAAGTTTATTCATGCAGGCCCATATGACAGAGAATGTGCATCTTCTTTTTGTTTTCATATTTTAATTTATATTTAATTGTGTTGTGGTTTGCAGTGTTTTGTGTTGTTTCATTTTAAATTTGTTTAAAAGGAAAAAGCTGAAAATTTAAATAGTTAAAAGTTGAACTGTGACTAGTTGGTTTTTGTATTATATGATTTATTTATTACATTTTATGTGGAGTGAATAAATAAAAGTATATTTACGGTGGCCCCTTGAGACAAAGCACGTACAAACTTCAAAACACGTACGAACTCTGAAGCACATACAAACCCTGAAGCATGTACAAATTCCAAAACACGTACAAACTCCAAAACACGTACAAAACACAACAGAAGTGCTCCAGAATGCTAGGCGCAGTGTTGAGCTTTTGTTACCTAGTGGCTACACAAGCCAGCAAGTACCAATGACCTGATTTGGTGTGTGGTAGTAATAGGTAAATGAACTTTTTTTTTTAATAATTTGAATATATATATATATATGTATAAATACACAAACCATACACATATGCTTTCAATTGTGTAATTTAACTGATCAAGGTAGCTCTGTTTTGGAAGTTCAGTTAACTCTAGGAATGTGTTTTGGAGTTTGTACGTGCTTTGTCTCCAGGGTACACCACATATATTTATATATAAACATATATAAATATAACCACTTTTTTTACATTAGTAATTCCTTTTGTGCATAATTTTATATCATTGTTAATAATAAATTAATTAAAGCAACAAAACAACCTGAAGAGCCGGAAATCCCATCGCTATTTATTAGACCGATTTCCCGCTTGTTGTTAAATTATGTAATGAGGCCGTTACCCGCTGAGGACCGTGTGAGGTCTCGCGCGTGATAGCTGGCCAACTGTACGCTGCAGCATGGCCCGCCCTACTTTGCCTTTGATTGGTGTATCAGTCACAGCTGCCACAGCTGAAAACTAAATTTTGCGTTCATGCTTTACGTCAGTATTTTTGCTATTTGGTGGTAGAATCAGTTTTTCACAGATTATAGAGTATACTTACATTCCAACTGAGTCTTGTAACTTAAGAGACAGCGGTGCCGAAAAGAAAACATTTTACATCTGACACAAGTGAAATAGACTGGATGCGGAAAAACGTTCCCTCATGTACTTTAACCAGATGGAAAAAACGATATATGCACCTTTGCCAATAAGTTAATAAAGTTGTCAGTTTCTGTCATTGTTATAAAAGCTACCAGAATTTACCGGCCATTGTTTTTTTGTTTTTTTTTGAAAAATCGACAGAGCTTTGTCAGTTCTAATTTGACACCCATAACGTGGCTTATATTTTTGTGTTGTGTGTACTAAGCAGGTTAACAAATGAATAATTCCATACACTTACATAGATATTTATTTTAAATGACAAATTATGCAACATAATTTATTATGTTTCCCAAATGACTGATGAATTCTGTTTAGGTTAGTTATGATAAGAAAATGCGAAGTATTTGAGAATCTAGAGTAGTTCATAATGTTTCTGCAGTGAAAGTAATCTGAAATGCCACTTAAGTAATTGTGAGATGTTAAATATATTAAGAAAATGTCATTTTTACTTAGAAGCCAACCTCTTTCATTGTGTTTATTTAAACGTCAATAAAAATATTAAGAATAATAATGATGATGATAATAACAAAACATGGAAATGGAAAATTGCATCCCGACTTTTTTCAGGGGAGCTGTGCAAAATGTATCTCAAACAAGTTGTTCAGTTCATTTGTATCATTTCAAGGACAATGGTGAAGATGAGAGCCAGAGACAAGGAACTTTCACAGTTCCACTGGTAAATAAAAATACATTATTATAGTCTCTCTCTCTCTCCTTTTAAAAGCAACATATAGAAAAAAGGCCACAATAAAGCATTACTTTCATTCTTATGTTATCCTTTGCACACCAAGTGCATCACATTGTAAAAGTGAAAAGTACAGCTCACCATTAAGCTGTTTAAATATGTCAGCCACAGACTCAATACTTGTTTTGGAATATTTCATTCGGATATTCAATTCATTTATCTATTCAATACTTGGTTTGTATTCCTCACAGGAAGGTGAAGATGCTACCTAAAGAGATGAGCAGATAGCAGAACCACAAACGGTTTCACTGGTAAGAAACAAATGCAAGATGTGCTCCCCTTCCATGGCTCTCTTTTCTTTAAAGAGTAGTTAATTTGTATACTTCTCAGGGAAACAATGAAGATGCCACCCAAAGACAGGAGGAAAGAACAGAAATGGTCACAATGGTACAGGTAAGACTTGCGGTTAATTACATTTTTAACATTGATTTATTTATCATTGGACAAACTATCACAAACTGTTGCTGTTTATGTTGCAAATGCAGTTTTACAAAAAAAAAAAACAAGGCTACATATGAAACAAGTGAAATCTGCTCAAATATAACACAATTATTTTTCAACCATTCAGGGGAACACCCCTGAAGCAGGAGTTGATGTGAACTGCTCCAGTGGACTAACAGAAAATCAAAGCATCATCTCAATCCTCTCCTTTGCTTTGAGACACAACACAGGTGTATTAATGGAGAACTTGCTGAAACTGTTCAAGTTACATTCTGCTGGGACTACTGTAGTTCCATCAAGCAGGTATTTTCTGGAGAAACCCTTAGCTGATATTACAAACCAGTTTAAACGACATCATTACTAGTGATGGGATTTCCGGCTCTTTTTAGAGAAACGGCTCTTTCGGCTCGGCTCATTAAAAACAGCCGGCAGCTCTTTCGGCTCCGAACCGGCTCTTCAGGTTGTTTTGTTGCTTTAATTAATTTATTAATTTACATATATTTCTAGTTAGAGAAATTTAAGATGCTTATCCCTAAAAACTGTAAATACAAAAAAGTTGCACAAAATAGTGTCTTCATAGTTTTATTTTTGAAATACAACAATTTTTATATACTGCAGGAAAAATGAAAATAAATATTATAATGCAAATTTGCAGAAAAACAGCATATGAATCAAAATAAACAATTTCCAGCACTGCAATTTGACTTCTAAGCATCCTAGAAATGTATACTGAACTGATAAACCACGCACACGACGCATTAGTGTACTTTGTTGGAGGTGTACAATCTCCGTATGGAAAACAGCACATGACATTCAATGTTCATTCATTGTTACATTTGAGTAAAAGTGTTGTGCAATGGGGTCCTTTATGGGCTCACTCAGCCTTTGAAAGTTTGAAAGTTTCAATGGGTACCTCTTGAAACAAATAAAAAGTAGTCAAGCTGTACCCCAACAAATATGCAAACGAGTGGCAGTTTTCCATGTTTTTCCTCATTTAGCTAAGCAGTTCTTAACAAATGCAGCTGCAGAAGTTAAACAGTTCTGCAATGAAATGAGACAAGCAACCCAACATGTCAAGAAGCATGAAAAGTTTACTCAGGTGACTGCCCTTGGTTCACCAAATGTAAGACGAATATCTGAGTGATCAAGCTGCTCTCCACTGGGGATGGGTACTGGTAATGGTTCTGACATAAACGGTAGTAACCAGACCGAAAAGCAGCTCACATTTCGGTGCTTTATGTCGGTGCTCTATGTCGGTGCTCTAACGTTAACCAGGCATATTTTTGAGCAAGATTTCCCAGAAAATCCTTCCCCACATACCTCAGTGCAACTTGAAACAACGGCAGTCTCTTGTACTTCTTGTTTCTCCCCGCCGTGACTTGCTGGGGGCTGAAGAGCTTTGGGAAAGCGAGGAACATCTGAATGCAGAGGTGCTGGATGCTTATCACTGTTACATTCAGAGCATTTGATTTCTGCTTGACAGTCGCAAGCTACATGTTTGTTAGAGGCGCAGCACTTGAAACAGATGTTGTGTTGCTTTAATATTGCCTTTCGTTCCTGAATTGGCTTTTCTCTGAAACCTCTGCACTGTTGTAAGGCGTGAGGTTTGTTGTGCACAAGACAACATTTGTCCGGTCCTTCCTCAGATATGGCCGTGACATTGGTTTTATGCACTGAAACTGACCTGCGGTTGTTGCTGTAACCATCTCCAAGCTTGTCCCTTTTAACTCCAGAGTTGCAGGTTGACAGCAGATTGAAGCTTGGATCGTTGCGTGCCTTTGCTTGTGTCTGTATGAACTGTAAGAAGAACGTGAATGGAGGGATGGTCACCTTGTGCCACTGCTTGTAGTGTGAGCCTTCCATCATCCACTTGTCTTGTATTCCATACGGCAGCTTATCCACAATGGGAGCGACACCTCGCGCCGTATCGAGATAGGAGAGTCCATGCAAGTACCCTTCTTGTTTTGCTGCATTTATCTCCTGCAACAGATCACTCAGCTCTCTTAGTTTTTGATTGTCTCTGGGCCCTATTTTAGGAAATTGATCAAGTTTGGTGAAAAGAGCATTTTCATTGGCTTCTGGCGACCCATAGATTTCTTCTAGCCTCTCCCAGATTAGCTCTAATGCCACAGCTGGGTTTGTTATGTTTACAGCTTTGATGCAATGTGCATGCTTGGTAGATTCTGGGCCAAGTGATTTTACAAGGAGGTCGATTTGTTCAGACGCCCGAAGCTCTAGAGCATAGGTGTCAAACTCTGGCCCGTGGGCCAAATTTGGCCCGCAGCCTAATTACATTTGGCCCGCGAAGCCATAACAAATTACTATTAGAGCTGGCCTACTGGTATTATACAGCTAATATATATATTGTTTAGTATTAAGCTTTGCTTGTTCCATATTCAGTTTTCCAGCAAAACTTATTTGAGTCCATAAGAAAAGATTCATTCTTATATCTGGAGGAAGATTTTTTTTTCAATAAATATTAATGTTAGCCCGCGACTTTGTTCCAGTTTAGAATTTTGGCCCACTGTGTATTTGAGTTTGACACCCCTGCTCAAGAGTGTCAATGGCGTTGATGAAAGATGACTTCCAAGATAAATAGTTCTCCGGCTTGTCATCAAACTTGGTGAGTTCAGAGGTTAACAACTGACTTCTCATTAAATATTTGGCAAGCTCATTAGAGTCCCTAGAGGAATTTGGATCTGGAGGGTAGTTCTGAAAACGTCCAACAGAGGGCGGTGTAAACCCTGGTGAGACATGGCTGAGGTGCTGCTGATAGTTAACAGAGTGTAACTGTTGTCCTTGCCTTTCAGGTGAGTAATGTCTTTGATCAGGGGATCTGAGGGAGCCATCATAGTCCTTTGGTGCTGAGGGCAGTTCATCCGGTGACATGTCCGGTGGCTTAGGTCGATTTGCATACTCGCCTTTTTCTATTTTGACGTCCTTTGATTTGACTGAATCACTGCGTGCCTGATGCATATTGACATAGTCTGTAGTTCGCTCATGAGAACTCTGTGTCTCCTTTGGTAAGCTCAGGTGCTCATCACTCATGTCAAAACTTGCAACAGCAGACTCCAAGACAGCTGCTTCAGCGGCTGCAGCCTCAGCTTCACTTTCTTTTGCTAGAACATCAAGCTTTGCATCAAATTTGGCTCTATCTACTTTAAATTCAACTTCCTTCTTTGCAAACTTGGCTCTTTTTTGGGCAGCTTCAGCTTTAGCACGGGCAGTAGCGGCGGCTAACATTACACTTGCGGTGGAAGAGCGGCTAGATTTCTTTGACGTCGTGGGTCTTACTTCATATCCTTCTCCATCTTTAAGCTGATTGAATGTGCATTTATGCTGACTTGGTGTTACTGCGTCTGTCGTGCTGGTCTGGATACAGCATGTAACAATGCAGTCTTCATCGTTGTTGTAGGGTGTCCCTTTTCACTGTACTGGCCTCGTAGAACCACTTTCTACTATCCAGGAGTTAAACGCCTCCACACAAAAGTCACTGACGCCAGAGTGGGTTTAGACTTTTCTTTATATGGCAGGTGTGAAACTGTAACAACAAAATACAGTGTATATGAGTGACAAACTGAAATAATTACTTGAGGAGCTGCGTGACCAAGTGCTAATGCTAACACCAAACAACTGTCTACAAACCATAAATTAGCACGCGTAATACAGCATCTAATTAACTGCTCTTAATCAACATAAAGTGCCAAACAATAATGCATACTCACAGGGAATGCCTTTTTATCAGCCTTTCACAGCATAAATCACAGCATAGATCACATTCAGTCGATTGTCTGATTCTTTCTCACGCTTCCCCTGTCCGCACACGGACCATGCCTTTCTCTTAAAGGGCCAGTGCACTAACCAAACAAAACAAACACGTACAAATTTGACAATAGTCAGAACATACGTACATTCTTTTAGAGCAGAGCTACAGATTAAAAATGCCCAAGGCGAAGCAGTCAAAAGTCTGGCTGTACTTCACAGCAAAATATGCAAACTCAGCAGCCTGCAACAAGTGCTTCAAGCTGATACTGCGATACTGTGCAAAGGAGGTAACTCCTCGAATCTGATGAAACACCTATAGCATTTTGTTAAAAGCTGAGAAATGCGCCGTATTTGATAGCTTGCTCCGAGACCTCACATCAAGCACATCTACTGCGGGTTGTTATTGGACCCGGAGTTAGCAACATCTCTCAAGAACCCGAAGAGTAAAGTCCTGGCCCCTAGCCCTGCCAGTGTAGCAGAAATGATGATGGATGATGATGGCAGCAGCAGCCGTTCTTCTCTGCGTGAGTAGCTTAATGTTGTTCGTGTGTAATTTACGTTGAGTAGGCTAACCACGTTATTAAATTTACGCACGTAAGGTGAACTAGCAAACACTGTCGTAGTTACATGCGGCTGTCTTCTTGTTTGATGGCAGGTACTCCCTTCACCCTGGCCAAAAAATGACCAAAGGAAAATTGGAAAACAGTTAAACATGAGAGGTTTTTGGACAAAGTTGGTGTTTTTTTCCATTGTTTAAGCACTGCTTCCAGCCAAGAGTGATACCATAAATCCCCTATAGCTACAGAAAAGGCTAACATTGTTATCTTTTTACAAAAAAACAGCTGAACATGAGAAGTTTTTGGACAAAGTGTGCCTTCTCCATTCTTTCGAGCACCGTTTAAGCACTGGCACCGTTTCAAAAGTACCGGTTTGGTACTGGTATCGGATAAAACCTAAACGATACCCAACCCTACTCTCCACTCAGTTAGAGAGGTTCCCACAAATTCTGTGGTGCTTTTAAAAAATTGAAGTATTTTTGCTGTCTCACACTTTGTTGAAATGGATAATCATTGTTTTTATGCTATAGGAAAATATGGTAATTGCACAGTGCAGACGTTAGCCAGAGGTTCTCTTATGAGAACTCAGCTGAGCTATATGTCAACTGTTCACTTTCCCACAGGCTTTTACAAAGCCATAAATGCTACTCAGATAGTTAGGCCATGTATGTACATACAGTGTTCACACTCTACCTGAATTGTATGTCAGCTACTGAATACATACTATTGTAAATGATTTAATCTAAATGTGAAGGTGGAGCTACTCATTATGGGGTTGATTGTGGGAGACATTCGAAGGCTTTCAATTGTGTCAAATGTCATTCTAATTAAGAGCTATCACGCTGTCATTTCTGAACAGCGTCTTTATTTGAATATTTGTTTCTGAGCTGAGTGGAGTATATTTCTGTCAAAACATTTCCAATGCATGTTCACAACATTTATGTATTTCAATGTAATTCCATTAGGCTAGTGGTGTGGTGTTTAAATGGTCCTTAAAGCACTGTCATAATGAATTTGGGTCGTGTAAAAAGACAAAAATATATTTGTATTTTATCGACATCTTTGTGTAATCTGCTGATTCTGTGCAAAATTAAAAATATTTCTACAACATGAATATACTTTTCCATCTTTTCTGTCTATATAGAATACATTCAAGATAGATTTTGAATATTTACTGTGTTGATTTAATCATTTGCCAAACTTGTTGGAAAATTTTGTTCTTTAAATGTCACAATGCAATAATGGGAAAAAACATTATTTGAAAGTCAGGAATAGGATGCCTAGTTTTGCAAAAATGCTAAACAAGGAAATAAACTTCACACAAATGAATGAAAAGCATTTTTATCAATCCCAGAAGGAAATTCTAATGTTGTAGTAGGATTTTATTTAATCACATGTTCAAAGCAAACTCCTCGAAAATTTGCCCGCAGAATTCAGACTGATGTACATCTGTGGCTGCATGACATATTGTAGTTCTGATGGCATCAGACACTGCATTAATAATTAGCTGTTCTGCAATATGAAATGTTTATTTACAGTAATTTACAGTAAAATACCATAAAACAAGGAACCAGTCAAGGCCAGCACATAAATTATTGTAAAACAACAAGACTACAGCAATAAAGCAGCAGTGTGTAGGCCTGTAACAAAAGAGGGAAAACAGTCATACAAGGTCCATCCTATTATATGCTATCTTACTTACCACCCTTTAACGGTTATACAGAGTAAGCAATTGCAAGGGGGAAGGAATCTGGTAGTGATGGCCCGCTTGAAGCTGACACTCCGGTGCGTGTGTCAAAAAAAATCAACACACTGCTTCAGAAGCACTGTGTCGAAGCTTGATTCGTTTGGCCGGAATCACGTGATCAGTGACGTCCGAAGCTTCATTTAGAACCTAACTGCTTCAGTGTCTGATTCAATGGTCTATAAGGAAGTGAATCATTTGCGGGATTTGTGGAGTGTTTTGATGGTGACAGATAGCAAACCACTGATATTTTTACTGAGAGATTTGGAGCCAGCGAGGAATAGAGGAGGTTCTGTTGTGTGGGAGTATTTTGAGTTGATTTTGGTCAATCGGGTGGGTTTTCCAGCTTTGTGTTCTGGCTGTTTGCTTTTGTTTTGTGCGTGTTTATTTTATCTGACATCGGGAAAAACTTAAAATGTCAAAAATCTGCTTTTCCTAATATAAATATCATTAAATATCTTTAGAAAGACTTCTATTTGACTCTTTACATTTAATGTTATAAAAATATACATTTTATGTTGTAAATAATCTTAAACTGTACTCCATAATGTGTTGTACATTATTATATATATATTATATGTAACGTGGTATTTTTCAACCGTTTTTCAATACAAGCTTCAATGCTTCAGAAAGCGTCATTTGGCCATCACTAGAATCTGGTCTGCAACATTTAACAGCCTGTGATCTTTGCCACCTTGAACAGGAAAGAGTGCAAGTTGCCAGAACACAAGAGTGGACCAAAGCTGTTCCTTATAACTAACCTCTGATTAACAGCTAAGGGAGGGGTGAATGTTCATGCTGCATTCACAGACACCGTATATGACCCAACATCCACCAAATCTAACCCACTACACTTAGAAATAAATATATTTAATGAAATTTGCTGATCAGAGTACTGCCTGTGTTCCTCAGCAGCATGAGCCTTTCTCTCCTACAGATGGGGCGTGTTCCAATACTCCATTTTTGACTTGTAGACATTAGTATGCTCATGAGGCTCTTTGAAAGTGAAACAAAACAAAAATCATATTTGAGATCATATTTGCGTTACACACAAATCCCATTTGTACATTTGAGTTTAGGCTTGTGGGTCATATCAATCATACACCTCATCATACACTCAACTGTCTGACAGATTGCTCTCTCCAGGCTGTTACCTCGTTGCTCCTGATGGGGCAGCAAAGAGCGCAGTGACGGCTGCTGCCACCAGAGAAACCACCAGCACTCTTCTCCCGCGTCACTTGTTGAAGTCTAAACCGACACAAAACTTGCGTGTGGGATGACATCATGATAACACCTGAGCAGAAGCAGTCTATGGACACTACACAGTGGCACCCACGTCTTCATGGGACTTAGTTTCTCTCTGAGTTTTAAAAGCGAAAGCGTCCTAAGTTCCGGGAGCGTCCGAGATAACAGGAAGAGGGAGCGCCGGTGTTCTGGGAATCCCAAACGGCGTTTGTGTGTAATAAACAATAAAACTAAATTATATTGTGCTGCTATAGAGTTACGATGTGTAAACGTCTGTAATGTAGACTCAGCATGTCTGCCAAAGCCACCGTGAGGAGAAACAAAACAGCCCTTCAAACGATTCTGTCCGGAGACTACAGGCTGATCCTCAACAAAGTTTATGAGAAGGAGCTGATCAATCAACGGGAATACAACAATCTTAAAAGTATCAACAGGGAAGATGCGGAGGGACACGTTATTGAGCTCGTGGATAAAATCATGAATAAAGGAGACGATACGTGCGGAGCTTTCCTGAACCTCCTGCAAACTGATGAAGACATTAAAAGTACTTTCTCTCAGCTGAAGGACTTACAACTGAATGAGGCCCTCTTTGTATCCAGGCCCGTCGAAATTTCTCCACCTCACAATGGTAATTACAAACATGTAAATCCTGTGTCTGAGAGCAGATGGTTGCTAACTGTGATCTGTAACTCTGTTTCACTGTGATTCCTTCAGGCGTCGAGTCAAAAGGTATACAACATAACTCCAGCCAAAGGGAAACGATGTTCGACGACGGGAAAGGAAAAGGAGCGCAACATGTGACGGTGCTTATTTCAGAAGAATAATAATAATTTAGTATATAATAATAATTTAGATAATTTAGTCACAGAATATTGAAAGACAAGATAATCTCAAAGCCTTTTGTTATGCTCTTTTAAGCTTTTATACATTATCTGTTGTAATTATGTGTATTCATCATTCCTTCCAGCCCTGTTCCAATAGGAGCAGGTCCACGATAAATATTCAGACTTTGTTGGACATAAACAACGAACTGGAATCTTCTGAGGTGGCTGCGCTTTGCTTCTTGTGTAGTGATGTTGTCAGTAGGAAACATCTGGAGGAGGTGAGCACCACATGTGTTATGCTATTTACTCTAGTTTCTTTGGCCTTTGTGGGAACCTTTTTAAAAAGAATAATAAAATACTTTATCCTACAGATCAGGCAGGCCAAAGAGCTGTTCTCAAGGTTAAGTGAAAAAGGTCTACTGGAGAACAATACATTCCTCAAGGAGCTGCTCCGCACTATCCATCGAGAAGACCTCATCATACGCTTAGAGGCAGGCAGTGGAAATCTAGAGGAAACAGATGCTAGACGTGTCCTGTCAAACTTCAGGTAAGGACAGTTTAATAGTACAGTTTATTAATACAGCAGTACTGAAATACTCATTCAAAATTTGATGTCTGTTTTTTTTTTTTTCTTTGTTTCTCATTCTCATTTTTTCCCTCTTTGACTCTTTTGCTATGACTCTTAGAATAATGCTGTACAAAATATATGATGACATGACTGTAGATGGTCTTGCAAGCATGAAGCTTCTACTGAAGTCCAAGCTGGGCAATCGACACCTTGATCACTGTAAAGTGAGAACACACCCACACACCTTTAAGTGTTTAAAATTCAACTCAACACAACCACAAATGACAAAATCCTAGCTTCACATCTTGTTTTTGCTCGTATCTAAAAAGTAAAGCTAGCTCTCACGCCTGTGAAATCAGTCCAGCAAATAGAAGTCGGGTTGTAATGACGGTCCAACTCTCTTGTGTCATCTGTGACTGAAGTAAACACTTTCCTGATGAGTTTATGGTCTCAATCACTATTTTCGAGTCGTACTAATGACAACACGAGGTCACCTTTTTAAATTATGACGCTTAAGGGCGAATCTGCACTCTGACTGATGGGGTTTTGATCTGTCAGAGCCCACTGGTTTCTGCGTCAGATCCGCCCCTCACTCATCACGCCTGGTTTTAAAACACCAACATCATGATGGCATGAAACCCTCTCCATGAAGCTTAAACCCTTTCATGCATGAATTATGACAATCTCAATCAGGATTTTTTTCTTAAGTATTTTATTCATCTTTAGGCATGAAAAAAACATGTACTTTACTTTATGTTCTTCAAAGAGTTTTTTTACATGTCCACTTAGGTGGACCAGTGGGTAGCAGGGTATGGAGTGACACATCAGTGTCCAATGTTGTGGTTTATGTTCAAGTATACCATCAACACTGACACAAATACAAGAAAACAACCTTTGAATAGCTGTCCACTGTAGTGACCACTATCCATGAAAGGGTTAATGAACATAGAATGAGCAGTCACCAGTCTAATGTCCAGTCTTTATCACACACACTATTACAGATGACTTTCTATTACACTTGAGTGATTACTAGTTTCAGAGCCTCTGTGAACTGAAAACATCTTCTCTGTTGATTCCAGACAGCGCTGGATGTGTTTGCTGAAATGGAAAAGAAAGAGTTGATATCAGACACACATGTTGATGGGCTGTATGATGTGCTGCTAAAGCTGGACGCAAAACTGGCAAAGACTGTGAAACACTACACCACGAGGTACGAGGGCCGCTTCCATACACAAGTAGATTTGAATTTAAAATTCAGGGTTTGTACTCTTTACAAGGGTCCATAGATAACAACGACTGTGTGTGTCTGCAGTGTGTCAGTTTAATGATGATCCCATGAGTCACCAAATGTTTGTGTCTAAACTGGTTGAGGAATGCATGGCTCATGTAAACTCAAAAGTGAGGGTGCGAACACAATCAGACATGTATACTAAAGTGTATAGGTTTGCAGGGCATATAAAATGGTTATCGATGCTCCTCTCCTCCAACCCTAAAACAAAACTAACCAAAAGTAATTCAAGTAGCCGATGCACTCAAGCAAAGCAGTGGCACTCAAACCACAAGGTAAGTTAGCTATCAGCAATTATTGAAGCTCTAACACTAGCGATGGTTTTGGAGATTCTGGATATGCTCCCAGGTTCATGAACTGGCTCAAGTTAAATGACAAGGAGGGAGTCCACACAAGACATGTAACTTGAATAAAAGATCATTATTTAAGATAAATCAACAAAACAAAACCACTAAACAGAACTGGTGCTCGGTGGAGTTTAGGGAAGAGCCCAGAAGGCCCAAAGTGAGCTAGATTAGCTTATGATTCTCTTATGGCAACCAAAAATAAGTAAGAGAAGATCAAGATTTCCTTGGGTATAGTAGAAGAGACATTAGTATATGTGTTTGTAATTCTTTTCTGAAATGTCCAACTTTTATTTTTACCATGCTCATATTAGAGGTGTAAGTTCACAACGTTCTTTCTGTTTCCAGGCGGTGAAGACTGTGATGGACAGCCAGACACAGAGCCCGCCTTTCTTCAGGTAGACTCTCATTGCTTCATGTATTCTGTTGTCAGTAACATTTATGCTGATGTACAATGAATTACTTGGTTGTTCCTTTCAATTACACCGTAGTTCATTTACCAAAGTGAACTTTATAGTTTTAATAAATGATGTCTGAGTTTACAAATATCTATCTAAGGTCTATAATTCAGGGAATCTTAAGAGTAGTTTGTGATGCATACTTTATTCATAACTGTCATGTTGTTACTGACAAAATTATAATGTCACAGCAAATCAATAAACACCTTATTTCTCTCCAGAAAAAAAGTCCCCCTTATAGGGAAAATGATGATAACATTATATCTCTGTGCAAATTTGTATGTTTGTTTTTTTTAAATGTGGTGTTGATGGAAAACTTTGTACTAAGAGTTTCCTACAGTTCATGATGTTGCATATGTTTGTGATGTTTCCCTGCAGCCAGGAGATGGATGATAACGTGACTGGCACGTGTGAACAGGGAGATCAACAGAAGAGAGTATTTAGATGCCAGGGCCCTGATACACTGTCACCAAGAGGCTCATCCTTAAATATGTGAGACCAAGTACAACACTGCAAGGGTCCCAGATTCACACGATCATAGACATTATCAGTCTGGTTTGCAGTGTGTCTGTAATTTTATTTATGGAAGCATTTGTGCTTCTTTATTTTGTCATAATACATATGCAGTATCTCAAAAAAAGTGAGTACACCCCTCAAATCTTTGTCAATATTTTGTTATATCTTTTCATGTGACAACATTAAAGATGTGACACAAAGTAGTCAGTGTACAGCTTGTATAACAGTGGAAATTTGCTGTCCCCTCTAAATAACTCAACAAACAGCCATTATTGCCTAAACAAATGGCAACAAAAGTGAGTACACCTCTATGTGAAAATGTCTAAATTGTGCCCAATTAGCCATTTCCCTTCCTGGTGTCATGTGACTCGTTAGTTTTGCAAGGTTTCAGATGCAAATAGGGAACAGGTGTGTTTAATTTGGTCTTACTGCTCTCACACTCTCTCATACTGGTCACTGAAAGTTTAATGTGGCACATCATGGCAAAGAATTCTCTGAGGATATGAAAAAAAGAATTTTTACTCTACATAAAGATGGCCTAGGCTATAAAAATATTGCCCATACCATGAAACTGAGCTGCAGCACGGTGGCCAAGACAATACAGTAGTTTAACAGAACAGGTTCCACTCAAAACAAGCCTCGCCATGGTCGACCAAAGAAGTTAAACGCACATGCTCAGCGTCATATCCAGAGGTTGTCTTTTGAAAATCGCTGAGTGCTGCCAGCATTGCTGCAGAGGCTGAAGGCGTGGAGGGTCAGTGCTTAGACCACACACTGCATCAAATATCGTCCCAGAAGTACGCCTCTTCTAAAGATAATGCACAAGAAAACACGCAAACAGTTTGCTGAACACGAGCAGACTAAGGATTACCTGTGGTCTGATGAGACCAAGATAAACATATTTCTTTCAGATGGTGTCAAGGGTGTGTCATTTCTTCAGTGTTGTCACATGAAAAGATAAAACAAAATATTTGAGGCATGGCTTAGTAATTATCTAATGGTTTAAAACAAAGTGAATTATAATCAAATTATATAATTTTGTCCGTTCAAGACCAATGAACTGTTGCCACTGGAAAAGTGGAACTAAACTCTGGATTTCTTTATAATTTGATTGTAGATTTTTGTTTTGTGTTCGAATACTTAAAATTCAGCTGTGTTTTTCAGAGCGACTGCCTTTTGTTGATGTCATTTTCCTCTGTCCTGAAACTTTAGGTTCTGTAAGTGTAAGTGTTAAATTATCTATTTGCTGAAAAGGATTTTATTTTCATTTTGCCTGCATTATTGTCTGTATTACAAGATTAAAAAACCCACTTTATACACTATCTTTAGGACTTGTTTTTTTTGGGGGGGAAAGGGGGGGGGGCTGCATATGGCATGGGAATGGGGTGCTGTGATGTCTGCCTGCTGCAACGAAGGGTGCCTACACCAAAGGCTGTAAACACGTTATTCCCGTTGTAGAGATGTAGAAGGCTAAGGAGAGGCTGGGTCAGCTCACCAAAGACAGGAGGCTGAGACGGCTGAACGGAATGAACCAACTTCAAAATGTCAGGGGGTCAGAGGTGGCTAAGGCCCCAGGCTCAGTCTGGGTAGGCCCCAGGGAGGGTTTTAGTCCCTAGGGGGCCCATCTTGGCCGCATAAAAAACAGTCTTAAAGAGAGTTTGCTTGAAGTCAGTTTGGTGGCTTAACTAGTTCATGACACATGCAGAATTTACATAGGTGACCTTTTTGCAGGCAACATTCCCATGGCTACCACATTTTGCCCCCCGTTAAGGCCTGCATGCAGTGGGAGCTTCTCGAACCCAAGAAATTTACGGCCCTGTTTCATCTACCAGAGTCAGGCTTAAAGTTCTGTATCATCTGGTGCCATCACCAGTCCAGGGAGACCATCACCCTCAAATTTCTCAAAGAAGGGAGTGTAGGAGCCATATATGAGCTTTTCCTTTTTTGGATTAAGAGGGCTGGTTAAAATGCATGCACTGTATTGCTGCACGTTGTGGGGCGTGACTCATGGGTGTGTATTAGATGAGGGGTGTCAAACTCCAGGCCTTGAGGGCAGGTGTCCTACAGGTTTTAGATGTGTCCTTGATCCAACACAGCTGATTCAAATGGCTAAATTGCTTCCTCAACATGTCTTGTACCACTCCAGAAGCCGGGTAATGAACTAATCTTTTGATTCAGTTGTGTTGACCCAGGGTGATATCTAAAATCTGCAGGACACCGGCCCTTGAGGCCTGGAGTTTGACACCCCTGTATTAGATGATAAATGCACTGTGATGCACCTGCTGTTTGATGAGCAGAAAGGTAGGGTGAGCATGAGGGGAAACTTTCCTTTGACCACAGCTTGATGTATAGTTTAATGCACTAGTTGATGCCGTAGTCTGATGTTGCAGTTTGGCATAACAATTGGTGTAGTATTTTGTGAGTTGCAGTCATGTTTGTTTGTGCAGTCTGTGCATTTATATTACTGGTTTGTGGGTCTTCAACAGTACAATGTGGAATAAAAGGAACAAACAGCTCAGACGTGCATTTCATGCGTTGATCGTTGTTCATCGTCAGTGTCCTCAGTTTAGCCTGCCGTGGTTGGAGGAGCTGCAACAATTTGTGAACAGAAAAGTTTGTTCGTTTTATTGGATTATTTATATATAGATCAAGTTTTATTGGTGATCATGGTTTTCTGTTGCCATTGTCCATGCAGCCTGTAGATTAAGCCTGTGGCTTCACACAACAGATTTCTTTCGGGAGTTATTTATTCCCCTGTTAGGTTTCAGCAGTATAGCTGCATTCGGTGGTTGTACTGATTTGCTTTCTAGTTTAGCATCAGGTGGCTGAAGCCATTGGCTTGGGAGTACCGCTGCAGTTCATGTTTAAGACATTATGGTCTTCCTCATGGCTGACGGTATGGAGGTACATAAATACCCACTGCTAGTATGCACAGAAGACTAGGTTGAGTTAGCTAGTTTAGTTATAATAGGCAGATTAGTGGGGTATACATTTCTTCTGTTAATAGTGTGTGTGAGTGTGTGTGGCCAAGGTTTATTGAAAGTCATTAAGTTGATGTTAGAATGAAGCTGTGTGGCATATTAGGTGCAGTTCAATGTTTGAATTTTTGTAATGTTTAAAAAAAATGGAGGCACACCAATTAATGCAATGTGTTGATGTTAATGGAAAGAAAGAAGGAGAAACTGACTGCTAAGGTGTTGGAAAATAAGATTGAAAGGCTTCAAACAACTGCACGTCACCTACCTCTGTAGCATTAAATGAAATGGACCTTGCAATGCAATTACCCTCCTTTGGCGTAAAGACAGGTGTGTGTGGTCATGTTGGATGCCATTGAAAACGAAGAACTCAGTTAGCATAAATAATCATACACACATTTTAATTCTGTAAACACCAGGTTTTCTCTTAGTAAGACTGCAATAGTAATTTCTGGTGATGTCCAGCATTAGTTTGGCAGTATCAGTTAGAAAGTCATGTAACTTTAGTGTGCAAAACCAGAGTTATGAATGATTGAGGTAAAAACAAATATGACAAAATCAAACTTAATAAATGGGCTTCTCTTTTCACTGTACCAAGGGTCATCTGTAATAAAATGCACAAATTAAAATCAGTATTCAGGAATTAAAATCCACTTCTTTTAAAATAAAATCAAAGATCTTTGGTTTCAAAAAGGAAAAGAAAAAAACAAATGAAAGAAAACAATTGAAAGTAGGATTTCAGTATTTCCTACCCTAATACGCACCACTTTAAGCGTAATCATTGTTTAATAAGGAGGATATAGCTTGAATTAGCGTCCTGGAATTTGACTCTCCGACATTTATTAATAATAATAATAATAATAATACATTTTATTTAAAAGCGCCTTTCAAAACAGGTAAAAAAAGGCATAAAAACGGGAATTAATAAAATAAAGTTTAAGACCATGGAGAAGTTATATAGAGTGGGCCATCTTGGACAGATGGGTTTTGAGGGTAGCATTTTATGTCCCCATTAAAGTGTTTTTGTTTTGTCTTGGGGGTTTTTTTCCACAGGGCCCCAAATCCCCAGGGAATCCCCTGCTTCTTAATGTGTAATGGTACTCTTTTTAAGGCCAGCGTAACAGATCTATTGATTTATATAATTCATATTTGTTTAAAGTGCAGTAAACTCTACCTCTCTTGGTTTATATATTCAGTTCCAAACCCATCTGCCCTTTAAATCTGACATCAATAGCTGTTTCTGGATCCAAACTCCTCTTCAGTTCTCAATGTCAAACTACCCTTGCGTCATCACTGAGAGTTACAAACTGTCTAAAATCTTTCATAAAATGATCGATGTAGCTGCTCTACCAGGTGTAACAATTAAGTTTAACACTGAAGTTCCTATGAAAACAGGAATTATGAAGTTTAACAGGGTTAGAAGTTAGAACAGAGTTAGTTTCCATTTAAATATAATATACCATGTTCTGACTGAGGGGATTTGAAAAATGAAAACATACAGCTCTGCTATCACTTCACACGTAAATGAAGACAGAAAACTAAACAGCAGTAACGTTTTTAGGGTTACTGAATGTCCTCTGGCCATTAATTAGAAAAATAACTATGTTCAATTAAAAGTAACCAGACACTAAACCTGAAAATGAAGTTAATCAAACATGAATCCAAAGGTTACAAAAATGAAAATGACTCAATGCAAGATGCACCTTCCACACCATACCAGCTTTTTATTTATAAAGTACTTTAACTTAAAACCAGGGTTTACAAATTGCTGTACATATTCAAATAGCATAAGCAAAGTAAAATAAGATAAAATAAGATTGAATAAAACACATAACCAAATAAATAAAATAGTACATGTTAAAACAAATTAGACCTTCAGGTCTTCTTCTCCTAGTGCGTACATTAACAAGATTTTACATTTAGTTTTATAGTAGTTTAATAAGAATAAAGCATGTAAATATAAATGAGTCAGCTTAAACCTTTTTGACTTAGAAATGACTCCATGTAAGATTAAAATTTAGGAAAATAAAATAAAAGATTAAGAATAATAAAGTGTGTGTGTGTGTGTGTGTGTGTACGTGCATACATATACTAGTTCTGCCTCTGTGTTGATCAGGAGCTTTGATCCCCAAACTGCACTTTTTCCCAGTAAAAGTTTTAATGGTGAGTACAGGAACAGGGTCTCTGTGCAGCCTTCCTTTTCTTAGCAGTGGCCCCTGCATACCATGCAAATCATGTCTACTGTGGGAGTAAACATCACAGTGATCAGCAAAGTGACACACAGAGTTACAAAAAAAACACACAGAGACCAATAAAGTTGTCAATACTGACATGAGGAGGTAACATCTGCTGCTGCTGGGGGACTCCTGTAACGAGTACAATCATTTGATGATGTTCACAGAAACAGACTGTTTACATCTAAATGTTTTTGTGTGGTAAAGTGAAAAATGTGTCCCATACCTTGAATGTAGTTCTCTACAATCAATGCCAGCTCTTGATCAAACTCTTGGAGTATTTCATGCAACACACTGACATTTGTGTCTGATATTAAATCTTTCTTTTCCATCTCAGCAAACACATCCAGCACTGTCTGGAATTAACAGCAAAGATGGTTTTAGTCCTGTTTTGACTTCTTTACTCAAGTAAAAGTGAAAAAGTACAGACTCATAAATGTACCCAAAGTAAAAAAGTAGCTCCTTGAAGAACATTTCTACCATCTATTTTTGTGCAACGCTAACTGAACCCTGTGCTATATTATTGTAATAATAAAATAATTTTAGTAGGTGGGAACAAATTGTATTTCAGTCTAAATTTAAATTCTAATAAAGGTACTCAGCTTGAATAATTTTAAGTAGGGCACAAGCAAGAAAAAAGGAAAATTGATCTCTATTTTCTATTGCTAATTGTAGGGGGTCAGGGGTTAAAGAGGGATTGAGCAGGTGGGAAACCGCAAAATCAGTTGTAGCAGCTCACCTTGGGGGGGGGGAATCCAACTAACTCCAAATAATTTTTGTGTTAAGAGCTCCAGTAGATTTTCTTAGTGTACAGGCTGTAATCAGCTGACCTGCTGCTCTTATTGGATGTTCGTAACAGTATACAACCAGATGTATTCACAGCTGTCTTGGCTGATTTTCATCCTCTACACAGACACTACACTGTTTATGCTGTCTTATAACACACTTACTTCAACCAAATAAATCTTTGCAAAATTACCAATATGCATACTCTCACAATTGGTATCAATTTCTCAACGTAATATAATTGTTTTATCAAAACAATTCTTTATAATAATACCAAAAAATACACATGACCCCATAGGTTGTAGTTTTACAGTGTATGTTAACTAGGGCTCCCACGATTGGTCCACTAGTCACGATTATGTTGACTATCAAAATCGTCGACAACAAATTTAATAGTCGATGCGTTGTTTGAAGCTTTGTAAAATCCCGAAAGACGCAGGAATAAGCAGTAGGATTTAAGAGTGCAATAACGGACTGAAACAGAAGATGGCAGCATTGCATGTACAAGTACGCCAGCTGCCATCCATCCATCCATCCATCTTCATCCGCTTTATCCGGGGCCGGGTCGCGGGGGCAGCAGCCTAAGCAAAGAGGCCCAGACCTCCCTCTCCCCAGCCACCTCCTCCAGCTCATCCGGGGGAACACCAAGGCGTTCCCAGGCCAGCCGAGAGATATAATCTCTCCAGCGTGTCCTGGGTCTGCCCCGGGGCCTCCTCCCGGTGGGACATGCCTGGAACACCTCACCCAGGAGGCGCCCAGGGGGCATCCTTACCAGATGCCCAAACCACCTCAGCTGGCTCCTTTCGATGTGGAGAAGCAGCGGCTCTACTCTGAGCCCCTCCCGGATGGCCGAACTTCTCACCCTATCTCTAAGGGAGATGCCAGCCACCCTTCGGAGGAAGCTCATTTCCGCCGCTTGTATCCGCGATCTCGTCCTTTCGGTCACTACCCACAGCTCGTGGCCATAGGTGAGGGTAGGGACGTAGATCGACCGGTAAATTGAGAGCTTCGCTTTTACACTCAGCTCCCTCTTCACCACGACGGACCGGTGCAGCGTCTGCATTACTGCAGCTGCAGCCCCAATCCGTCTGTCGATCTCCGGCTCCCTTCTCCCATCACTCGCGAACAAGACCCCGAGATACTTGAACTCCTCCACTTGGGGCAGGACCTCATCCCCGACCCGGAGTGGGCACTCCACCCTTTTCCGGCTGAGAACCATGGCCTCAGATTTGGAGGTGCTGATCCTCATTCCCGCTGCTTCACACTCGGCTGCGAACCGCTCCAGTGCGAGCTGGAGGCCCTCACCCGATGAAGCCAACAGAACCACATCATCCGCAAAAATCAGAGATGAGATCCTGAGGCCACCAAAGCGAAAGCCCTCCGCCACTTGGCTGCGCCTAGAAATCCTGTCCATAAAAATTATGAACAGAACCGGTGACAAAGGGCAGCCCTGGCGGAGCCCATCACCCACCGGGAACGAGTCCGACTTATTGCCGGCAATGCGAACCAAGCTCTTGCAACGGTTGTATAGGGATCGAATGGCCCGTAGCAATGGGCCAGATACCCCATACTCCCGCAACACCTCCCACAGGACACCCCGAGGGACACGGTCGAATGCCTTCTCCAAGTCCACAAAACACATGTAGACTGGTTGGGCAAACTCCCATGCACCCTCAAGTATCCTCGAGAGGATGAAGAGCTGGTCCAGTGTTCCGCGACCAGGACGAAAACCGCATTGTTCCTCCTGCATCAGAGGTTCGACTAGCGGACGAACTCTCCTTTCCAGCACCCTGGCATAGACTTTCCCGGGGAGGCTGAGGAGTGTGATCCCCCTGTAGTTGGAACACACCCTCCAGTCCCCCTTCTTAAAGATGGGGACCACCACCCCGGTCTGCCAATCCACGGGTACTGCCCCTGATCTCCACGCAACATTGCAGAGGCGTGTCAGCCAGGACAGCCCTACAACGTCCAGAGCCTTCAGGAACTCGGGGTGGACCTCATCAACACCAGGGGCTCTGCCACCAAGGAGTTGTTTAACTGCCTCAGTGACCTCGCCCCCAGAAATTGGCGGGTCATTCCCCTCATCCCCAGACTCTGCTTCCTCCTTGGAAGACGCGTCAGTGGGATTAAGGAGGTCCTCGAAGTATTCCTTCCACCGCCTGACAATTTTCTCAGTCGACGTCAGCAGCGCTCCGCCAGCACTATACACAGTGCAGGTAGAGCACCGCTTTCCCCTCCTGAGACGCCTGACGGTTTGCCAGAACCTCTTCGAGGCAGTCCGAAAGTCTTTTTCCATGGCCTCTCCGAACTCCTCCCACACCCGAGTTTTTGCTTCAGCCACTGCCCGAGCCGCATTCCGCTTGGCCTGTCGATACCTGTCGGCTGCCTCCGGAGTCCCACAGGCTAACCAAGCCCGATAGGACTCCTTCTTCAGCCTGGTGGCTCCCTTCACCTCTGGTGTCCACCATTTGGTTCGGGGATTACCACCACGGCAGGCACCAACCACCTTGCGGCCGCAGCTCAATGCAGCAGCTTCGGCAATGGAGGCGCTGAACATGGTCCATTCGGACTCAATGTCCCCCGCCTCCCTCGGAATGCTGTTGAAGCTCTGCCGGAGGTGTGCGTTGAAGATCTCGCGGACTGGGGCCTCTGCTAGTCGTTCCCAGCACACCCTCACTACGCGTTTAGGTGCACCAGGTCTGTCCAGCGTCCTCCCCCGCCACCTGATCCAACTCACCACCAGGTGGTGATCAGTTGACAGCTCAGCCCCTCTCTTTACCCGAGTGTCCAGAACATATGGTCGCAGGTCTGGTGATACGATTACAAAATCGATCATCGACCTACGGCCTAGAGCGTCCTGGTGCCACGTGCACTTATGGACACTCTTATGTTCGAACAAGGTGTTCGTTATGGCCAAACTGTGATTAGCACAGAAGTCCAATAACAAAGCACCGCTCGGGTTCAGATCAGGAAGGCCGTTCCTCCCAATCACGCCCCTCCAGGTCTCGCTGTCGTTACCCACGTGAGCATTGAAGTCTCCCAGCAGGACAACAGAGTCTCCAGGTGGAGCACCTTCCAGCACCCCCCCCCCCCAGGGACTCTAAGAAGGCTGGGTACTCCAAACTGCCACTCGGCGCATAAGTGCAGATGACAGTCAGGACCCGTTCCCCGACCCTAAGGCGCAGGGAACAAACCCTCTCGTCCACCGGGAAAAACCCCAACGTACCGGCAGCAAGCCGAGGGGATATTAGAATACCCACCCCAGCCCGCCGCCTCTCACCAGGGGCAACTCCAGACTGAGACAGAGTCCAGCCCCTCTCCAGGAGACTGGTTCCAGAGCCCAAGCCGTGCGTAGAGGTGAGCCCGACTATATCTAGCCGGTACCTCTCAACCTCACGCACTAACTCAGGCTCCTTCCCCACCAGAGAGGTGACATTCCATGTCCCTATTGCCAGTCTTGGCAGCCGGGGGTCAGTCCGCCAGGGCCTCCGCTCCTGGCCGCCACCCGGCACACAATGCACCCGACCCCTATGGCGCCTCCTGCGGGTGGTGGGCCTGCGGGAGGATGGGCCCATGTCTCCTCTTCGGGCTGTGCCCGGCCGGGCCCCATGGACTAAGGCCCGGCCACCAGACGCTCGCCCTCGGGCACCCTCCCCGGGCCTGGCTCCAGGGCGGGGCCCCGGTAACCCTATCCCGGCCAGGGTAAACTGTTCCCTCTGTGTTTTTTTCATAGGGGTCTTCTGAATCGCTCTTTGTCTGGTCCCTCACCCAGGACCAATTTGCCATGGGAGACCCTACCAGGGGGCAAAAGCCCCCAGACAACATAGCCCCTGGGATCCCTGGGACACACAAACCCCTCCACCACGATAAGGTTGCGATTCCATTAAACCCCAAATAAGAAGAAACAGTCTCCGGTATCGTAGCCGTGTCCAAATTCAGGGGCCAAATCCTTCGGAGGCATACTTGCCAACCTTGAGACCTCAGAATTAGGGAGACATTCAAAAGAGCTGTTGGGAGGGGGGGGGGACTGGTATATATCGGATAAAATAAGTTAAATGGCACCGTTATTATTGTCCCGCCGGAAATTCTTGACCATCTGACACGTCTGTTTAATCAGTTTTCTGTGTGACGTTTATTCAGCTGTGTGAAAACCCCGGAGGAACCCGCCCGATGGATTAAATAAAACTTGATTAATCTAAGCTAATAACTTTAATCTCAGCCAAACCGATTTACTCACAAACAAATAAAACACTGAAAAAGGCCAAACAATAACATGTTTAAGTTATTTAAGTATTTATGTTAAGTATTTATATTAAGTACTTGTATTTCATGTTTAACCTGAGTAGCGAAAGACCGTGGGGGTTTGAAAACGATGTGCCAGGAGTTTGCCGTTCTCTTCGGCTCAGATATTTGAAGTTTACACAGCTACATTCTCGCCTGAAAATATGTTAAGTTTATTTTGTGACCCAGAAAGAGAAATAAGAGTAATACTAAAACTAAGTAGCTGCAGTAGTAGTAATATATAGCACTTTTCAAGGCAATTCCTCTATTCATTCACTCTCGCATTCACACACTGGTGGAGGCAAGCTACAGTTGTAGCCACAGCTGCCCTGGGGCAGACTGACAGAAGCGAGGCTGCAGGTGTGGCAAGGCATACAGACCATTACCAACTACAAAGGATGTTCTGTGACACTTGGGGGCTCAGGCGCGGGGCTAGTGGAAGAGCTGAACAGCTTTTTTGCCCGTTTTGAGTCTCAAATACAGCACTCAGCCACACCACTCCAACGACCACAATAACCCACACCAGCCTCTAGCAATCCCCGACTCACGCTTGAGACACAGGATGTGAGACGTGTACTCTGTGCAGGGAACCCTAGGCAGGCCCCGATGGAGTACCCGGGAAGGTCCTCAAAGCATGTGCTGAGCAGCTAGCACAGGTCTTCACTGACATCTTCAACCTTGTCTCTGGAACAAGCAGTCATTCCACCCTGCCTGAAATCTGCCATAATCATCCCTATCTTCAAAAAGTCACCCATAACCAGTCTCAATGACTTCCGTCCAATTGCACTAACCCCTGTCATCACCAAGTGCTTTGAGAAACTGGTTTTGGGGCACATCAGAACCTGCCTCACCCCCACTCTGGACCCACACCAATTCGCATACCGGACTAACAGATCCACCTGAGGATGCCATAGCCATCGCACTCCACACAGCACTGAGCCACCTGGAACAACAGGGGAGCTATGTCAGAATGCTCTTCATTGACTTCAGCTCTGCCTTTAACACAATAATACCAGACATTTTGCTCACCAAGTTAGCCAACCTCCCGCCATCCACCTGCTCTTGGATAAAGGACTTCCTGGTCAACAGACCCCAGCGGGTGAAACTGGGTCCTCACCTCTCTTCCCCTCGCACTCTCAGCACCGGCTCTCCCCAGGGCTAAGCCCACTTATCTACACTGCGGTCAAGTGAGCCCTCACTTACGAAGTCACAGTCAAGCTAGCCGCACCACCAGCCGCACCGAAAATGTGGTTGCACTACTATTACGCATATTACGGTATAGGTGAAGCCCAGTTTAGAAACGCAGTCTTTTGTGTCCTGGCACTATTTTACTTCACAATCCACTCCCAGTTTTATTGTATCTCCACTTTCCCCCCTGTGATTCACAGCCCAAATTACTGTATGCTTCAGAGAAAATTAACAATAAAATTTACACAATTTACTCTACTGTACTTTTAATGTCCTCATTTTGAGCTCAGATTACAGGAAAACTGTAAGAGGTGACGCAGATATTTCACTGGATTCTGACTCTGGGTGACCCCCACTCTGCACCCTGTCATCCACAGCCAAAATTACTGTATGGTTTTCCTGAAAATTGATAGTAAACTTTGCACAATTTACTGTACTGTACTCTATATATTCTCATCTTTGACCTCAGATTACAGGAAAACTGTAAGAGGTGACGCAGATATCTCACTGGATTATGACTCTGGCTGACCCCCACTCTGCACCCTGTGATCCACAGCAAAAATTACTGTACGGTTTTCCAGAAAATTGATCGTAAACTTCACACAATTTACTCTGCTGTAATTTTAATATCCTCATCTTTGACCTCAGATTACAGGAAAACTGTAAGAGGTGACGCAGATATTTCACTGGATTCTGACTCTGGGTGACCCCCACTCTGCACCCTGTGATCCACAGCAAAAATTATTGTACGGTTTTCCTGAAAATTGATAGTAAACTTTGCACAATTTACTCTACTGTACTCTACATATTCTCATCTTTGACCTCAGATTACAGGAAAACTGTAAGAGGTGACGCAGATATTTCACTGGATTATGACTCTGGCTGACCCCCACTCTGCACCCTGTGATCCACAGCAAAAATTACTGTACGGTTTTCCAGAAAATTGATCGTAAACTTCACACAATTTACTCTGCTGTAATTTTAATATCCTCATCTTTGACCTCAGATTACAGGAAAACTGTAAGAGGTGACGCAGATATTTCACTGGATTCTGACTCTGGGTGACCCCCACTCTGCACCCTGTGATCCACAGCAAAAATTATTGTACGGTTTTCCTGAAAATTGATAGTAAACTTTGCACAATTTACTCTACTGTACTCTACATATTCTCATCTTTGACCTCAGATTACAGGAAAACTGTAAGAGGTGACGCAGATATCTCACTGGATTATGACTCTGGCTGACCCCCACTCTGCACCCTGTGATCCACAGCAAAAATTACTGTACGGTTTTCCAGAAAATTGATCGTAAACTTCACACAATTTACTCTGCTGTAATTTTAATATCCTCATCTTTGACCTCAGATTACAGGAAAACTGTAAGAGGTGACGCAGATATTTCACTGGATTCTGACTCTGGGTGACCCCCACTCTGCACCCTGTGATCCACAGCAAAAATTATTGTACGGTTTTCCTGAAAATTGATAGTAAACTTTGCACAATTTACTCTACTGTACTCTACATATTCTCATCTTTGACCTCAGATTACAGGAAAACTGTAAGAGGTGACGCAGATATCTCACTGGATTATGACTCTGGCTGACCCCCACTCTGCACCCTGTGATCCACAGCAAAAATTACTGTACGGTTTTCCAGAAAATTGATCGTAAACTTCACGCAATTCACTCTACTGTAATTTTAATATCCTCATCTTTGACCTCAGATTACAGGAAAACTGTAAGAGGTGACGCAGATATTTCACTGGATTCTGACTCTGGGTGACCCCCACTCTGCACCCTGTGATCCACAGCAAAAATTATTGTACGGTTTTCCTGAAAATTGATCGTAAACTTTGCACAATTTACTCTGCTGTAATTTTAATATCCTCATCTTTGACCTCAGATTACAGGAAAACTGTAAGAGGATATTTTCACTGGATTCTGAATCTAGGCCATCTCCACTGGCCTAGAGACCTGTGATACTTCTTGCAAGCCTTTCAGACTGATCTGGTAAGAGCATTTGGTAATCGGGCCTACAACATGCCTGTCATGTTCATGTGTGATGGATCCCTGGTACTCCTCCGATCCATTTCTATGACATTCTGCAGAACAAGTCTAGAGGATCTGCTGCAGAAGTACTATGTCTTACTGAGTGGCCAGCAATTCAACATTCCCATTCTTCATTGATGTTTGAGCCATGTCATGAAAAATGCCAAGGACCTTTGTAAAAAAACATTTATATCAATAATTAAAAAAGAATACAAGATTTGTAATGTAAAGGTCCTACTAACAGTGATTTCATTCATTCATTTTCCCAGCATCCCAGAGAACTACAGGCTTGGAATGCATGTGTTTGGGCTCCTTGCATGCTGTGATAACTTAAAAGACATGGATGATGTTGTCCATAGTGCAGCAATAGTGTTTTGCAGTCCTTGTAGTGGAAGGAACGTAACAAAACACTACAACAACTTGAAAATCCTTATGCAAAAACGGGGGACCCTGGATTTGGATGAAAAGACTGTGATTGCTGAAGATTACAAGGTTAGCTAAGATTTATTTTTTAAGTAACCATATTAATAACTTTTTTACTTGTGTCTGTTGCAAATGAATTAATGAATTCACATTATTTTAAAAATATATATTTTAAACCACAATAACATTTTACATAATTAATTTTTCTTTGGTTTGATAACTTGCTGAATATATATATATATATATATATATATATATATATATATATATATAAAATATGGCGCACTGACAGAGGCGAGGCTGCCGCCACCGGGCCTTCTGACCATATGGTGTGCCTCCACATGGGATGTGACAATAAAAGTGATTTGATTTGATTCATTCTCATAGACAGTAGTGTTTGGGATCAGCTTTCTTTCCTTTAGCGCAGATTCAGCATGTCGGCCCAAAATGCAATGAGGAGCAATCAAACAGCCATTCATGAGATTCTGTCCGGAGACTACGGGCTTATTCTAAACCAAGTTTATGAGAATAACCTGATCACTCAATGGGACTACGAGAATCATAAACGCATCAACAACGCAAATGTGGAGACACACGTCAGTGAGCTCGTGGATAAGATCATGAATAAAGGAGAAGATAAATGTAAAGACTTCCTGAACCTCCTGCAAACCGATGGTGCCATTAAAGAAACTTTCCCTCAGCTGACAAGTTTACAACTGAGTTGTACCCCCCTTTTATCCGAGCCAGTCCAAGTGTCTTCATGTCAGCACGGTAACACACACGTAACACTGTATAGAAACGCTGTGTCTCCTGTTGTGTTTGGTTGTTTACCCCAGTTTTATTGTTCTTCCCTCAGATGTTCTGCCACAATTTGGGAATATGTCAAAGGTGAGATGCTGATGCAGAAACAGCCTCCTACGTGACATCGCTTGAGACAGATATGTAGATGAAATTCTGTGGTTACGCAGCCTGTAGTAACACATGTAAAGTGTTGGTGTCCACTCTTTAGGACAGGGATGGGCAATTCCAGGCCTCGAGGGCCAGTATCCTGCAGATTTAAGATGTGTTTTTCATCCAACACAGCTGATTCAAATGGCTGAATGACCTCCACAACGTGTCTTGTAATTCTCTAGAGGCCTCGTAATGAACTAATAATTTCATTCAGGTGTGTTAACCCGGAGTGATATCTAAAACCTGCAGGAAACCGGCCCTCGAGGCCTGGAGTTGCCCACTCCTGCTTTTGGATGTTTATCAAACTTCTTGGATGGTAAAGCAAGAAGAGGAACAGATAAAGATGCCTGTACATTTTAGGGGCTGATTTTTTATTTATTTTTTTTTGTTAATATCTGGTGCTTAAATATTTTTCTCTAATTACATTTTCTGCAGAAAGCTTGGCAGAGGTGTTCAGCTGTCTGGGCTTCAGAGTGCTGATGTGTAAAGACCTGACCAAGGATCAGGTGGATCAGGCACTGACGTGTGTCGCTTTACTAGCAGACAAGTCTCAGCTGCAGAAGTTCAACTTTAAAGAGTGGGATGGCAGCAGCTTTGTTGATTCTCAGCAGGTTCTTGAGCACGGTGATGCTTTCATCTGCTCTATTCTGAGTCACGGGGGAAAAGGTGTCGTTTTGGGAACTGACAGGAACCCCCTCCCCATTATAGAAATTACCAGAAAGTTCAGGGGGTGTGACCAGTCAGTCCTCACCGACAAGCCCAAAGTGCCCAAGGTGTTCCTCTTGATTCCTTTATAATTTGATTGTACATTGTGGTTTTTTTTGCATGCGTTTGTGCATGAACCTCCAAATAACTGGCCCACAGTTACAGATCTCCATCCTGATAATAATCAGACTGAGTTAAAGAAATCCTACTTTTGTGGTATTGTCAATACCAGACACACCCTGCTTCAGAACCTATCAAGAGCTATTGGATTTCACGGCTCGTTCATTCCCCAATCAAAAATCAATTCCTTCTGCAGCTGATTATCTAACAGCAGAACAAGAAATCCTTCGTCAAGCACAAGTGGACAGTTTCCGTGAAGATTTAACCCGTTTACAGTCAGACAAACCCCTCTCATCCGACAGCCGTCTATTGTGTTTGTCACCAGTGTTGTGCAGGAATTCTGGACTTATCCATGTAGGAGGCCGACTACAGCAAAGCCCAGACTTGGAGTTGAATGTCATTCACCCAATAGTACTCAATCCTGCTCATCAGTGACCAAATTAATCATACAACATTATGATGACAAACTGCATCATGCTGGTTCAGAAAGACTTTTTGCTTAACTACGTCGGAAATTTTGGATTCTCAGAGGAAGGGAAGCAGTATGCAGTCATCAGTATAGCTGCGCTGCATGTAGAAATGCAGAAATGGAGATCATCGTTCCAAAAATGTCAGACTTGCCTGCTGCTCGTCTTAGGTTATTCAAACCACCTTTCTACTCCACAGGAATAGACTGCTTTGGACCATACATGGTCAAGACCGGCTGTCTATTGGAGAAAAGGTGGGGGATAATATTCAAATGTCTCACGACTTAGTGTATACATCTTGACCTCCTAAAGAAGCATGGATACCGACTCCTTCCTCATGGCCCTCCAACGATTCATTTCTCGACGGGGAACACCCTTGGAAATTATATGTGATCAAGGAACTAACTTCAAAGGAGGAGATAAGGAACTACGGGCCGCTTTTAACAACCTTGCTCCGACTCTACAGCAGGTCCTGATGACTAAGAGAATCCATTTCAAATTCAATCCCCCGCATGCACCCCATTTCGGTGGAGCCTGGGAGAGGGAAATACATTCTGTGAAGAATGCTCTGAAGAGAACCACTGGTGTACAAATGGTCTCTGAAGAGGTCTTAAGAACTTAACTCAAAATCCCCAGGCTATGTATCTTCAGACATTGCGGATATTGATCCCATAACCCCGAACCTTCTCATTATGGGCCGACATGATTCGTCACTTCCCTTGTTATCCTATTCTGATTCTGATCTCCTAGGTCGAAGACGATGGCGACATGCACAAATATTGGCAGATCCCTTCTGGCGGAACTTCATAAAAGACTATCTACCATCCCTCCAAAGAAGACACAAATGGCAGAAGGAAAACCCAGATCTCACACTGAACTCTGTCGCAGTGATCATGGATTCACGCCTTCTACGTGCCCTCTGGCCCGTAGGAAGAGTGACACGCCTCCTGAAAAGCCCAGATGACCGCGTCAGAACCATAGAAGTCTTAGCACAGGATAAAACCTATATCCGACCTGTCTCCTGTCTGATCTCCCTGCCCCCGCTTCCTGATGAAGACTGATTCTGATCATATCAACATAATGCTAATAGAAATATGGGGGCGGCTGTTGTAAAGACCCACCTTTTAGCACATCCCAGCACACCCACTCACTTCTGGTGAAGTGAGTGGGTGTGCTGGGATGTGCTAAAAGGTGGGTGAACTTGTTTAGTTCTCTCACCTTTGATTGGGTGTGGTGCTTGTCCTTAACTGCACTCACTCTTTTAAGGACTGCATTCACTTTTAGCTCACTCTTTCTTCACTCCCACACAGGGCGGCAGTGGAAGTTAGATTCTGTTTGGGTTTTTGATTTCATGTATTGTTTAAGGTAATGAGTAACTTAAATCTCTGTGTTCTTTCAGCATTGGCAGTCCATGTGTATCTTTCCTTTATTGATTCTGAGAATAAAAGGAGAACCCTGTGAATGATTGGTGACTGCTTATTCTCATTCTAATCGGATGAACCAATGATGATGACGACTTAAACTCTGAGCCTTCCTTCCTTCATAACGATCACCTTAAAGCACTTGTTGCAGGCTGCTGAGTTTGCATCATTTGTTGTGAAGTACAGCCAGACTTTTGACCGCTTCGCCTTGGGCATTTTTAATCTGTAGCTCTGCTCTAAAAGAACGTACGTACCTGGGCCCGCCTACTATCCTTGGAAAGGTAAAATGATTGGCTAGAGTCCAAAGTGTATGACATCTCAAGAAAAAAAAAAGCACCGAAATAAAGCACCGAAATGTGCGCTGCTTTTCGGTCTGGTTACTACCGTTTATGTCAGAACCGGTACCGGTACTCATCCCTACCCAGGAGTGATCAGCTGACCAAAATTACTCCAAGAATGCATCAATGACTCATCCAGACAGTCAAAGAAGAAGCCAAAACATTTTCTAAAGAACCGCAGGCCTCACCTGGCTCAGTTAAGGTCAGAGCTCATGATTCAACAAAAAGAAAGAGAATGAGCAAAAATGGCCTTCACAGGAGAGTTCAAGGAGAAAATCACTGCTGACTGAAGGCTCGTCTAACATTTACCAAAATCATCTGAATGATCCCCAAGACCTTTGTGAAAAACGTCTGTGGGCTAACGAGACAAAAGTTAAAATGCATGAACGTTTTAAAACCTGTTGCATGTGGCATGAACTTTAATAGAACTTAAATCAGACTGAGATACTTTAAACCTGCTGTTCATGCTGGAAAACCCTCAGAGGTGGCTGAATTAAAACAATTCTGCAAAGAAGAGTGGGACAAAATTCCTATGCAGACATGTGAAAAACTCATTCTCAGTCTTGCTGCCAAGGGTGGCACAGCCAGTTATTAGAGTTAGGGGACAATAACATTTTCAATTTTTCAATTTGTTTTTCTTTCCTAAGTCAACCAGCATTTATACTTTGTGGTCTGTGTTAAAATGCAGCCCTACAGTAAAAAAGTGTTAAAGTTTTGTTTCATTTTGTTTCATTTGTGTTTTTCAGTCACAGAAGCCGGTGGAGGAAATTAGATTCTCGTCTGGACAGAGTTGATCTTCCTGTCGTTTGTTCATATAAAGAACTATACGCTATGATTTATTTTATGTTTTGCAGGTGAAAGACTTCACGACAGCTGGAAATCTCAATGTGAAAGTTTTTCTGTAAACTGAGAGATCTAGTACTCACACACAAGCTCCAACTACAGATTTATTTCAAAACAAATAACTGTTGTCTCGTTAAAGTTTTAAACCCAAGGAATTTCATAAAATAAGACTCCACTGTTATGTAATTTTTGTTAGTGCCATTTTTGTTTCATTAGATGCATTTTGTCCTTTCAGATCTCATAGACTAAAAAGATTTCATTGACAAAAATGCCATTTCAAGTAAAACCAGTTCTCCTTTTCCTGTAAAGTTAGTCATGGCTCAGTGTTTTCAGTTTTTATTGTTGCCAAACTGGATCATCCATCTGTTCAGAACTAACCTGTTATAAAATTTTACACTCAAGCAAGCATGCAGACTGGAAGCTTTCCTTACCCTGCTTTGGATGAGTATATGCTACGTCCGATGTTTTAAGCTAAAGGTTTAACCATTTCTCTCACTCCCCTGAGCTAAACATTGTGGAAAATCTGTTCCAAAAAAAGCCACACCCAAGATGGACCAAGAATCAGAAACAGATGAACGTGGAAGGAAGAAATTTGCAAAACAAGAATTAAAAGAGATTCAACTGCTATAAAAACAGTTTACATGCTGTGGGGAACTGTGGGGTCCCTAAACATTTACTTTGGGCCCTTTTTATTATTTTAAAACTGTAAAAGATGGAAATAAACTAATCCTGCTCAGAACAGTCAAATGTGTCAAGTTTTATGCCTTTTAAAAACCACATTGTCTTTTACTCTCCTAGCTGTTCGCAGTAACTGAAACATGGAGCTCAAAGGGGTTTCAAACGTTAAAACATCAGTGTTTATAAGCTATTATGCTATTTAAATGTAGAATATTATTAATATTTGATGAAACTTTGTGTTCTTAATGAAGAACATGTTCTGTAATATTAAATTTACAGTCTAAGTTAAATAAATATAATAAATTTTAATTATATTGTATAAATTAATAAACTAATCTGCAAAGCTAGAAGCATCAGAATTTTGAGGCGTTTGAGTCAGTGAGGGTCAAAGGTCACTGAACAAACAAACAAACTGCTCTCCATCATGGACAAGCTTCACTCCCGCTCCACTCCACACTCTCCTTCTCCCACTGATGCCATAAAGAACGCTTCAGGAAATCATTCCATTCTTTAAATATATCTGTATAATAATCCTTCACTCTGTGAACACACCTGTCAGGCACAAGATCCCAAACATATTTTCTATTATAGTTTCATCCAGCTGTTTTTCTTACATTTATAGTGCACATATCATTTATTAATACAATTTGCACAGCTGTCTTACACAATCTCAAGGTTATTTTTACTGTTTTAACTAACTTTGATTTTACTTTCTTTGTTTTTCATCACTGTTGTAAATAGAAATTCCTGCAGTCTCTCATAGTATAAGGCCCTTACTGGGGACCTGTGGCACTTTTATTTTCACTGTGTTGTTATTGTTGTGTATTGTAAACTGCACTATTTTTTCATCCACTAAATTAAAACACGTCCATGAATTAAATGGATTCTTCATTTTGTTGCTTGGGAAGTAAGCAGAAAAACATTTCACTGTACCCTGTTCTCTGGAACACTGACATTATTTTTTCATGACATGGTTCTACTTTGTTGTTATGCAGTTTACATTTTCCTTGTGGATATAAGCTTTCACTTTCAATTTACAGTCATTACACAATCCACTGATTTTTCTGAAATGTTTTATATGCTGGGAAATACATTACTTATACATCTGGACCTTGCTCCCTCTCATTTGTACAAGAGTACGCAGTTCCTAGTTAGCTGGTGCAGCAGCAGTTTAAATTATTATGTTTAGCAAGAAAAGCAAACAAATGGTGCTCAAAAAAGGAAGGAGAACAGAGAGCATGGTGAGTTTATCGCCTTTGGATTTAAGCGGTGGTGTCACTGACTTGTGAGCCCCGAAATATGAAAGTTGTTTGTGTTTCTCTAAAAGACTGAAATGTTGTTGTTAGCACTCATATCTTGAAAATATGCTGTTATACTGTAATAAACGGATGTGATGTATGAGGTGGTTGTGTGGTGGATCATAAATTTGATTAGTTTTGAAGTTGTACATCTCTGTTCCTTACATTTCATGTGGTGCCTTTATTAATGTTTTATTTGTTGCTTTGACTGTTTTTGAATAGAATATGCAGTGGGAATATAGAGGGAGATATGTAGTGAAAGTTTTGCCTGGGTTGATTGTGCGTCGATCCATTGGTAATGCCTCAGGGCTCCAGTAGGTGGGTTCGCGCGCTTCCTCCTTCACTCAATACAGACCAGTGAGAGTGAGAGCTGCGTGTCTGTGCCGTTCTTTCACCTCTCCTCACTATTTCCCCTGTTTAAGGTAACTGTCATGGACAAATCTGTATAAATGTGTGTTACTGTTGATTATTACGTTGTTATCATTGTTCATTGTAGCGAAAGATGTGAATTGCGGACTGTTTTTGGCTGAGAAGTTTCAGTTAATCTCTGTTACTGTGTATGCTAGTTTTCGCTATTATTCCGCCATATTGTGTGAAGAGTTTTTTTTGTTACTATCTGTTTAGCTTCTGAAACTCAATACAGACGAGTGAGAGTGAGAGCTGCGTGTCTGTGCCGTTCTTTCACCTCTCCTCACTATTTCCCCTGTTTAAGGGCACAACATTTGGAGGCACCGCTGGGATGATTGATTCGAGGACCATCCCTGACCTGTAAGAGAAATCCTCTTGTTGATCATCCCCCCCCCAGACGACCCAGGTATCAGAAGGGAGCATAGTAAGGCAGCAGAGACATTGCTAGACCTAAGTTGGTGTCTGTATCCTGAAGTGAAAAGGTGGCCACTAGGGGGCAGTAAAAGCCAACTAAGTCTGATCATTTCTCAACTGACTGCTTGTGCTAACTCCTCTGACAACATGGAGTCTGAATTAGAAAAGCTACAGCTGGAGATTAAAGGAACACTGTATCAACTGACTTTAGAGCAGCTGACTAAATTATGTGATGTACTTCAAATCTCAGGACCAGGAAAAGAGTTTGTGATTAATAGAACGCGCAGTCAGCTAGTCTCGCATTTAGTTAAGCACCTTGAACGCACAGAGCTGGCTACCCGAGAGGACGAAGGTATGTCAGAACTTCTTAATGTCCAGGACATTATAAGTGACATACAAATGGATAAAAAACAAGGTGTGAATGAAACAGTGGATCCAGCTGTTCAGGACCAGGAAAGTAGCCAGGAGGAGATAGAGACATTAAGACTGCTCTTACAACAAAAAGAGGGTGAAATGCAGGACTTGATGAGGAATAGCACGAATCCTGCCTTAAGTCCTCGCACCCCAGTGAGAAACATTGTTCCAACAGCACCAAACAGTTCCATGTGGCGCAAAGAATTTAAGATATCAGGCCAAATAGGAGAGCCGGGGCAAAAAGACAGGCTGACATTCTCCAGTCTGGCCAGACAAATTGAAAGCGGGATCAATAGGGGCTACCCAGAATCAGAAATCACTGATGCTGTAATTCGTGCTATCACGCCAGGCTTGCAGCTAAGGAGTTATCTTGAAGGAAAAGAAAACCTCACATTACCTGCTCTTAGGAGAATCCTCAGGTCTCATTACCAGGAGAAAGGTGCCACAGAGTTATACAAACAACTTACCTCTGAGGTTCAGAGTAGTAAAGAGACACCCCAAAATTTCTTGATCAGGACAATGGACTTGAGACAGAAAATCCTGTTTGCTTCTCAGGAAGTTGAGTCCAGTCTAAAGTATGATCCAGCACTAGTCCAGAGCCTTTTCATGCATACTGTCCTGACTGGTCTTCAGAATGACAATATTAAAAGTGACCTGCAACCTTACCTCCTGCAAACAAATACTTCAGATGAGTTGTTGCTCGAGAAGGTAAATATTGCAGTCGCAAATGAAAAGGAAAGACAGGACAAAAAGAAACATGCCGCTCCATCACGAGTAACAGCTGTAAATATTGTCCAGTCTAATGATTCCCCAGTGGGAAAGAGAAGCACGGCTCAAGAGAAACCAGCCTCTCTACCCCCTGATCTTCTAACAGAAATAAAGGAAATGCGTGCTGACATGGTGCTGCTGAAAGACTTGAGGGCTGAAGTTTCCCAAATCAGAAAAACCATTCAAAAGACAACCCCAGCACCTTAGCAGCCTTTCCCCATTAAGGCTGAACAAAACTGCATGCCATTTTACCACCAGCACCCTCCTGCAGCAGCACAGGAATACCACCCAGCACATGGACCTGGGCAAGTGCATGGGACAGCACAGTTTCAACAAAGATTCGCACCACAGCGATATTATCCCTCACCGCGTTACCGTCCCAGATGTTTTGCATGTGTGCAGGCAGGTGAGGCATATTGCCAGCATTGTTTTAGGTGTGGGAGTAGTGAGCATTTCCGTGCAGGTTGTAAAGCACCTAGACTGACAAAATCAGATAGAGGGAGCCCTTTAAACTAAGGGAGGTTGCTCCCACGGGACATGGGGCAACCGACAGCATTGAAAAGTCCCAATATTGTGCTAACTGTGAGGGAAAGGAAGAGAGTATGAAGTTAAAATGTTGTTCTGTTTGTAAAATAACATTGTATTGCTCAAAAGACTGTCAAGAGACACACTGGTCTGTGCACAAAAGGTACTGTAAGCCATATACATGTTCATCTATTAAGAAACAGGAAATACAGTCAAGTTGCAAACCAAAGTGTAGGAAAAGAAGTAATCCAGTGAAGACGCCTACTGTAAAAGAGCTTGTAGGAGAGAAATGTCTCATTCAGTGCTTTCTGCACAACCAAAGAATCCAGGCACTTTGGGACACAGGTTCACAAATTTGTGCTGTAGATGCAACCTGGAAACAGACCCATTTGCCTGATGTCCAACTAAGAGATATAGCAGAACTAGTAGACCCACTTGAACCACTGCAACTTGAAGCAGCCAATGGGACGGAAATACCATATATTGGTTGGCTCGAGGTAAGCTTCAGACTTACTGCTAATGATGAAGATCTGCTAATACCCATGTTAGTGTTAAAAGGCAACCAACAGTCATGCCCCATAATTGGCTTCAATGTGATCTCACACCTAGTTGCAAACAGAGTACAGGATAAGACAAACAATAAGAATAAAGACAAACTCATGCAGACAGTAAAAGTAGCTTTTCCTCACCTCAGAAAGAGTAGGGCAAGAGCTTTTGTTAATGCAGTGACAGTGGGACAGCCATGTGAGCACAGTGTAAGAACAACAGATGAGAGAGTTGAAGTGCCTAAACAGAGCTCCATCCAAATCGAGTGTCGAGTGCAAGCCCCACCTTTCAAAGAAGATAGAACCCTGATCTTCGAGCCTCATGAGAACCCACAGTGGCCCGAAGGACTCGAGTTCTGTGATACCCTTGTTTTAGTAAAGACTGGTATGACACCAAAAATTGTCATTAGTGTACAAAATCCCACTAGCCATGACATCATACTGCCAAGTAGGACTGTTATTGGAACTGTGCAGTCTGTTGCATCAATATATCCTGCTAATGTATTCAAAACTGACTGCCTCCCTACTGCATCAGTCCGTCCCATCCAGACTAAGAGCTCAGGTGAGAACACACCTAAAAGTGAACAATGGGACCCACCTATCGACTTGACTCACCTGAATGACCACCAGAGACAAGCTGTTAGTCAGATGCTAAGAGAAGAATCAGAGTCATTCTCTAAATCTGATGATGACATAGGCTGTGTTGAAAACTTGCAAATGAACATTTCATTGAAAGATAATGAGCCAGTCACACGGACTTATCTCTCTGTACCAAAACCCTTGTATCAGGAAATGAAAAACTACCTACAGGACCTAATAGCTCAGGGGTGGGTGGAAAAATCAAACTCATCTTACTCCTCTCCGGTAGTCTGTGTGAGAAAAAAAGACGGTACACTGCGCTTGTGTATTGACTACCGAGAGCTGAATAGGAAGACTCACCCAGACCGCCACCCCATTCCCAGAGTACAAGACATCATGGACAACTTAGGTGGCAACACTCTCTTTTCTCTACTGGACCAGGGTAAAGCATACCACCAGGGGTTCATGGGCAAAGACAGTAAACACCTAACAGCTTTTGTGACCCCCTGGGGCCTGTATGAGTGGGTCAGAATCCCATTTGGACTGATGAATGCTCCAGCAGCATTTCAACGCTGCATGGAGGAGTGCTTAGAAGGGTTAAGAGATGAAATATGTGTGCCTTACCTCGATGATGTCCTTGTCTTTAGCAGAACGTTTGAGGATCATGTTGAGGATGTCAGGAAAGTGCTGCGCCGACTCAGGGAGTACAGAATCAAACTCAAACCAAGGAAGTGTGACCTGTTTAGGACAGAAGTGAGGTACCTTGGCAGGATTGTGTCAGCAGAGGGAAGCAGGATAGACCCCGCAGACACTGCTGCTGTAACAGCTTTGAAAAACAAACGGCCAGGTACTGTTGGTGAACTAAGAGCAATGTTGGGCCTACTAAGTTATTACAGACAATACATCAAGGATTTTGCCAGAATTGCAAATCCTCTGTATGACTTGCTCAAGGGACCTGCAGATGCTGAGACCCAGCGAAACGCAAGATTAAAGTGGCAAACAAAGCGAAACAGGTCTAGTGTTCCTTCGAGTACACCTATTGAGTGGACCGACATGCACCAGTTAGCACTAGAGCAGCTGATAGACTGTCTAACTCAGCCCCCTGTTCTAGGCTTTCCAGAATTTTCACAGCCATTCACCCTTCACACTGATGCGTCAAACCAGGGATTAGGTGCCGTGTTGTACCAAAAGCAGAATGGTAAGCTTCGTGTGATTGCTTATGGTTCCCGCACTTTAACTGCAGCTGAGAAGAATTACCATCTGCATTCAGGCAAGTTAGAGTTTCTTGCTCTCAAGTGGGCTATCACAGAAAAATTCCGTGATTACCTATATTATGCACCATTCTTCACCGTGTACACCGACAATAATCCACTTACCTATGTACTGTCCACTGCCAAACTGAATGCAACAGGGTGTCGATGGGTAGCAGAACTGGCAGATTTTCACTTCACAATTAAATATCGCCCTGGTAAAGAAAATGTGGACGCAGACATCCTCTCCAGGATGCCGGTAGACATGGAAACGTTTATGAATGAATGCACAGAGGAAATGGCATACGATGTAATTCAATTCAATTCAATTCAATTTTATTTATATAGCGCCAAATCACAACAAATGTCGCCTCAAGGCGCTTCATAGATACAGAGAAAAGCCCAACAATCATATGACCCCCTATGAGCAAGCACTTTGGCGACAGTGGGAAGGAAAAACTCCCTTTTAACAGGAAGAAACCTCCGGCAGAACCAGGCTCAGGGAGGGGCGGCCATCTGCTGCGACCGGTTGGGGTGAGAGAAGGAAGACAGGATAAAAGACATGCTGTGGAAGAGAGACAGAGATTAATAACAGATACGATTCAATACAGAGAGGTCTGTTAACACATAGTGAGTGAGAAAGGTGACTGGAAAGGAAAAACTCAATGCATCATGGGAATCCCCCGGCAGCCTACATCTATTGCAGCATAACTAAGGGAGGATTCAGGGTCACCTGGTCCAGCCCTAACTATATGCTTTAGCAAAAAGGAAAGTTTTAAGCCTAATCTTAAAAGTAGAGATAGTGTCTGTCTCCCGAATCCAAACTGGAAGCTGGTTCCACAGAAGAGGGGCCTGAAAACTGAAGGCTCTCCCTCCCATTCTACTTTTAAATACTCTAGGAACAACAAGTAGGCCTGCAGAGCGGGAGCGAAGTGCTCTAATAGGGTGATATGGTACTACAAGGTCATTAAGATAAGATGGGGCCTGATTATTTAAGACCTTGTATGTGAGGAGCAGGATTTTGAATTCAATTCTGGATTTAACAGGAAGCCAATGAAGGGAAGCCAAAACAGGAGAAATATGCTCTCTCTTTCTAGTCCCTGTCATGGCCTGTCAATTGGAGCAACCACACAGGCAGTGGAAAGGCAGGATGACTCCAATGTGTCATGGTCCATGGGTGTCTCAGTCAGGTGTTCAGCCATGGCCACAGATGTTTCCATCATCCCTCTGACAAAAGGCCAGATCAAACAGGACCAGAGAAGTGATCCTACTATTGGACCTGTAATTCAGTGTAAACTAACACAGGAAAAACCATCACGTTCCGAACTAAGACAACTCAGCCCACAGGTCATATGTCTCCTGAGGGAGTGGGACAAATTGGAGATGGATGAGAATGGGATCTTGCACAGAAAAACAGCAAACAGAAAACAGTTGGTCCTACCAGAAATACACAAAAGTACTGTACTAAAGGAGCTACATGATGAAATGGGCCATCAAGGTGTAGAGAGAACATTGTCACTGATACGGGACCGGTTTTACTGGCCCTATATGCAACGGGAAGTAGAGGATTATGTGACCAGAAGGTGTGTTTGCATAAAACAGAAGAAGCCGTGTCATGAGAGCAGAGCACCACTGACTAATATTGTCACCACTCAACCATTTGAACTTGTCTCAATTGATTTCCTGCACCTTGACAAGTGCAAAGGGGGTTATGAATACATCCTTGTAGTCATTGACCATTTCACACGCTTCGCCCAAGTGTATGCCACAACTTCCAAATCAGGTAAAACGGCTGCAGACAAAATCTTTAATGACTATGCTTTAAGATTTGGCTTTCCAGCACGAATACATCATGATCAAGGTGCTGAATTTGAAAATCATCTGTTTGCACAACTGAAAAACTACTGTGGAGTTGCTGGGTCCAGGACTACTCCCTACCATCCCCAAGGGAATGGACAAGTGGAGCGGTTTAATAGGACACTACTCCAGATGCTGAAAACACTCTCAGAGAGTCAGAAAACTAACTGGAAAGACTCGCTTAACAAACTGATTTATGCCTATAATTGTACCCGCAGCGAGGTAACTGGATTTTCCCCTTTTTACTTGTTATACGGACGCTCCCCACGATTGCCAATCGACATGCTGTTCAGCTTGACCTCAGAACAAGGAGATGGCAATCACCATGACTACATGGTAAAATGGAAACAAGGCATGGAAGAAGCATATGAGATCACGAGAGAAAACGCTCATAGCAAGGTGAAGAGATCAGTATTACAGCCAGGTGATCGTATTTTAATAAGGAACATGACACCTCGAGGAGGTCCAGGCAAGCTGAGGAACCACTGGGAGGATGTGGTTCACACAGTCGTTCGTCAGGCCAGCAGAGATATCCCAGTTTATGAACTCAGACCTGAGAAAGCAAAAGGGAGATCAAGGATATTGCATCGCAATCTTCTCCTGCCATGTGACCATCTGCCTGTTGAAACTAAAGTGCGACCACGAACAAGAAAAAGAGCTGTGGAGACAAGTGAGGAAGTGGAACAAGCTGAGGAAGAGGATGACGATGATGAGTACTATCCAGTGTCATCTCAGCAGCCATTTGAGGCACTTTACCCTCAGACATTGAATCCTATGAGCACTGATGAACCAGCCAAACACCTTCAAACAGTGGAAAACATGTCATCTGAGCCAGAGAATGAACATGAAGAACTGAACCAATGTGAACAACTACCTGACCAAGAGGAAAATTATGTCGAAGAGCCATCAGTGGAGGAACCTGTTCCTGCACCTGTTCAGGAACAGGTTCCTCCACTCCATACAGTTATCAGTGGCATACTGCCACTGATAACTGTATGGACTTGAGTGAAAAGAAACATTGTGATCACACACGAAACACATTACTGAACAGAGACAATGTACTTACACTCCACACCAACCACAAGTAAATGGACTGTTTAACACAGAATTCATATTCAAAGTGACTTTTGGACATTGAACTGATTCATATTGTGCTTGCAGCTTAACACACACATCCAAAGCACACCACATGGCTACGGCCACTTGTATCACTCTCATGGACATTGGTCAAAGGAGAGAGTGACTGCTTTGACAAGCTGCACTAAAAGGACTTTGTTCACAAGCCAGCAGCAGACTGTGTTAATGTAACTGCATGGACACTGTAATTCATACAGACTGTATGAGAACACTGAAAGACTTTGGGTAATAACCCACACTAAAGAATGTATGAAAAGAGTTCCAGCTTGTGAAACTATTCTTGTAGAGTACATATAAGGTACAAGAAACAGTTATAGTATGCAATGGTTTATTGTATGTGGTTTTGGTGATGTTAATGGTCATAACTCCACGCTTGTGCTAAATGTTAAACATTTGGATGTTGAGGACAACATCTATTCAGAGGGGGAGTATGTGGTGGATCATAAATTTGATTAGTTTTGAAGTTGTACATCTCTGTTCCTTACATTTCATGTGGTGCATTTATTAATGTTTTATTTGTTGCTTTGACTGTTTTTGAATAGAATATGCAGTGGGAATATAGAGGGAGATATGTAGTGAAAGTTTTGCCTGGGTTGATTGTGCGTCGATCCATTGGTAATGCCTCAGGGCTCCAGTAGGTGGGTTCGCGCTCTTCCTCCTTCACTCAATACAGACGAGTGAGAGTGAGAGCTGCGTGTCTGTGCCATTCTTTCACCTCTCCTCACTATTTCCCCTGTTTAAGGGCACAACAGTTGGCTGGAAATGAGTGATGAACGAGGAATTGTGTAACTGTAACTGTGCTTGTTACTTACTGCTTGTGACTCATCCAGTGAGCTTTTGAGGACCTGCAATTAATGGGCTTCTCTCATTTGTTCCATGCTGACAAACATCGCAGTGTCCTTATGTTACTTTAGAAAGGCTGAAATGTTTTGGGCTTGTGGTGGCACGGTTAAAGAAGACTGTGTAAGTTTAGAATAAAACTTTGATAAAGGTGTCCGAGAGAGAATTGGAGATGCTGTGTTTGCTCCGATGCAACATGACAATAACAAAATACATAAATAAATAAATAAATAAATAAATAAATAAATAAATGGGCTTGTGAAACCACTACACTGAAATAATCTGTAAAACTCGTGAAACAGACTGAGCTATTTTAATAAGTACTCGTGTCCATTTGCTTTCATTAGAGGTCTTCTGTTTCCGAAAGCATTTGAATGTATCTTTTTTTTCTCTTGACTATAGTTTCGAATTGCTCAGACAGGAATTAGTTAACTTCTCTGGCAACACACCAGAAAGCAACAGCAGAGGCTCAGTCTTGGATCTCGGTGAAGAATGGCCAAAACTATTACATCCACTTTGGCAGACACTCTGGAGAACCTGTCAAAGGGGGAGTTTGAGAGGTTCTGCCACAAGCTTCTGGACCGCAGAGAAGAGCCGCGGGTGAAACGCAGCCACGTGGAGGACAAAAGCCGTCTGCAGATCACAGACGTGCTGGTGTCTACTTTTACCGAGGAGGGGGCTCTGACGGTGGTTCTCGAGATCCTGGAAGCGATCGGCTGCAATCAGCCAGCGAAAGAACTCGGCAAATCAACTGCGATTCTGCATCGATAAAGTAAAACCCACACAGACAGAGGTCGGGATTTAATGAGGGCTGAGTGTTGGGCTACTGCATGCTACAGAGCGAAAACTTAACGACCGATCGACTAATAACGAGTTTTGACGGGGCTGATGGCAGATTCGCACATTTATACAATAAATTAAATTAACTCCAGTCCCACAATACAATCTGGACTTAGACTTTTTTTTGGTAATAATAATCTTATAAAATGTCCTGATCGCTCTGATGGAGTTGCTGGCTGCTTCATTCCTCTGTATAAATGTACAACTAAAGCAATAATACGTGATGGCTGTAAGGTCAGGTACTTTAATGAATGTAATATTACACCCATGTGTGATGTTTTAATATTGCTGTTTTTCTCTGTGTGATCGACTGAAACACCGTCACAGGGATCGGACTCTAACACTGTGTCTTCATTTTTGCAGAGGATGCTATAGATGGAAACTTCTCAAAACCTGGTCCCAGTGACAGTGAGTTTCTGCTCTCTTTTACCTTTCCTGCTATGAGACGTGGCTGATTTACTGTTTTCCTTTACTCTTTACCAACATTTCACAGTATAGACCAGCGCTACTTTTGACAGCAACATTTGAGTTAGTTTTAATCTAAAGTCTAAATTCTTTTAGCTTTAGTCTGCAAACACGTTTTTATGGGAGCACGGAAGCTTTCCTTGCCCTTCCCACCCTTATTACCTGCAGCAGATCAAATTGCGCATAAAAGGGGAGTGACTTATTGGATCGCTCCACCCATCTCTATACACAATTAATGAATTCTGGATGAGTTCTTGTCTCTCCAAAACATTCTGTTCTCAATTTTATTAGTTTAGTGTCAGTACATTTAATCATAGTTGTTGTCCTCGTGCATTAATTTTCATTTAGTTATTGTTTTGGATTTTTTTCCATTTTGTTTTTTTATGCAGAAAGAAACAACTAACCAGGTCTGCTGGTTGTTGCACCAGCTCAGTGTTGCTAGCTTTAATTGACGAATATTGGCGATTTGTGTTGAACTACGTAGTTATAATTGCTACTATTTAGTTATTAATGGTTACTGATCATCTGAACATTTAACCACAGTTCAGCTGGTGCACCCTGCTCCAAGTCAGGTTTAAAAGTCAGACACAAATCCACAAATAACTTCAGAAAAGTCTCAAAACAGAATCGTAAAAAAAAAAGAATTCAAGTCTGTTGCTAATTTACATCATATGAATTTTATTAGCAATACATATATCAGCTTTCCAATTAGCTGCTTCTTGGTGCCACATTAAATTACTGGTTTCGACCGCTGAACGTTCAGACACTCACAGGTCCAAACATCTTTGCCTCCATTTCTTCTTGTTATTTTTCAACAGACACAACATGGAGTTTTGTTCCAGCTGAGGAGCTAGTTATGCAACCTAACCTAACCATCACTGGTTACAGGTCAAAACCCATTGTTGTGCTTCACCAGTAGGGCTCCTGAAGTAAACTGATTAAACTTTATATTATCTCTCTGACACAAATGTTGTAACTTATTGAACTGCTCTGCCTTTCTAGAAGTAGGACCTCACCTCCATTTGACTGGAGCTGTCTTGTGATAGAAGGGAATCAGAGAGAAACAGAGTTGCACATCCAACCTGAACATGATCTCAGACACAACATTTCTGTGTGTGTAATCACTATGCTGAAGTAACGAAGCTTAATCAGGCTTAGGTAGAAACAGGGTGTCAATGATATGTAAGTTCTTCAGTTCAGGGAAAGTACTTTAAATGTCTTCATCAGTTTGCAGGAGGTTGAGGAAAGTTCTGCAGGTATCTTCTGCTTTTCTCATGATCTTATCCACAAGCTCAACGTGTCCCTCCACATCTTCGCAGTTGATACTTTCAGTATCTGGAGAAGTCTTTGTGTGCAAAGACACAAATCAGTGTTGTGGGCCTGTGACATTGATTCACAGGCCCACAATGAGCTTATTCACTGTTACAGAGTGAGACGTTATATGCTGGCCATGTTTATAGTCTTATTTCCCAAAGGCCCAGGTCACCAAGATGTCGGGAAAGGACACCAGCTACTCCAGGAAGAGGTACAAGCAGGTGAATAGGAGAAGCGAGTGAGCAGGGCCGTAGGACTCAGGCAGCAGGGAGTGTGGACAAGGTGGGAGAGTACCTTGCAGCGCCAAGTCATCATGCAGGCAGATTTCCACAAAGTCCAATTCCTTGTGCAGGCAGTATACAGCACCCTGCCAAGCCCAGTTAACCTCCATGTGTGGGGGAAGAGTAAGACATCAGACTGTCTGCTGTGCTCTAGAAGAGGCACCCTAGAACACCTCCTCAGGAGCTACCGAAAGGCCCTGGCTGACGGTCGGTATCTGTGGCGTCACAACCAGGTGCTCAGAGTAGTTCCTGAGCAAGCACCATCACACTCCAGAGAAGGCAATTTCTTTCATTAAGGCTGGAGAGAAACCCCAGGTGTGCCCACAGTTAACAGCTGGCCTCCTCAGCACAGTCTCGGATTGGCAGCTACAGGCTGACCGGGGTAAACAGCTAAAGTTCCCCCAGCACATCTTAAAAACATCCCTCTAGCCACACATGATCATCACTTCGGAGGCCTCAAAACAACTGAATATGCTGGAACTTACAGTGCCCTGGGAAGAGCGGATCAAGAAGGCCAACGAGAGGAAATGCGCTGAGGACGAGGAACTAGTGCAGGGAACGGGGCTGGAAGACATTCTATGAGCCCATCGAAGTGGGATGAAGGGGCTTTGCAGGTCAATCACTCTGCAAAGTCCTCGGCCGGCTAGGTGTGGGTGGGTCAGCCAAGAAGAGGGCCATCCAGACTGTGAGTGAAACTGCAGAGAGAGCCACAAGGTGGCTGTGGATAAAGAGAGCGGATCTGTGGATAGCTATTGGTACGCAAGTTGTGGCCTGATCACCCCTGACTTGGTCGCCAGGGTGAGGATGTATGATTTTGCGAGACCCGAAACACCTGATTACTCCAGGATACATCGCCGAAGATGCATACCAGTGCATCCAGGAGATGTTTCTTGCATAGTTAATGTTAAAAATATTAAAAAGTTCATATGAAGTTTTTCTAAAGTTTGGGTCACTGAGGGCACTTTTGTGCAGCCTCTTAGCATTATTTGAGGATCTGAGAGTCAGAGATAGATGTTACTTTGCTGCATGAAGCAGTGCAGAAACCGGATCAACAACTGGCAATTATTTTAGAGAACTACACACAAAGTACAGGATCCACTTCCATATACCAGAACATGTACGCATGAAATTGTATATGTTGGTAACACCATCGAATGATTGTGATCATTACAGGCGCCCGGCATCCACAGCAGCAGTTCAAGTTACCTCCTGATGTCAGTATGGATATTGAGGTATATGTGTGTCTGTAAATGTGTGTTTCTGAGCAGTTAATGTTGCAGTTTGTCAGTTTCCTGACCGCTGTGTTTTATTCCCACAGAATACCCATGAGCCACTGCCCACTCCTCCTCCTAATGAGGTAATCCATTCACAGGTTCTCATGCTTTCATTCATTCTTTTGTCACATCAGTAACATTTATCATCAGTCTGTTTTCTGTGTTTGTGTCCTGTAGTCAGACAACTACAAACTGACTCATAACCCACGTGGTTGGTGCGTGGTCTTCAACAATGAGATCTTCACAGGAACACATCTGAAGGATCGAAGAGGAACTCAGGAGGATGCAGGTACAGTTCTTGACTTCAAACAGTCACATGACCTGATTTATGTATGACTGTTTTATCTGGAAGCTCCTGAGCCCTGTAACAATTAATGCATATATACGTATGCCATGACCATGTAATGTACTTATAATCCTTCTTTTGCTTCTTTTCTGTCTGATACAGATGCTCTGAATGCAGTGTTCACTCGCTTAGGTTTTCAAGTGAAGATACACAACAACTGTACTGCAGAGCAGATGAAGAAGAAAATAAATGATCTTGGCAGGATTAATTTTACAAGTGATGATGCCTTGGTGCGTAGACACATCTTCGGAGTTGTAGTACTTCATACATATGCACTTATTTTGAAATTTAGTTTGAAAAAAGAGTTATCTGAGAAGATAATACAAGCAGCAGGCTCTGAGGCTCTTACCATAAACGTAACCTACAGACACTTTACCATAAAACCATAACTTATCAGTATTACATTTACATTTTTTCAGCTATTGTTTATCATTTACTGTGCAGATATGCAGTATCAGGCTTCTCAAAAAGGTCTTAGATCAGCACATTTCTAAAAAATGTTACCATGTAGTGCATGTCTCTGTGATTGTAACAGCAGCAACATGTCAGCAGTAGTGTTAGTATAATTAATAAAACATATATCTACCTCTGATTTAAGGTGGTGTTCGTGCTTTCACATGGAGAAAAGGAGTGTGTCTTTGGCACTGATGGGGAAAGGGTGCTCCTGAAAGAGCTGACGGACCCCTTTACAAGTAAAAGAGCCTCAACCTTGACAGGGAAGCCCAAACTCTTCTTCATTCAAGCCTGTCAAGGTGATGGATACCAGAAAGGATACCGTCCCTGCAGCAGAGAGGACGAGAACCGAAAAAAAGAAGCATGGCAAGCTGACGACTCAAGCCCTGATGAGACAGTGCCTGAGCTAGCAGACTTTCTGATCGGCATGGCCACAGTAGAGGAGTGCAAGTCCTTTCGAAACACACTCACAGGATCTATCTACATCCAGGAGCTGTGCAAACAGCTGAAAATAGCAGCGGAAAGGTGAGTTAAAATGATTAGTTTCTTTATAGCAGACCACACCACTGTCATATGGGAAGGTTGTAGTGCAGTAGTTTCCTACAGAGTAGATTTTTTAAAATGTCACATACAGTTCGGTCCATAGAATTTTGGACAAAAACAAAAATGTAGTAGTTTTCCCTTTTTAGAACACCTCAATAAATTTTCACACAATCATGATGTGACTGAAGTGAAGACTTTGAGCTTTGCGTTTTACAAAAAGCACAGGTTTAACAGTTCCAAAAGTACTCATCTTCACACAAACTCCACCATTTTCTGAGACTCAAAAGTAATGAGGGAAGGCAAATCAAATACATCAAATCTCTGTACATTTCTGTCTGCCTGCTTTTGGTGTTTTCAAACATGGTGTTGGCATGAGTTGGGTCTTTTGTTAAAATTTTGAAACTATCCTAAATGTGTCTTTTTTTTATTCTCATGTTGTCCTTGCAGACAGGAGATGGACGATATCCTCACTGTCCTGACACGTGTGAACAGGGAGATCAGCAAAGGAGAGTATTCAACCCACAAACCAATGCCGGAGCCCAAATACACTCTCACCAAGAAGCTTGTCCTCAAATATATATGACCTGACTGTGACCAAATACAACATTGCAAGTCTACACAATTCCTGCATAGAAAAATGTTTTTCACCTCAGAATCATGCATTCTTTCTTTGGCCTATAGTTCTATTTACCTAAATTACATTTTTAATAGGGAAGACATGTTTGTTTGGTTTTTTGTCATGAAATAAAAAAAAAACATTTAAGTGGTTTGTATTATTTAATACGAACCACTGAACATTATTTAATGTTCACAGAGAACGATTGACTCTTACACCACCTCTTACCTTTGAGCAGCTGCCAAAAAGAAACATTACAGGTAAAGGAGGTGCAGAGGTGCACCTCTGCACCTCTGCCATGTCCACACTAATTCGTTTTCGTTTGAAAACACATCTTTTTCTCTCTGTTTTGGCCTTCCGTCCACACTCAGATGATGTTGTTGGTGAAGGTAAACAGAGCTTTTTGAAAACGCTCTCCAAAGCAGATACATTTGAAAACGTTTTTGTGTCGCAGTGTGGACAGCAAACCCGGAGCCTTTACAAAAACAATGACACATTTTAGTCACATGATGCAGTCATGTGACCAATTAAATTAAGATAGCGGAGGGCCTTATACAGCAGTTGTTTAGTTTGCTCTCAATTTTGACAGCCCTATTAAAGTTTAATATCAGTCTGTACATGCTCCAGATGGCTTTTCTTTCATTCTCACTCGCTTTTGCAACTTTGTACTTCTGTGTTAATCGCAGCAACAACGCCACCTCATTGTCAGTCCATTAAAAAAACTCTTTTTCCTCAACATTTTGCCGTGATGTTTCAAAGAGCCTAAACGGCAGACCGATATGATGCAGGTCGAATCGTCTTATGTTTCACAGATGCGCAATACAGGAACGTAAGCAGTTTTAGCAAATAATAGCAGCTCATATTATATCAGGTGAAAGGAGTCAAAACTCTGCAAAGTGTATAAGACTCGTGCGACAGCAGCAGAGGGCACTTTAGGAGAGCGCGTGCATTCAGTAACGTGACACGCGAATGATGAAAATGAGTCCGCGCCTTTCAGACCTCGCTGTGTGGGTGTGCCTTCAGAGAGATTCGTCCAGAGCCCAGCCTGCTTCCACAGTTCCAGTAAGAAAAACTTTTCACATCTGCCCACTTCTGCCGGTGCTTCTCTGAATAACAACATCGCAACATAACCCCCTTGAAAATATTCTGCAGTAGAACAAAAACTGAAGAAAACCATGAATTAACATATGAACATTACCTGATGCTGAACTGAAGTGAGCAAAGTTACACAGGTTTTATTAGATACATAGCTAAGGGTTTTGCAATTTTTTTATGTTTATTCATAAGACTTTAAGGGCAAGATTACATAAAATCACACCAGACAAAAAACTATAACATCCAAGCACAGCAAGAAAGACAAAAATGAAAAAAAAACAAAAAAGCAAAAAAAAAAACAGGGAAACAAGGGGGAAAAACACCAGTTAGCCAGTTCAAATCAAATGTTCAAGAAAGATGCTAGTGTCCAAAGAAAATGAACTCCTGTGTGAAGTTAAACAGGGCAACAGAGAATTCACCGAGTCCAAAAGAGGTGGGGAACAAGTCCAGGAAGGAATCAGGGTCCGGTAGAAGTGTGGTTTCACATAAACACAAAGTACAGTCAAATGAGTTAAAGATTTTGTTGAATCCCTGACCCTCCCTCCACCCTTTTCCGGCTGCGGACCATGGCCTCAGATTTGGAGGTGCTTATTCTCATTCCCATCACTTCACACTCGGCTGCGAACCGTTCCAAGGCGAGCTGGAGGCCATGAACTGACGAAGCCAACAGGACCACATCATCTGCGAAAAGCAGAGGTGAGATCCTGAGACCACCAAAATGAAAGCCTTCCGCCACTTGGCTACACCTAGAAATTCTGTCCATTCTAATGGAGCGATTCTGTTCATCATAAAAATTAAGAACAGAATCGTTGACAAAGTGCAGACCTGGCGGAGCCCATCACATACCAGGAACGAGTCCGACTTATTGCCGGCTATGCGGACCAAGCTCTTGCAACAATCGTATAAGGACTGAATGGCCCGTAGCAATGGGCCAGACACCCCACACTCCCGGAGCACCCCCCACAGGACCCCCGAGGGACACGGTCAAATGCCTTCTCCAAGTCCACAAAACACATGTAGACTTGTTGGGCAAATTCCCATGCGCCATTGAGTATCCTCGAGAGGGTAAGGAGCTGGTCCAGTGTTCCACGGCCAGGACGAAAACCACATTGTTCCTCCTGTATCCGAGGTTCGACTAACAGACGAACTCTCCTCTCCGGCACCCTGGCATAGACTTTCCCAGGGAGGCTGAGGAGTGTGATCCCCCTGTAGTTGGAACACACCCTCCGGTCCCTCTTCTTAAAGATGGGGACCACCACCCCGGTCTGCCAGTCCAGGGGTACTGCCCCTGATCCCCACGCAACATTGCAGAGACGTGTCAACCAAGACAGCCCTACAACATTCAGACTGCTACATCCAACTGTCCATAGAATTCAATTCTATTCTATTCTATTCTATTCTATTCTATTCTATTCTATTCTATGCTATTCTATTCTATAAGAATAAACATGTTTACAGCTTTAGGGATTTATAGCCAGTTTAATTTCCCATTACAAGGCCAGTTGTGAGACAGTCACTGTATACTTGAATAAAAAAGGGCTGAGGAATTTGGAATAATTAAACACCAAAACCAAAATTTAGAATTAAACTATAAAGAAAAACAACAGCACTCATTCCTTTAAAAAAAATCATTTATAATTGTCTATAATTATATTTCTTTTTGTTTTGAGTCATTAAGTATAGAAGTTCATTTGTTGTGTATCATACACAGGACCTAACAAAATATCCCATGTTTCTACAAATAAAGGGTTGAAAACGATACATATGACAGTGAAACTTTCCTTTTTATTTATTTATTGAACTCATGTCCCAAAAGAAAGTCATTTGTTTATAATAATTGTCACCATATTTTTACTACTCTTATGTAATTTCCTTTGAAATTGTACTTAACATATATCTGTAATTAGTCATAACAAGTTATGGGTTGGATGCGTGAAAGTCTGAAACCAGAGCATATAGAAGGTGAAGAAGTCTGAAAAGTTATTGCTGATTTTATTAGACCAGCAGCACATAAAGTATGATGTCTCGCCAACTTTAAATATAGGACACAGGCACTTCTGCCTATATGTAAACACCAATAAAAACACAATAATATACATTTTAGTAATCACCTCAGTGCCCAATTCAATGACATGTACACATTAAATGGCATTATTAATCCGTTTTTAAATGTGGAGGAACGGTTTGTAAAACAAATGACCACCACTTAATCATAATTCAGTAGCGTATAATTATGTGGCAGAAGAAAAGAGAAATAGCGTGTTAACAATTTCAGAAGCTAAATTTCATAACCACATTTTATATACTATGATGTTTTCTTTGATTCTTGAGATTCTTGAGATGAGATTAAAATAGAAATTCATTCATACATACACGCTGTAAATCAGGCTCATCAAGTCTATGTGAATCTGGGACTTATTTTTGGTCACAGGCGGGTGACAGGTTTGAGGACGAGCTTCTTGGTGAGAGTGAATCTGGGCTCTGGCATTTGTTTGTGGTTGAAAAACTCTCCTTTGCTGACCTCCCTGTTCACACGTGTCAGGACAGTGAGGATATCATCCATCTCATGACTCCAAGGAAAACGTCAGAAATACACTAAAAATAACAACTTGAATTTTTTGAATATTTGAAACACTCTGCTTTCTGATGTTTCGCATAAGCACATCTTACATCACCAAAAGCAGACCTACAGATATTTGTCTCAAGAATCAAAGAAAACATCATAGTATATAAAATGTTTAAATAAAATTAGGCTTACTTAAAATATTTTCTGTATATCAACAAATAAATTGTGAAATATGTCATATATTACTGTTTTCTTCCAAAGTAGCATTGTATCCTATTAAACTATTTCTCTCACCTTTCTCCTGATCTTGTCAGCTGCTTGCACAGCTCCTGGGTGTAGATACATCCTGTGACTCTGTTTCGAAACGTCACGAAATCCTCCACGGTGGCCATGCCTATCAGAAAGTCTGCTTCTGAAGGCACTGTCTCAAACTGTCTCCCCGGGTCTGCATTTCCTTCCAAGAAGAATTGTGTCTCCCTCCCATCCTCTTCAGGCCCCAAGCTGCAGGGATAGTATCCTTTCTGTAATCCTTCACCCTGACTTGCTTCAATGAAGAAGAGTTTGGGCTTCCCTGACAAGGTAGGGACTCTTCCACTTGTAAAGGGGAGCATCAGATCTTTCAGGAACACCTTTTCCCCGTCTGTGCCAAAGACACACCCCTTTTCTCCATGCGAAAGCACGCATACCACCTTAAATCAGAGGCATATTGAATAGATGTGGTGTTAAGAACAAAAAATGCAAAAGGACACATGGTAGTGGATTTTGTGAAAAGGATAAAAATAGCTGTGGTGACCACATACTTTAAGAAGAAGGTAGAAGTGAATTATAAGAGTGGAGAAAGGTTCACAAAGGTGAACTACATCAAACTACATCTTATGCAGAATCGTAAAGAGAGAGGATACTGCAAGGTGGTGTCAGGGGGGGAATGTAGCTAGGTAGATTTAAATGGTACTCTGAAGGTTGACTTTAGAAATGAAGAAGGGGAAGTGAACGAAGCCAAAAGCAAGGATTAAGTGAAGAAGAAGGACATTGTGCAGTATATAGGCAGATGTTACATGAACTATCAGGGCTGCTTATCAACCTCTCATATGAATGTTGGTAAATGATACTAAATTAACTAATTCACAACTGACAGTTGCCCTGGACCCAACCCTAGCCTGACGTATGCAATGAGTTAGGGATGCAGCTATCAATTATTTTTGTAATCAACTAATCTATCGATTATTTCATTGATTACTCGAGTAATCTGTTAACCAAATAAATCATGAAAAATTAGGTTTAAATTTTTTGGTGAAAAATTTGTTCATGACAGTCAGTGTTGGGGAGTACTGCATACATGTACCGGCATTACGTATTTAAAATACAAAAGAAGTGTAACTGTTTTCCGTTAAAGTTACCATTTAAAAAGGTAATAATCAGAATACAGTTACTTTGTAAAAACAGATGGATAACACGGTGGTCTTCTCCTTTTTCATATTGTAAGCTATCCCCTCTTTATTTTTTTTCCATGCCGGTGGAAACCCAATGTGCAATAAGAGGCTCTAATGCCTGGGTCTCAATCTTGCGGCCCGCATAATGACATGAAGAAATATTTTTTAAAGATTAATATGCAAAAAAAATTTTAATATGAAGGCAATATGACCAGAGTGTTACAGGCATAGCCCTAAAGAATTTAGCCTAATGGGCAGTGTAGTTTGTGTTGCAGGGAGAATGTGTGGGACTGCCCCTGGTGTTATGTGTGTTTGTGAGCACGAGGAAGAGAGAAAAAGGAAAGTCAAAAAGTATGAGTTGCTATCGACTAGAAACGGGAGATGTAAGCATGTAAATATAATAATAACCACTGCAGCCAGTGCAGAGTGCCTGACGAGTCCAGTTGTAAGGGGTCATGACTCGACTGCACACTGTGTTTGCCGCCTCCAAAACAATCATTTCCATTGGATCAGCCTTTCAATGCCTCTCTCTGTCTCTCGCTAGCAAATTTGACCCAGACAGTAAAGCTAGTTCCCAGCTATGAGCCCGACACGGAACCCAACATATTAGCCAGAGGTCCCTTTACTATGGTTCGGAGCCGCGGACCTGGCCGAGGTATAAGAGAGTACAAAATAAATAAATAAAACAATTTTCACTAGCAGCCAAAAACTAATGTGTACACTTGTGTCTGCATTTTTATTTTGTTAAATACGAGCAAAATGACAGCAGAAGTGCTGCCACATGTTTGGCCAAAAGAGAGTACCAATTTGTTTATTTGGTAGTTCAATAAAAAGCTTCAGTTAAGACTGTGAAAAAATTGGGTTCACGTTTGCAGTTTTGTCTTATTATGCAATATTTGAAATAAAAACAAACAAACAAACAAAACACTACATTTTCAGAAGTATTTTGGGTTTTTTTGTTTATTTGTGTATTTTTTACTACTTGAACACTGAAGTGGCCCTCCAATGAGATGACAGTGCCAGCAGTGGCCCACAGCTCATTTAAGTTTGAGACCTCTGGTCTAATGTAAGCGTCCTGTTAATGCTGATGGTGTCATTTACACAGTGGAGCCAGAGCCAGCAGTGCACGGACAGGAATGCATTTCTTACTTGGAAATTCGGACACCACTTCACATTTAAAGAACAAAGGGATGAGCAAAATCTGACCATGCAATGCAAACTGTTTGCCAGCAAACAAGCTGCTCTCAGCTGGAAGTAAATCTTTTTTTCAAAACTAACATTAGCCTACTGCAACTGCCTTGTTTAAGTTGTGGTAGCTACCTGGGTTATATCCAATTCAGTATCTTTGATGTACTACTGATGTGTGATTTATTACTATTAATGAAGGCTGCATTAACAACCTGCTAGCTGCAAATAATCATGTGCAGTTCAGAAAGGAGACAAAAAGAAAATGTATTACTGATACAGGAGTAGCTTTCTATATGAGATCACTGCAAAAGGTGCAACATTACCTAATGTCCACCCTACTGTTACTCATTTTATATTAAGATTTAAAAAATCTAGTTGGTATTGGTATGGTGAGTAACCTTCAGTAATAGTAATAAATCACACAGCAATAGTACATTCATGAAGTTGTAAAAAGCATGACAGTATATTAAGTAATCCAAAGTGTTCAGAATACATTACTCTCACTGAGTATTAAAATACATTGCAAAATAGATTTTGGGGCATGTATTCTGTAATCTGTAGTGGAACACATTTTAAAAGTAACCTTCCCAACACTGATGACAGTGCAGATTTCTGAAATTTTGTGTAAATTTAAACATGTAAAAATGTGATTATTTAAAATGAAAAAACTGTGTGAAACTTTCTAACCATATATAAAATGCATATTACCAGTGATGGGAATAACTGCGTTACTAACAGCGTTACTTTTTTCAGTAATAAGTAATCTGACTAATTACTATTTCTATCGTTACAACGCCGTTACCATTACTAACAAAAAAATGCGGTGCGGTTGCGTTACTATTTTTCAGCAAACAGACGGTTGAAGCTGTCTTCAGCTTACCGCATCTTATATCAGTTGCACCGAAGTAGCTGTAAGTAATCTGGGCGCTACAGCCCAGATTACTTACCTATAGTGTCTTAACATCTGGTTCAGGTGTTACCACCACAAAAGGCCCTAACCACCTTTAAGCTACAGCTCAGTGCAGCAGCTTCAGCAATGGAGGTGGTCCATTCGGACTTAATGTCCCCAGTCTCCCTTGGGATGGGTCGAAGCTCAGCCAGACCGTGGCCTCTGCCAGGTGTTCCCAGTGCACCCTCACTATATGTTTAGGCTTGCCAGGTCTATCCAGCCTCCTCTCCCACCACCTGGTCAGAATCACCACCAGGTGGTGATCGGTTTACACCAACACCAGACTGAGACAGAGTGCAGCAACTCTCCAGGAGACTGGTTCCAGAGCCTGATCTAGCCGGTACATCTCGACTTCACGCAATATATTCCATATCCTATTCGCTAGTCTCGGTAGCCAAGGGTCTGTCCACCAGGGTTTCCGCCCCTGGCTGCCAACCAGCACACAATGCACCTGACCCCTATGGCACCTCCTGTGGGTGTTGGGCCTACAGGAGGGTGGGCCCATGTCCCTTTTTCGGGCTGTCCCAGCCAGCCCACATAGACTAAGGCCTGCCCACCAGACACTCACTGTTGGGCACCCTCCCCAGGCCTGGCTCCTGGGTAGATCCCGGTAACCCTATGCTGGGAAACTGTGCCCTGGATATTCTGCTTATAGGGGTTTTTGAATTGCTCTGTCTGGTCCCTCACCCAGGGCCAATTTGCCATGCAAAACCTTACCAGGTTACAAAAAGTCCTTGGCAACATAGCCTCTGGGATCACTGGGACATGCAAATCCAGGGATTTATAAAATAAATTAAGAATATAGAATGGTGGTTGAGGATACAATTCCAAAGATGTATGAATCTACTTACCAAGGCATTATCATTCACAAAATTCTTCTTGCTGTACATTCTTAATTCATTTCGTATTTGTGCTGCAGTCAGGTTGTTGTGTATCAGCACTTTAAAGCATAAGCTTGTGAACACTGTGTTCAGAGCATCTGTGCCACATAGAAAAGAAACAAATGAAGGTATAGCAGTAGATTACAAAACCAAAGAATATCTGATCTGTATGTGCAGTAACTGGTGCAGGTCTCAGTGCTTCTAGTTAAAACAGTCATACATAAATCGGATCATGATATGGTTTGAAGGTAAGAACTCTACCTGCATCCTTCTGAGTTCCCCTTCGATGACATAGATATGTTTCAGTAGTGAAGATCTCATTATTGATGATCACACATACACCATGAGACTTATGAGTCAAAGTGTAGTATTCTGACTACAGGACACAAACAAAGCAAATGTGAATTATTATGTTTTTACATTAATATAAATTTTAGTGTTCCGACAAAAGAATGAATGAAAGCATAAAAGTCTGAACGAACTACCTGATCAGGAAGAGAGGTGGGCTGTGATCGTGCATCAGTGTAAATAATCTCTCCTCTGCCTTAGAGACAAAAGAACAACATATTTACATGCCCAGTATTATTATGACAAAATAATAAAAACCAGAGTGACTGTAGGAATTCCTAAAAAATTATTACAAATTTTTCTGAACAGAGATACTTACAACTGCACTGAGTTTCAGTTACAGACAGAGGAAGATGGGATTCATTTGTGTCAAAAAACCTCTGTGGGAATAAACATCACAGTGATCAGCAAACTGATGCACAGAATTAAATGTTCAGAAACACACAGACAGATACACTTGTCAATACTGACATGAGGAGGTAACATCTGCTGCTGCTGGGGGACTCCTGTAACGAGTACAATCATTTGATGATGTTCACAGAAACACACTGTTTACATCTAAATGTTTTTCTGTGGTAAAGTGAAAAATGTCTCTCATACCTTGAACGTAGTTCTCTACAATCATTGCCAGCTCAGGATCAATCTCTTGGAGTATTTCATGCAACACACTGACATTTGTGTCTGATATTAAATCTTTCTTTTCCATCTCAGCAATCACATCCAGCGCTGTCTGGAATTAACAGCAAAGATGGTTTTAGTTCACAGAGGCTCTGCAGCTACACTATAAATCTATCAACTGCTTCACAGCAAAATGCTGCTCAAATGCCAGTTTAAAGACACAAATCTTCAGCTCTGTAATGAACAAGTCAGCTGGGTGCACAGATCATAGACTGAAATTCTCTGTGACCTTCAGTTTTTAGTTTAGATTTAGGGATGGATGCACTTAGAATAATATGTTTAAAGCACTTCTTAAATGCTTTCACATTTCAGATCCAGAAGTTAGCTTTATATATGTTTTGTTTATTTTTTTACATCCAGTCTATGATCAAGAGAAACATAGAAATGAACCACTGTTCATTATGTTAACACATGTCTTTGAAAAATGTGGAGAGGCTTTGTCTTCATTGGCATTTCTGTTTGGCGCCAGCTATACAAAAAAGAGGCTGGTAAGATGGAAGCTGTTAAATTTTGTGGTGGGTCAAGCAAAACTTTCTATATATAAAAGAAGAAAAATTAAGATTAATAATATTGCAGGGAAAAGGGTTGATACAACTTTCATTTAGCTGGTTAAATATAGATGTCGACAAGTTCTACGAGGGCCTGATATCCACACGAGGACATTATACTGCCACTGTTCTTTTAAATTTAAAATGTCCCAATATGTGGATCTCACTTTTCTCAGAAACAAAAATCAGGAAAAAAAGAAAAATAAAAATCTGTAAATTCTTTGTTTTTACATTCATCCGCTCCCAATCAGCTCAAATAGCAAAGAGAAATTAAAAATTCATGCCATGAAAGATTTCGGGTCTTAGGAGGTTAAAACTGAATTTCCATTGTATCCATTGACAAATAATTTAACTGATTTTTCTTCTCAGTGGTGCTTTAAGAAAAGAGTGTGTTTTGTTATATATGGTCAAATATATTTCAGCCCTGTGTTTCTGTGACAATTTTTTTTCTTCTTGTGATGTACTGATGTTCATTTATTGAGAAATAAATGTTTTGTTAAAAAGAAAATCACCACAGGATTTAAAATCTGAAGCCCAGATGCAGTTGTTTCTTAATGACTACATCCTGTAGATGTAGATATGGTGAGTTGATTTTTAAATAGCTGGAAAGGTGTGCAAATGTTATCTCACTTTGCATTGATCCAGTGTGCTTTTCAGCAGCTTTGATCTCAGTAGAAACTTCATGATTGCGATATTGTCGTTATTCATAGCATCACATATTTTGTACAGCATCACCCTAACAGTGGAGAAAAAAGAAGAAAAAATAAAAATGTGGAGAGAAAGCCAAACAGGCAAAAGATTTTGTAATTCAAACTGATAGCATTTAAGTACTAATTATTACTATATGCATGCTGTCATATTAAAGTCAATGTGGGACTGCGTTCACCTGTACTGTGACAGAACAGGACTCCCATCTGTGTCCTTTGATCGTTTGCTATCTATGCCCAGGGACCTGACGAGGTCTACTCGATCAATAGTTGAGAGAAGCTGAGAAAGGAAACAATTGTTCTGCAGGAGACCTTTTTCCTCTAAGCTTGAGAACAGGTCTTTGATATTAGTGATCTGTGGGGTGGGGTGGGGGTGGGGGGGGGGGGGGGGTCATTAGAAAGTCTATCAGTGAATATGAACATATCTAAGCAATCTATCATACTGTCAGTCCTACAAGTGACGCATCCATAAACATGTCAGTAAAACAAGTGGAAGGATAACAGTATAGAACATGCAGCACTGACCCCTTTCAGATGACTTCTACTAACAACATCACGACACAGGAAGCAAAGTGCTGCCACCTCAGTAGAGTCCAGCTCGTCTTCTAGAGTTGAGTACAAGCTTTGTATCACAGACCTGCTCCCACCAGCACAGGCCTGGATGGACTGATAGATACAAACACTAAGTACCATAGGCTATATGAATGTAGCAACAGTCTTTGAGATGACCCTATGTCATACAGCTTGCAATATTATGTGAAGGAAATTGATTAAACAGCACATTATCTCTCTGACACAAATGTTGTAACTTATTTGAGCTGCTCTGCCTTTCCAGAAGTAGGACCTCACCTCCATTTGACTGGAGCAGTCTTGTGACAGAACATAGAGAGAAACAGAGTTACACATCCAACTAGAATATGATCTCAGACACAACATTTCTCTGTGTGTGTAATTACCTTGCTGAAGTAAAGAAGCTTGGTCAGGCTTAGGTACAAACAGGGTGTCATTCAGTTGAGGGAAAGTACTTTTAATGTTTTCATCAGTTTGCAGGAGGTTCAGAAAAGCTCCGCAGGTATCGTCTCCTTTACTCATGATCTTATCCACGAGCTCAACAACATGTCCCTCTACATCTTTTCCGCCGATACTTTTAAGGTTGTTGTACTCCTGTTCAGCGATCAGCTCCTTCTCATAAACTTTGTTGAGGATCAGCCTGTAGTCTCCAGACAGAATCGTTTGGATGGCTGTTTTATTTCTCCTCATAATGTCTTTGGCAGACATGCTGAGTCTGCATTACAGACATTTACACAGTTTAAATATCACAACTGTAACTAACAGCAGCACACAGGTTTTATTAACTTACAAAGTCTTCATTTTAAAGGTAATAGTTATTGCATGTTACCTCTTTTGGTGTCCTTGAGAGTGTGCGCACAGATGATTCAGCGGCCCTGCTTCATTGCATTATGTTCTGCAAAAGAATATGCAACTCCTCAAAGCAAATACTTTCATTCTTCTGTAAGCTACTGTACTTGCTGCAGTAATTAATAATGGCTGGAAACAAAGCAATCATTTTGCAAGAAATGTGATTGTGCCTGAATGATAATTTCATGTGTGCCCTGTGGAAGACTACTTAGCCTAAAATGTGTATTACAACAACTTGTTGGGAAAAATTTGTTTAGACATAAATGTTGATGCCGTAATAATGAAAACTCAGACATGGTTGTAATTTCCATTCAAAATGTAGCTGTATGAAATGTATAACAGTCCGTTAACCAAATAATTCAGATCTTCTCTGTCTAAAATGTTAAGTGACAGACAAAATAATAATACTACTGATAACAAATATATTTTGCTTATATAGCTGTTTTGTGCACCATCAGTACCTATCAAAGAGGAAGCAGGCTGGACCTGTAGTGTATAACTACTCTGTCCTACAATCAAGTTTATGAGGATTTTTTTGTTTGTTTTTGTTGTTTTTTTCCTTTTTCAAAGATAATATTTGAGAGAATAACTAATAACCTCTCAGAAGTCACCCTGGTTTTCTCCATCCTACCCAAATGTAAAAGGGGATATATTTCCTCAGGCTGCATGTCCCCATCTGCACGTTTGTCCCCATTCTATAAAGCACACATCCAGACCTACCACGAAGTAGATCATTTCCCTAGCAGGCACCTGCATGAGTCAAGCTGTAACTATCACCAGTTAATACAGGCTTGTTTCCTAAATGATCTTAACAGGCTGGAACAAAAGGCACTTATTCAAGTGGATGAGCAGAAGGTGACTCTGTGTGACAGCAGAAAAGTGTGATCAGAGGATTTCATTGAAGATATTTGTTTATTTTTGTTTTTGAACAAAACATTGTTTTGCCATTTTGGCTGGTAATTGCAAATGTAACTCAGTCCTCACAGACAGAATGTTAAAATGTCAAACACTATAGTAGGAATAAACGTGTTTACAGCCTTGGTATTTATAACCAGTTTCATTTCCCATAACTAGGCCAGTTGTGAATGGGTTAGAGCAGGGGTCTCAAACTTAAATGTTCTGGCCACACACATGGCGGCTCATTAAATAATTTAATTATTTTTTGCTTTTTAAAGAACTTGTTTTAACATTGCACACAACAACAAACAAATCCTCTCTAACAAAAAAAACTTCAAGGGCCAAACTCCATCATATTTTTTTTCACGTCAATATACGGGTGGCTAGTTTGAGACCCCTGGGTTAGAGGAAAATATCATCAACTAAATAACTCACGTCACTTTTGGCACAACACGTATACATGAAATTACACGTAATCACAGGGTACTTGGGATCTAACAGTGTAATTATTTTATAGAATCCTGCAAAAAACTGACTTATTACGGAAATTACACATAATTACAGGCTACTTGTGCCTTAGCTGCGGGTGCTACCGTGTAATTGCCTGCAAAATGCACATAAGGGGTACTTGCACCTTAGTCCTAGGGCTGGGTATCGTCACTGATTTCTAGAATCGATTCGATTTGAATCGGGGAAATTTTGCCTCAGAAAGTCATAAATATTATAATTCTGATCATTTATCAGTACATATCCATATTTTCATATCTATAAAAAGAAAGCTGACAGTTGTGAGACTTCATCAGAGGTTTAAGCATCACAGCAGATGCCTTTGTGTGAAAGTAACTGAGGATAAAACACAGAAAAACATGAAGGAGATTTTCCTGGCCTGTGATTTTATAGCAGATAACAAACTTAAAAATATTCTGCAGTAGAACGAAAACTAAAGAAAACCATGAATCAACATATAAACAACACCTGACGCTGCTGAAGTGAAGCAGAGCAAAGTTACACAGGTTTAGAGACACAGCTAAGCTTTTTGCAATTTCACATTAAAACAGTTTAAATTTCTTCTGTCTTGAACAGCTGAAATGAGACTTTCTTGTCGGAAGTCAGTTAAATTAAAAACAAAAATCAACAACGGCCTGTACATGACGGTGTGTAATAAGCAAACGAATAATGCAGAAAACAGAGATTTTTAGATGGGAAAGTGTTCTTAAAGTACAGAGGGAGAGTGAGAGAGAGAGATGTACTTGAAGTGTAATTTTATCGTGGTGGTAGCAAAACAGCAAAAGTAAGAGAGGACGATGTTTATGTGAAGCAAAATGTGGATCTTCTTTTGCTGCTGGTTCAGTCAGTTTTGGTTGGAGAGAGACAAAACCCGCTTCTTTAAAATCTAGAGCCAAAAGGGCGTAAACACAAAGCGCGGAAGCGCCGACGCGTCAGAATCTGTGAGCTCTCGGTCTTCATCCCCGACGGCGTCGCCGACATGCTGTCGAGTGAGAAAGCCGACATCTCACTGATCTCACGTTTTTGTGCAGAATTCGTGTGCCTGCTCTCATTTACTGTTTTAGCTGTTTGGTGTTTATTGAAATTTTGTGAGGTTTAACCTGAAATTCTGGCGTTTTGGGCAAAATAAAGTTATATTTAAAAATCAGGATTCAGGATTTGAATGAATCGATATTGTGTTACTCAATCTAGAATCGATTTTAATTGGAAAATCAATAATCAAAACCTACCCCTACTTAGTCCCTCCATAACACGTACCCTAGAAAGTAAACGGTACTTGTTTCATTTGAAAACTGGTCTCTCCTTCTTCTCAGCTGGGCCTTTAGCTAGCAACACTGAAAAGAAACTGCACACAGACAGTTTGTGTGTTTGCTGATGTTTGTTGAGCTGATAGAAATGTTGCATTTGAAATTACCTGACACTCCAAAAAAAAAACCTCACTCCCTTTATGCTCGCTGGTCGTCAGTGGGGTTAGCTAGATGATGAAGTACCGCAAACATAACTTATGGACACCCGAAGTCGTTCCAGCCACAAGTAATACTAATAATTGTTGCCTCCTGTAATGTTATATATCAAACTGCACCAGTAGAGGGTGGTGTCATTAAAAAGTAGAAGTATAATCCTGTCCATAAAGTTTATGAGCTGCGTTCATTAAAAGTCACTTGTTCCTTGCTAATGATAAATAAATAAAAAGGCCCATTTAAACCCCTAACTATGGCACATGTGTTTGCCTCTTTAATCTCTTTTTATATCACATCTGGTGATTAATACACGAGCAGGACTGCCTTTCATGTGTTTCTCGCAGCGACGAAGTAATGACTCCATTCAAAAACGTCAAACCGAAAGTAACGAGCCTGTTTTGAAAATGAAAAGGAAAAAAACTACTCAAGTGAAGTAGATGTAAATTTAAAACTGTACTTAGCACAGTAACAAATTATCTGTCTTTACTGCCCACCTCTGCTGTTGTCCACGTCCAGGTTAATGCATGCACTGTTGATACTTCCGCTGAAGTGTAATCACAAGTGAAACACAGGCGCTGTGTCCCAATTCAGGGTCTGGATGCTTGAAGTACGTGCACTACCCGTACTACGTACGGCGTGTACTATGAGTACCAGAAGTGCGGAAGTGAGAGGCTTGTGAAATGGGACGGTCTAGCCCTTCGTTGCGCTGTTCAGGTTGCCTAGCAACCATGATACTAACCGCGAGAAACGTTACATACAGCATTGTTTGACAGAAATGAAGGAGAAAAATGTTTTGTCATGACATCACTTTGATTAGTTGAGTATCTGAGGCTGAGGCCACGGGACTGTAAAACATGATTGTTGGGCTTCATCTCTGTACTGAACAGTCATTTGAAGAGTAGTTAGTAAATAACAATTAGCTAATGTTGTTCATGAGACTAAAATCATCTCACTGTGGTAATGTAAATATAATATGGCCAATATTATATTATTGTCAGATTATTATGATATATATATATATGTATATGTATGTATATATATATATATATATATGTATATGTATGTATATGTATGTATATATATATATATATATATATATATATATATATATATATAGTACACTTCGAATTGGGACAGCCGTCGTCGCGTGGCGGTGACATAATCGCACTTGAAATGCGTACTTCAAGCGTGAAGACCCTGAATTGGGACACAGCAAAGGCCGAGGATTATTACAGCCGGCGAGAACAGCGGACTCCCGGCACATCGTTTTCACCCCCCCCCCCCCCCCCCCGCGGTCTTTTCGCTACTCAGGTTAAATGT